>NC_067455.1:15037736-15637736 GCF_025434085.1 Hippocampus zosterae
TCTTCTGTCTGCAGTTAAAATAAACCAAACAGCTGCAGTGCAAACCATCAAATCATGACTATCCACTATTTACATTGCTCACACCGTAACCCACACACATTGTACACATTTTCTTCGGAGCAATATCCTCATAAAACCAGCAATTCTAGTCTCGCTCAACTGACACGCAAGAATGTTCTTTCTTTACTTCTTTGTCCCAATGTTTCCATCGCTGTATATTACATACAGCTTCAGACAAGTAACTCATGTCAAGTGTGTTTTCCTGCTCCTCAATTCCTCACGTTGTTCTTTGGCACAAAAGAGGCGTTTGAACTTATTCAAACACGTATCAAGCACGGAAACCAACCATTAGGTTGTTTAACTAGTCCGTCAACAAAATGACTCAACAGCATTACACAAATCAAATGATACTAATTCTTCAGCTAACACCGGCTGCGCTGCAAGGAAGTACACTGTTCACTATGGTGTGTAATCTCATGGGTGGTGGCAGTCGGCGAAAATGAGCTCTTATAAAAGTCAGACTGCTCCACTGCATAAAGGTGCTCATAACCCTCCTACATCTCTAACCTTTCTGCTCCTATTTAAGCCACGCTGATAATGTTAGACTGTGACTTTATCTCGAAAATTAGCCTGATGAAAAGATCCGAGGCCTGCCTTTTTCCCGCCGTTGACCTTGTGTTACACTCCCAGGCCAGGCTGACTCTTCATCGCTTACCCCCACCCCAGCACCACAACCACCACCACCACCACCACCTGCTCCTCCTTTGACTTTTAAACTCAGAGATTCAGTCATGCTTTCAGGCTGCCTTAATGAGGCCTACAGTGCTCCACTGGTCAGAGGACTGTTAATGAGAGAGACATCTGAGAGAAGAGAGACATTGGGAAATGGTAGTGCAACTAGGGAGTGGGTCAGGGGGGTCACTTGGTTCTGTACCAGGTAAGCACGAACACTGCTCAAGATCCTGACCAAGTTGTTTTGGTTCATAATTGTGGGACCCGTGTGTATTTGAGAATGTGTCAAATGTCCTCTGCACCCTTTCAAGAACATTTTGCTGGTGTCCCTCATCAAGCAATGCTTGTCTTTGTTGTGGTAATTGGGAATGAATTTGGTCTTGAACTTGAATCTTTCTTTTCAATCAGAAAATACTCTAATTATATGCCCCCCCCCCCCTTCCCAGGAGATAAAAAAGAAAGAAAAAAGAACGAAGACACTGATATGATGGACCGGAATATTTTAATTCCCCAGGTGTTTAAAGCTTTCTTTTTTTCTATCATCACCCCCCCCCCCCCCTCCCTCCCTCCTCACAGCCAATCCACCCCCTCTCCTCAATCACGACTCATCCTGCAAGGTAATAAAACAAAATGTTCCCATGCGTGGAGCTTAAGCAAAAGGTATTTGCCTGAGGGGAAACAGTAATAAGTGCTGTATTGCTACACATTTACTCATGTACTTTTCTCAGTAGGTCACTGCATGCTCTTGAATGATGTTTAAACTTGGGTTAATGCAAGCTGAGACCTGTCAATGACAAGCCACTCTGTGTTGATGAGTCTGTGCAATATAAACTGTTAAAACCCATAAAATATACACTCACCGGCCACAAAACTGCACACTAATGAGAGCCAATGCAACATGTGTGTCACATATCTGGCCTTTTCAATTTTTAATGCACACTCGCTATGACGCTTCTTTCATAAAAATGGTTAAATTAATAGATTTTTGAGAGTCTCAAACAAAAACGAATGTTTTTTTTTAAAGCAGTCTTTTATTGTGCCCTTTTTGGCATATCTATAAATTGTCAAGTTAGTGGAAATGCCAGTACTGTATACGCTAATATATTCGGCAACAAAATCAATTTTCTTTGTCATCCTGCTTCGGATTTTTGTAATTTACTAAAGTTGCAAACTCTATGGTGACAAGCAAGAAACTCAAGCAGACAAAGATCAGGCCAGCTAGTACATTTATTTTGGATTCTGACAGGGGTATTTATTTAAGCTTACCTGCTAACATCTGTTATTAATCTTCGTGCCCACCCCTATTTTTTCCCAGCGTGAGGCGCTAATAACCTTATCAGCCATTTCAAAGTTTTAGTTGTGCTGTTTGTTGTTGTATAGATCTTTTTTTTTTCTTTTCAAAACGACAGAGGTGGGTGGTAGTATTATCTCGCTACATGATGCAAGAACCGTCGTCAGTGATTTCCTGCAGAGTTGGCTTTTGCTAAAAGGGCTTGCGCGGTCACTAGCCTTGGGCAGAAATTCTTTCAACGTGACACTTCATGGGAGACTTTCAGAGATAAGCAAACACAGAGCTCGGTCCAATGCTAAACATAATTGGTGTGGGCAAACAATCGGTCTCAAATAGCTCCCTCACTGACTGTGCTGAAATAAAATGCATTGTGTGTCTATGCAATATATATATTAAAAAATATATATACTGTATATACACACACACATATGATTCTCTAGATATGTCTACTTTTGTGAAACAAAAAAAATGTGTAAAAGTCTTTTTTCCTCTCCTGTAATTACTTGTCTTCCCTGATGATTGAAAGTTGGGTTTGTGTGCACAGCTGATGTCACTACAGCGAGAGCTGCTGTCAGACACGGCCTGCTGCTAAAGCCATCACAATAATCATAAAGATTAGGTTAACAGTGGGAAACGGCTGGAGAAGACAAGTGCTCGCGGTGGGCTGTTATTTTTGTAATAGTCGTCACACGCACCCAAAAACGAATATGTGCAACTGTTGCCATGCAGGCATTGAAGTTCTTAATGCTTCATGTGTCTCTGCTAATATGAAAATGACTTGTATATAAAAGATTTGAAAAATACAAAACTCATATTTGATTTAGTTTGTAGTTTGTTTTCATTTTCACTCTGTATACTAAATGTATACTTCATGCTGGTGCATTTGCTGAGGTAGTTCTGCATAATCAAATTAAGCCAAATGAAGTCCCGACTGAGTAGCAAAATATTGATCTCAATCAAAGCAGCATGTTGGTAAAAACAACTTTTTTTTTTTAATACGGCTCAGTAGTTTTGGGGAGAATGTGGATGTACCCAAGTACCACGTAAAATATATAATTATGTATTCATAAATATCCACCATTTTTGTTACTTTTTGTTATGTTTTTAAAGCGGCAAACTGACAAAACTAATGCAAATGTAGACGAGTGATCTCTTCGGGCTGGGAACAAAGAAACAAACAATGTAAAGATGACATACAGTTGCTAATTGAAATTGATGGCAGGACAGAAATAATGAAATAGTGTTCATTTGTAATACAAAACCTAATTGTAATACATTCCATTAGACAATTCACTTCATGCACACTTAGTTACTGCAATTCGCAGTATGTTTATTTCACTCGCAAACATCACTCTGAATATGCAAGAGCTTTTAATAATTTAGCACGTCAGTGTTTATTTTCAATGCGACGCGGTTGAAATAAATTTGTTTGAATTTTGTCTCAGTTTTGTTTATTTCTTCTTTTCAGATGACACGTTTTTCTTCACCCTCTAGAAAGTGTGTCATGACGGGAAGCTTTTGGATCCTCAAACAGATCAAGATACTTAACCAGATAGAATCAGAGCACATTCCTCATTAGTGGTGAGCATCTTTTTTGTTTTTAACTGTTAAAAACAGTTAGATTTAAATCAAAAGTTGCTTTCAATAGCATAACTTTTGTAACCACTATTTTGCAAGTACGCAATGCTGCTTTTGACAGTGACCTGACATGACCATCAACCGGTTCGCCAACCGCATAAGCCAAATTATTCCTCCACTTTACGGCACCTGATTTAATCGATAACATCTAGCCTCATTGAGTTTCCCTTATATGTTACTGACACCGATCTCAAAATGGGTTTGCCACAGTTGGCTCCCACATTTGTCACCTTTTTTTTCATGAATGGAAGGGGGAAAAAAATAATAGCGCTAAGCAACCACAGCCGAAAAGAACAGGTTCCAGGTGGAGAAGTCAATGTGTGAGACGTGCCATTGCATGAAAGGGTGGGCGCAAAGTGCCCGTATCTGTGCATGTGCACCGCTGTATGTGTTTTTGCATAATACTGACCACGATGGGCTGCAATGTTTATTTTTTTTAAAGAAAAACAAAATAAAACAAAGGAGCAACATGCTTAATCTACCTCTCGTCCCTCTGTTCATAAGGTCACAGAGGCAATTTTCCACTCCAACCATGGATCTTTATCAGCCAGCAAGACTACATAATAGATTGTTCTTTGTTCTCCCCAAAGCAAAGCTACGTGCTTCATTTCACCATCTCTACAATGCTCTAAATTTAGGCAACATAATCCCATTCATATCATTTATTAATTACCGTTGCATGAACATTTTGACAGACTCTGAAATGCATTCTTTTCTTTTCACCAAGATCTTTTTTCATTATTTTTTTCAACTCCTCTATAGCGGATACACATTTGACACTAAAGTTGTATCCAATCCAAAATCCAATCAAATCCAATAAGAAGCGTATAGGATCAAATTCTTCTTTTTGACTATTTAAAAAAAAACATTTTTTATGTGACAACAACAACTACTAGTACCCATAAAGTAAAAAGCCCAGAACAATGTGTGCATGCAACAAATTTATGACCACCCTGTTTTTAGATCCACAAAGCAGCTGTCAGAGAAATGTTTTGGATTTGAATTTGCCAGAGGCAAGCAGAAAAGACAATGGTCTGTATTCAAGTTCTTGTTGATCCTTCTGTTTTATAACTAAGAATATTATTTTGTCTTTTACTGTTCATCAGACTGTTTTTTTTACCATAAATCAGTTTGCAATATGAGCAGGAACTCTCATGAATATATTCATGTTAAATTGAAAATTATAGTGTAATGAATTTGAACCGTGTCAACGGGGAATTTTAGTTTCCACTATAACAATGCTCAGATGGAGAGACAGGATAAGTGGCCTGAATGGGAGGAACAGCCTGAGAGCAGATGCGATTGAAGTTGATGCATGCGTGTGAGCTGGTCTGCGTGTGCATGTGTATCTCACTTTCTGAGAGCAGAGAACAGATTAGTGCAACTCAAAACTGTTCATTTAATTTTCCTTTTTGTGATTAAATTTTTTATATATATATATATATATATTATATATATATATATATAATTATTTAATGATGGAAATGTACATAAATACTTACCTTGGCGTCTTACCTGAATAAATTCAAGTTAACATTCATCAAGTGAAATATGATGAATTCAATTGAATTGGATGGCAGTGTTGTATTCATGAAATATGTCTTTTGTCTTCCCACCATATTATCATTTCTTTCAACCGACTACTGAGCAGGGGTGTCATACATAAGATCAGCTATGGTATATGCAGCCGTTATTTATTTATTTATTTTTTGATGAACTGATGGGTTGATCTTGAATAACTGGTCTAATGCTGCTTTCTTTGTCTTAATCCATGCATGCAGTATATTGCATCCCCCTTGGTCATATATTCCCTCTGTAATATATATGTATATGCTATAAAAATATGTTGTTGATCATTATTGTAAATGTCACATAATGTCGATTTATCCACATGGTGACTTTGCAGTGACGACTAGTTGATGAGGTTCACATTTGAGGTATTGGGAGGAGGAGGAGGCCCCTTTTCTTTCGGTTACAGCATAATCTGCATATAGGAACCAGTTGTTGGAAGTTGCTTCAAATGTTTTCTGAGTGGTGTAAATTATTTGTCGTGATTGCTCCATTTCAGTCGATTACAGCGGATGTCACTTTTAAGAGCGAGGGTCTTGTGTTCCCTAATTCTGTGGGGTGCCACCAGAAATGAATAAAGAAAAAGTTAATCAAGAGGTTTAAATCAATAAAAAAAATAAAGAAACTCCATTGTTGTGTGATTTGTAATGTAAGTGACATTACTATGAAACATGTTAATTATATACAGCTAAACCATTTCAAACAACAATGTTATTAGTTAGTCATTGCTACATTTTTGTCTTAAGACAACGATAATTAGAAACACGCACTTGTTTTGTTATGTTGTGAGGGACGATATTTTGAAATTTTATGGGACAGACAGAAAATGTCCCCTGATATCTTAAGAAACTGTGTGGGTTATTCCATAACTCCAATGAATTTTGATTGACATTGCCATACACTGCATTAAATGAGCCGGTATACTGCTGCGGTTTTCATTGCATCATCAGTCTAACCAGCCCTGATAGCTAAATATAAAAGATAAATATAAAAAATAAACAAATCCATTAGAAATGTGTTGTTTGAATCAGTGGTTGTACTTAAATATTAAATGGGCATAGATGTGTTTGTGGGTGAAAGAAGTGAAAGAACATCACAGACCCTCATGCCAAAACACACACACACACACAGCACACAATGATACAGACATCTGAGCAGAGGATGTCGACATGATGGATCGCTTGTGTCAGTGTCAGTACGCTCGCAAATAGCCCGGTGCTGATAACACGCAGACCTACCCAAAGCACAACTAATCCAACCTAATGGCTCAGTATATATTTTTTTCAACCTTTGTGCAGGGGTGAGGTTGTATATTTTGGTTCGTCTGCTTGTGAGGTGACATTTTTTTATGGCTCCTATGTCGGATGCCACAAACAGAATTGATGTGACTGCAATTAGTGGTCTGTAGTGTAGTATGGGCTTTATTTGCATATGCCCGTATTAAAAGAGTGACTTGGCAAAGCAGAAGGCTGAACCGAACAGCCACAGCATCTCGCCACCTGTCGTTTGCTATCCATCACAAGAAGAGGCACCTCAGCTTCAGTTATTGATGATGCTTTTGGTAATTCCACTTTTATCAGTTTAGTGATGGGTGGGTGATATGGTAAATGAAAAAAAATGTGGCGAGCTGCTGAATATATGGGGTTACTTTTATGAATAGTTTCTTCAAACTATCATGAACTGAGCATCTATCTCTCTTGATAGGCTTGACAAAGTAGTCATATCAAACCTGTGGCAGTATTGTCAATCACTCAATTTGAAGTGACAGCCTTTTGGAATACATTATGCGGGGGTGTAATGTGCTTGAGTAGTTCTCGCTCTTCACAATAGTGAGAAGTTGAATCCTATTTGAAGGTGTCCCCGTGTTGAGTTTCTTGAAGGGCTTTAATTGTGTCAGATGACTCCAAACAGAGACACGTGTCGAAACAAAGTGAGCTTGTTTTGTATTGTGTTCTCATTTGCTCAATTAGACCAGCAGCACTGTGCTTTCCCTAGGTGGTAACTCACTAACTCACTAAATGGGAAATTACACCATAAAGATAAGGGGAGTGTCGGAGAATGTTTTCTCGTTTCAGAGTACTGCTTTCAGCACGAATGCTCAGCACAGCCTGACTTGAATTAATAAACCCTCGGTGGCGGATTGTTGATGCATTTTTAAACAGCTTCTTTTCATTCCTGAAATGACATTTTGATTGCATTTGTTTCAGCAGTAACTGCACAGGAGTTATTGCGGCAGACTAACAAAGAGAGCGTGCGACCCTAAAATAAATACATCTCTGTTACGCAGAAGTAACTGATATGAGTTGTACAGACACATTTTCATTTTGAAAATCATGCTAAACATAATGGCTTTTGCAGAAAACTAATTTGATTGCAATTGATTATGAGAGGATATTCATGCAAACCAAATATGTTGTTGTTGTGTTTTTTTCTCAAATTTAAATTGCATTTTCTATGTAGAATAGGTATATTATGGGCTGCATAGTAGCAGAGTTTTTAGCACATCTCCCTCAGAGTTGTTAGCACATCTCCCTCAGAGGTCTGGGATTTGGGGTTTTACTCTCGGTTTTCAGTGTCGAGTTTTCTCCAGGTATTATGGCTTCTTTCATTCATTCATCTTCTGAGCCGCTTGATCCTCATTTGGGTCGCGGGGGGTGCTGGAGCCTATCCCAGCTGTCTTCGGGCAGTAGGCGGGGGACACCCTGAATCGGTTGCCAGCCAATCGCAGGGCACACAGAAACGAACAACCATTTGCACTCACACTCACAACTAGGGACAATTTAGAGTGTTCAATCAGCCTGCCACGCATGTTTTTGGAATGTGGGAGGAAACCGGAGCACCTGGTGAAAACCCATGTAGGCCCCGGGAGAACATGCAAACTCCACACAGGGAGGCCAGAGCTGGAATCGAACCCGGTACCTCTGCACTGTGAAGCCGACGTGCTAACCACTGGACTACCGGGCCGCCCTGGCTTCTTTCCACATTCTAAAAACTTGTTTCAGTGGTTAATTGAAAATGACGATTGTCCGTAGGTGTGAATGGGAATGTGAAATGTTGCTGTCTACGTGTGCAAACTAGTCTAATGTGTAGTCTAATGACTCGCCCAAAGTCCTCTCGGGTAGCTCAAACTCACCTGCAACTATTAGGATGGGCGGTATAGAAAATGGATGGATGAAGCAAATGTTGTTTATTATCTTTCAATAAAATTTGTGAAGATTGGAAGAGACTCACCTGACAGCAGAAAAATCTATCGACTTGTACAATTCGTCGCCATTGCAGGCAGACAGCTTGAGAATAATGATGCTCCTTTGTGAAAGCCTGATATTTAAATAGTTAAGTGCCTTGAGAGGGTGAGACAGCAAAAAAAAAAAAGGAAAGAAAGAAGAGGAAAGGAAAAGCTAAGGTCACAAATGTTGTGAGGCACCATCGGATAATAAGCAGCACAATCTCTTGTTACAGATTGTTTTAAAATTCTTTTAATTGTATCTTCCCGGCTCTCATTCAGGGCGGCGACCCTAGAAGTGGGGTACGAGGTCATTCTCTTGCAGCATTTTATGAAGGCCAGGCTCACCCATCCATTCCCCCACCCCCATCACTTTGTGTGGCCTTGAATTGCAAATTGTTTTAAAATGTGCATAATGAGCACCATGGTGAAACGTTGAGGCTCTTTGTCTTTTCCTCACTCGCCTTTAGCACAACTAAATGAGTTACGATTGCTCTATTGAATTACAACGATTATTTTACTTACTCCTACCTAGTGCATGCATAATGAGAATGAGAGAAAGACTGAAAGGCAGCAGTCAGGATTGTAGTTTCGTAGACTTTGAAAAAAAAGAAGATGAGTCCAATTGTTTTAATTAATGATGCTTCCTCAAATTGTTGTTGGCTAAATTAAGTTTAGTTCATTATCGGAAGCATAAACATGAGTCCTGCTCCCACTCATTCAAGCCCATTGTCTTTGTTCTTACTATTTGCAATGTTGGCGAGCAATTGGGACCATAACCCGAGATGACAATATATTTAACAAGCTTTTCATAAAATTATCTAGCCACATGTGTATGGCTCAGCCTGCAAAATTATGATTTGGAGGCAAGAGAATGATCTATTGAAAGAGTCTCAGTATCATCTTATTGGGTAAATTTCAGAATCAGAATCATCTTTATTGGCCAAGCATGTCAAACACACAAGGACTTTTTTGCCGGTAGTATAGGCTACACTAGTTTTGCAAAAACAAGCAACTACGATAAAAAAAGACATGACATATAAGTATGGAAAGATACTATATATCTGTATATTTTGCAGACATGTCCTGCCACTACATGATGCCAGACAAAAAAAACCATAAAATAATAGATGAGCGGATTAGAAAAAGGACGGATGGATAATAATTATTATTTTTGCATGCCTCAAACATAGTGGGCATAAGTAACTTGGTGGGTGGCTATAGCCCTCGATGGCCCACCGTGGGTGACAGGTCTGTTCCAAGAACTCATATTTGGTCCAACTCATGACTTAAGACTAATTTTCTACACTCATGCTTTTAGTTAAACCACATGTAGGACTGTTTTACGATCGCTTCTACACCCCCTGACTCCCCGCTCTTCTGTTTGGGGAGGGGCCTAGGTGACTGACTGGATTCTGCACCGACGGACTCGCACAATATCTGAGGGGCTACTTTGCCGGAGGAGTTGCCTTGGACAATTAGGCATCGACCGAGCGGGCCGAGTTTTGAGAAAGGAACCACTTCTCCGAAGGCGTCTTCCTGTGGTGCTTCATCTTACTACTTTGTAAATTGACTCTCATGTTGTTGTAGTTAACGTTTTATAGCTACACATTATGTGCTAAATGTTGCCACTCGGCATCCATTGTAGCCTGGTCATTCTGAAAGGGGGATTTCCCCTCATTTGTGGTTTCTTCTCAGATGTTCTTATTTTTTTCCACATTTTTTTTCCTTCCTTGGATTTAGATCACGGATGTCACAAACATTTGTCAACTGTGGGTTTGTGAAGCCATTTGAGATTCGACTTTAAGGGCTATCCAAATAAACTTGTTTTGCATTTCTGAGGACTGTAACTTAAAACTCCCGACAGTTATCACACAGAAGTTGAACAGTGAAGGGCAGCTGTGGCAACGGAGATGAAGTCCACAATGTTCTCGACAGTCTCGAGCACCAGTCGCTACGTACCCTGTCATTATGCAAACTTGTCGGGATCAGGGATAAGGCTGATCAGTGTGTCATTCTGTTCAAACTTTGGGAGTTTGATCGCTGGAAGGTGAGGGTGTTCATTTCGAGAAAGGGAGTGAAGACAGATCCCTGTGTGCCAATGGTGTTGATGAGGAGCTTCCCTGCTGCGATTGCAACATCTGTGTTCATCTCAGGGATCACTTAGAGTCAGTCCCCGCTTTCTTGCAGTTAAACCCCAAAATGCAGTTGTTGTTTTTTTTTTCTTCCCAAAAATCAAAACTGCCTCGTATGATTAAATGTTATGGAATGTACTCAATGTGATTTGCGCCATGGTCATTTTATCTGGGTATCTGGAGAAAGTATACAAGTGACCCTGCTGTGCTTTATGAAAATCCAATAAGAGATGCTTTTTGTGCGCAACCAAACATTTCAGTTCGACCAAACAAATCCGATGCAATCGCCCATTTACAAAGCTTGCAGTTTTATCAATAACAGCTTAAAACACTTTCACACGTTGAGAGGTCAAACCTCTACGGCTGCAAGCTTATTGTCTCCTGTCCGTTATAGTCCCACCATATCAATAACTGACTCAGCACTCCCTTTGACGTCAACACAGTGGATAAGATGGCTACATGCCTTTCTGAGGAGCGATTAAGCTCGTCTTTGCGGGGACCGTGGTGACATCATTGGTGGTTGCAAATCCGCCTGGAAACTCAAAAAGGGCATTAGAATGCATTTCATGCTTGACTCACTGAAAAGTGCAGAGCTGAAATTTACACCTTATTTGATGTCCGTCTCCCTGCTGTTAATTGGTAAAAGGATCCCTGACCCTTTTGATCTCCACCACAATCCTCTAAATGCCCAAGTCTGCTAAACTGTTCAGCAGGAGATATAGCCTGCAGTTACCCTGCAACGTAAAGACTCTTGCTCACTCACACACTGCCCACATTGCTGTTTTTTTTTTCTTACACCATCCTTTTAGCTTTCTTGCCTTTGGTTTACGTCCAGGCTGTGGAGAAATAAGAGATGACAGTTGTTACAGATATGCCGGTTTAATTACTTGTCAGCTTATATCCCATATCTCTGCTGCCCAACGCTAAAGCTTAACTTTTTCTAGTAGCTTAAAGCATGACCAGCCTCCAGTGCTTTAGTATTTAACCATAAAACCCGGGAAATCTGAACGATAAAAAGAAAAAAAAACACGAACAGCTTTCCTAATTTTACGTATGGTAGCGGGGAGGAGTGGGAAGTTTTCTGTCATTGCTGGAATTGGCTTTCTCTCCCTGGGACTCGGCCGACTGTGCAATCGTGACAGAAGAAGAGGGCTGAAAAATAGACTTTTGTACAGATTGAAAATACATTACATGAAGGGTTACAATTGTGTAGTTTAAGCAGAACATTCTCTGAGGCTTGTGAAACATTGTTGACTTTTTTAAGTCTGTTTGCAAATTGATAGAAGTGCTCAAGTGTTCGTTTTTTCGCCCCCTTTTTTTTTTAGGAAGGTTTTTTTGGACTCTCAAATCCAGTTAAAGGTATTTGGCAAATACAGCTCTTGATTTTCAAAGCTTCAGCACTTCACTGTGCATATCAATGGCTGGCGTCAGCGAGTGCATTCAAAGTTTACACAAAATGGATTACTGAATTTAAGGATTAATGCTTGTTGCACTGACAGCGATACACGTGAACATTTGCATTATTAACGGAATAAAATGTGAGGATATGGCAGATGCTTTGCTCTGAAAAGCAAATCAGGATGAATAAGCTTTCTTGATTACCATTACCCAATCACATTTTATACCATATGGCGACGAAAGGCATTAACCCAAACCCATTATATTTGTTCACTTTTAAATTTCATACCTTGGACGCAATTTAATCTTTGCCGCATGATGTCAGCCTCCCCAACACGACACATAATGGGATGATACTGCTTTCGGTCTGTTTGGTGAGGTTCATTCAACAAGTAAAATGAGGTTGCTACGTGCTTTTTGCTCCCTGGCACAAGCCGAGAGGGTAAATAACTTTACAGCCCTGTACATGTAAAAATGGTTTATTTTACTTTGTGGAAAGGAAATCTGCTTTTATTCTTGTGGTTATGGTGCTTGTCACAGGCACCGAATCACCGAATGCTCCTGTTGCATGTTGCTACGAGGGTACTGTACTTTTAAAATTGTTGGATGTTGATCAAAAGTGAAGACTGGTTTGATAAGAGGTGAATAATTAGATTCTGACTGGTTTATTTTGAAGGTTATTATGTTGAATGCATTCAGCAATGACATGTTTGTGGTGTTTGAATTCATGCAATACGTTCCTCACTATTTTTTAAAAAAAGTTGTATGTTGAATTTACTTTTATTTTGACAAGTGGTTACACTAAATAAAATCATGTAAGTCTACTCAAAAAAATTGATATTATTATATGCAACTATGTAGGAGAAGGAAAATTGAGTACATTCAACACCATTTTCTCCAATGCAGGTAAAGTTTTGAGTAAACATGTGCACTACTTTGCTCCTTGTAGAGGGTCTTTATTCTCACTTATCCAGGAGTAATACTAGTCATATTGTAAAGAAATCCTTTTAAAAAAGTTAAACATGAATAGAAATAGAAACTAGAAAATGCAGTTTTGATGTTGAAATGTATCTGTTTGATAGGTGGACACACATTGTCGCAAGTATGTTCTACTTTCATCCATTTATTTAATTCGCCAATTATTCATTCATCAAATGTCATGAATTTATTGCTTTGTCGATCCAAACATGCACAGAAAGACAAATATAGCTAACCTTTGATTGATACATGCAAGTTGAATTGGTTCGCCTGTTTTATGATCAGGATGTGTCATTATTATTATTATTATTATTATTATTATTCCAGTGATTAAAACCTTTAACACCGATTGCATGCATTGTAAAATCTCTGGTTTCAATGCATTTAATGCAATTGTGCATCTACTTTACGAATATATGTTAAATATGTCATTTTGTTCTTCATTTGTCACTTTTTTTTTTTTTTTTTGCTGCAAATAATATAAAAGGGAACCACAAGAGGACAGGAATATATGGCAATGTGCAAAGCAGACTTGTGCCTGTATGGGTCCATTGTTCAGGTTCCCCTCTTTGTTTATCTGTGGCTTTGTCACTCACCGCGATACATACCTTTCATTGAAGCTGAACAGATTTTGTTGCCATAGTGTTGCTGGGGTGGAATTTTACCCCAGCAAATCATATTATGCTTGCGCTTAATGGGGTACAGTATAACGCCAATTCAGCACTGCCACAACAACAGCAAAATTGCAATTAAAATAACTTTTACATCAGCTGGTCAATCCAGTTTTGACACAATTCTAAATAATAATGATTCGTATTTAGATTGATTTTGCGGGTATTGTCGGACATAGAGTATGGAGTTATAGGCCAATGACATAACATTCCTACATGTCCTCACATAGCCATCATAATGTGCATCAATATGTTATTATTGTTGTTTTGCTGATTCGACCCCAAGTATTGGTCGACGCAAAAATGTATGCATTGAAGAAATGTTACACTAATAACGACTTGAATACTCAATAAAATAATCATTTTTTAAAGATTTGTTTGTGACAGTGTGTGTTGACAGTGTGTATTGATGATTAATGACATTTATTTATGTAAAGACACTGATCATGTTGATTATTTGTCACAATAATTAGGAAACAGATGTACTGATATGCAATACTTTATTTCTATAAATCTATTACATTCATATGACAATATGCCTAGAAAATCACATTGCCCTATCACTGGTAGGGCAATGTTTTTGGAAAAGGCCCGTGGGCTACTCGCGAGGACTTCAAGGGCTACTTGGTGTCCATTGGCACCATATTGGTGACCCCTGGTGACTCACGTCAATGTAAGTCCAGTATTTTTATTCTCTCTGAGGAATGCTTTCTTTAGACCAAATGTGAAATATTGCGATATTCACAGACGTGACAAGTAGACAGGAGGAGCACCCCCCCCCCCCCAAAAAAAAGAGCATCACTCGTCAATGCGGTGACCTGTGGTTGTGTCGGCTGCTAAATACAATCTTACAACAGAAAAAAATTTAGTCCACTCACAAGATACGCCAATTTCCTTGCTGCTCCATTTTTCTTTCAGTCCTGGCTGGTAAGGGAAGCTGGCTGTGGAGTGTACCTCGCGGTCCCACAGACCGCAATGATATTGTCCCACCTTGTTTTTATTGAACCACGCATTCAATCTAACCGTAGCATGAAGTTGGCATGTTGAGCGCCAGGCTGTTACAGATTTACTTCTATTCTTTCTGAGGGTCAATTGCTGTAAATGTTTTTCAATAACTCATTCATTCATTCATTTCATCTTCCGAGCCGCTTGATCCTCACTAGGGTCGCGGGGGGTGCTGGAGCCTATCCCAGCTGTCTTCGGGCAGTAGGCGGGGGACACCCTGAATCGGTTGCCAGCCAATCGCAGGGCACACAGAAACGAACAACCATTCGCACTCACACTCACACCTAGGGACAATTTAGAGTGTTCAATCAGCCTGCCACGCATGTTTTTGGAATGTGGGAGGAAACCGGAGCACCTGGAGAAAACCCACGCAGGCCCCGGCAGAACATGCAAACTCCACACATGGAGGCCGGAGCTGGAATCGAACCCGGTACCTCTGCACTGTGAAGCTGACGTGCTAACCACTGGACTGGTGTAATATATTACCGTAGATTAAAATAACAAAGTGCACAGGAAATTACATATTACATATATTTTACAAATATATGTAGGATAATACCACAACTGCCCCTCTGAATGTCTCTGACTGTATACTGTGACATTGCATGTATTATATTGTCCTCACATAAGCGTCTTGTCACACAACCCTGATGCCTTATACCGCCTTCACTGCACTCTAGCCTCCTTTGTGTTCCTCTACAAAGTGTGCTGATGATCGCCCTGCATGGCGGAGCAGTAAGATTTTATACATAGAAGTAATATTATTCTATAACAGTCATTTCAATAGGTTTTAGAATGGGTCATAAAGCAAAACAGTTTGCACTTCTCTCACATTCCCTCCACCTGATAATAAAAAACCAAGATCAGCTGACTGCTAACTCTATTTACAAGCTCACATAATTCCATTTTGGCAGCACTATCAGAGTAAATACACTTAGACCAGTGATGCATACGCAGTAGAAAATGAAAGCTAGATGAGATGGAGGTCACATGACTGCAGAAACACCTTTTAAAACACTTAATGTGCCTTAGCTGATGTCTAAAGCATGTAGGTTATTGCCACAGTTGTGAAAGAGCTAATTAATTGATCATTTAAATGATATCAAAGATGTGCACGGTGGGTGACTGTGACCTTCATGAACCTGAACGTTTTTCACACTGAGCATTTATTATTTGATGTCTTGTTATTGTGTGCAATCAGACCTCAATAGAAAATTTGCCTTGAAGGCCAATATCATAAGAGGATGCCTTTTGTGAACATTTGAAAAATGATATAACCCAACATAAAACATTTGTGAAAAACAATACAACCTTTAAATGTAACTTCACCAATACACACACATGCACATACATACTGTATATACATACATTTATACATGTGTGTGTGTGTATTTATTTATTTTTCAGTATATAGGTATGTGTTTTTGTGTATGTGTGATTATGACCTACTGTATATTCTAAGTGCTCTCATATATTTCTTTTAACATATCAAGACACAGACAAAGATTCATCATCGAGACTTTGGTTCTAAACCGCTGAAGAAAAGAAAGGAGTTTCTTGGGAAGGAATATCTTTAATATTGCTCGCAGCAAAGATATCCCATTTAGACATTGTTCAAACCGTTATTAACAGTATTGATTTATGTTTGAGTTATTGGAGGCCAGGGGAAGGAGATGAAGTCAACCGTTATGACCTTCCACCTGGGGGGGCGGAAAGCACCCGACACAGATCATAGCTGTCTCACAAATGACATTTTAGATTACTGTATACGGGCTAGCATTATAACTCCCGCATATGATAGCCAACTAGTTTTTGCACTCACTACTTCTACTTTTACTATATCCAAGCAGGCGCCTTGAAAAAGAAATGTCACGTCACCACTAAACAGTATAACCAAAACAAGTCAATATGCAGGACTTCATTTCTAAATCTATCCATGCATCTGTTTACAACTCAATCTCATGAGAGGCACGATATATCCGGCAGAACTCCACAATCCATCACAGAGCGCACATAAAGGTCACATATGAACAGAAAACCGTTCGCACACACAACAATTACACCTATGGACAAGTTTGAGTTTTCAGCGAACCTAACCTAGCATATAGCAAATTAAAATGTGATCTATTCAAAAAGTGCATGATTACAACAAGTAATTGCATGTTTACTTGGACGAAAAAAAAACCCCATACCCGACGACCATCCAAGTGTCAGTCAGTGCTGCTGGAGTTACTGAGTGCCACAAATCAAACCCAGCAATGGAATTCTCCACGGTCAAAAGGTTAAGCTTCAGATCTGGGCAAAGAGAGGCTTTGAGGGGAGGCAAAAAAATAAATAGAGTTAAATGAATACATGTTTGCACTCAATCATACCTTTCTGCAGTGCATACAACCTTTGAAGTTATGTTTGTTCGGAAACACTCCCATCTCAGTGACTTTAGGAAACTCCCCTCCATACTAGTACCAAGATTATATGAAGTAATCTCAGTTAACCCTGCAAATTCAAAAAACACACTTAAAACTAATATTTGAGCCTGTGTCTCACAAGGGAGGCCATTGTCAGTTTGTGACTCACAAGTGTGTTGCATGCTTATGATACAAAGATATCGCCACTTGTGTTTTCAGAGGTAGTGAGCTCTGAAGCAGCCTTTTCTATAAAGTGCTTCGAACATACAATTTCTTTGGCAAAGTTTTGTCCTAGAATTGGTTAGCTTGTGAAGGGTGAGAGAGGAGAACAAAGAGGGATCTCTTGTTCACCTCTGAGATAATTCTCGATGAGTCTCTGGCAAGCTGCCATCAAAAGGAAGCCATGATGAATGAAACGGCTCTCAGGGGCCTCACTGTTGATTTAAACCTTGTTTCTGACAGTTCCCCACAAAGAGACACTGCTGAAGTGTCCCGGTATTAAAACATAACCTTTGCTGACAACAATCAGGCACAAGTGGCTTCCACCCACCTCTTCGTTTATTCTCCATCCAACAGAAAAAAACAGATTCTTCTCCACAGATCTCTGTTACGCAACTCGGGACAGAAGTGCACAGAACCAGCAATGAAAGCAGCCGACTGTAGAAAGCTTTCCGCTACATTAAGAGTGTATGAAAGAGCAAGTGAAAAGGCATAGATTGATTTGGTTGGTTTTAAGCAAGGAAACATATGGGAAAGCAGTTTTTCTCTGTGTTGACACAGTATGTATTTTTCTTGGGGAGTTGAGTAAAGGACAGGCAAATATGAATTGCTCCAGGGTCCTGGAAATGGTGTAGACAGCTGTTGGTTCCTTTTGGATATGTCTCTCGATAAAAAATAAATAAATAAAAAAGACTGTCCTATCTTTTCTAGCCTGTTTTTATATCCCTTCTAGATGAAAGTGTGTGAAAAATTCCACCTTTCAAACATGGTGTGTGCGTAACACAGTCCTGCTGCCGCTGCAACGACATCATACACGTAAAACATTTCTTCTTCTTCATACTGTATATGGAGTAATGCTGACAGACAGTATCATTGTTTTGTCACATCTAAGCAAAATGGATGTTTTTTCAGCAATATTTTTTTGGGAGGGTGAGGAGTGTGTACTGTGTCTTGTCATGCTTCCTCCAAGCATGTGTTGAAGTTTGTGATTTTATTGTCTTGTGAGATTGTGAAAAATTCACGCTTGCTTTGATAACAAAACAAACAACAACATACTCATTGAAAATCATCAACAGATTTAATTTAACATAGGATTGATGTGAGATGCACACACTGAGCTGCATATGATGGGACTTAATTTTGACTCCCAAATGGAAAAAAAGGGCTCTCCTCAGTAATTAATAATTTATTATATAATTTGGGTTATAAAATACATACCATGGGCGGCCCGGTGGCTCGCGCGTCGACCTCACAGTGTAGAGGTACAATCCCAGCCCCGGCCTCCCTGTGTGGAGTTTGCATGTTCTCCCCGGGCCAGCGTGGGTTTTCTCCGGGTAAAAACATGCATAGCAGGCTAAATGAACACACTAAACTGTCACTAGGTGTGAATGTGAGTGTGAGCGCGGATGGTTGTTCGTCTCTATGTGCCCTGTGGTTAGTTGGCAACCGGTTCAGGGTGTCCTCTGCCTACTCCCCGAAGACAGCTGGGATAGGTTCCGCCCCCCGCGACCCTTGTGAGGATAAAGTGGATCGGAAATGAATGAATGAATACATACCACCGGGATCAAGTTTCAGTGCCGGCAGGAGTTTTTTTTTTTTTTTTGCCCTCCAGCAACAACTCCCTTGCCATCAATGAAATGTTATTTGCAGAGGATTTGAAGAATAAAAGAGCTGTGTGGGAGCAAAAGAGAAACGCAGCAGAGCAGCCATTTGTGGCGGAGTAGCAAGATCCCTAGCATGTAGAATAAATGCTCCAGATATGTCAATCAAAAGCGCTGTCATCTCAGCAACCACCGCATTTAACAGCGCCATGATTAATTATTGACCATCATTGTCTTTGCCGCTTTGCCACACCTCTTTCTCGATCCCACCTTCCTCGGCCTGTTTTTCTTTTCCAAAGAAGAGATATGAGTTCCAACCTGAAAGCTGCTGACCAATGTTTGTGTCTGTCACAAGCGATTTCACTTCAATGGGATATCCTCTACCTCACTCTCTCTCTCACTCCCTCTCTTGTCTGTCCTTCCTATCTACCATCACTCTGTTGCCATGGCCCTTGCCAGGATGACACAGGGACCCTCATATCTCCATTCATCCGCCTGCTCAGCCTCAGTATCAGTTCTGTCCAACACATCCTCACATCAAAGAAAATCAGGAGTAGGATCCCTCACCGTTGAGCGCTCTACAAGGTAACTGGGATCTTTCGACCTCCTGCTACCTTTCACGACGGGCTTCGTTTTTCCACTTGGCCATAAAAACAAAAAAACAAAATACAAATTCTGTTTTGTCTGATACATTCACACAATTCTGAAATTAATATTGACATTAAAATGTATCACTGATATCAGTGAATTTTACTCTATAGTTATAATAGTAATACATTTTATTTAAAAGCGCCTTTCATGCCACCGAAGGACACTGTGCAGACAATAAGGAAATACAATGTAAAAATAGATGAGAAATATTATATAAAAACAGGACAAAATCACAAAACATAGAAAGTTGCCAATTTGATCCGCAGATGTTTGTGTAGATCGCAAATTCGGTGAATACTTCAAGATGAACTTGCTTAGTCCCACTACAGTTCGTACAGTGTTACAAATTTGAAAAATCAAATTTGAGGGAAACATAGAGACAGTGATAAACAGTTTTCATTATTTTTTGATTAATATTATAATCCATTATTGATGGTTTATGCCATATGAACTACTTTACATTTATGTATCTACAATTACTAAAGTACCATATTAACACAATATTTAATTGATTCGGTATGCATTGACAAAGGTCAAATTCTATTTGACAGTGTAGAAAAAAAAAAACCTAATTTCTACAGATATACTGACAACAATAATAAAAAAAAAATTGACAACAGGGCTGAAAATCCAAAATGGGCAGATTTAATCTTGTCTATTGCTCATGTTTCTGTAAGGAGTTGTTAAAATTCACTAATTTTTACGAAATTGTGTTACAGTTTTATTTCAGTATATGGTGTCAATATTAATATTACAAACAATGAACATCAAAATTATAACATCCACTGGTACACAAGGGCGGGGGGGGGGTGCATTCTCGCAAGAGGAACTGCTTTGCCATAAGCGAGTTGAAAAAGAAAAAAAAAGGGGTTGTCAGTAGGTAAAATCCCAGAAATAAGTACCGGCTAAGTCATTTCAAATTTTGGGTCTGTCACGCTCCACACCATCACATTCATTATGCTGTGGGTCGGTGCGGAACTGCGTCCCATCCAGGTATCAGCCCCTTTTCCTGTCTCCGGCCATATGTTTCTACTCTTTCTGTCAGTAAAATCACATTTACAACAACCACTGCTGGTTGTTTACAGAAGTTTAAGCTCCTCTGATACATTCCCTCTCGTGTTTGCATGCTTTTTAGCCCCATAGATAATACATGAGCTTGCTTGCTTTTTTAACGAAGGGGAGATGCTGCCATATGCATGGAAGAATAAACGAAGACCCAAACTGACAGCACCATCTGCCAAACACAGTTGCCGTCAAAAAAATGGCCCCCGCTCAACATTTTGCCCAGCTCTCGGGAGGACGCCACATTGTCATCAGTGCTAATACTAAATATTAATAATTTGTTGACCCCAAAGTGTTTAGAAATCACTGATGCAGACACACATTGCCCTTCTGAATGGCATATGCTGATGTCAGCAGGTGAGCACCGCTGGACTGCACTGCTCAGTGTACATGGATCGGTGTGTGTGTGTGTGTGTGTGTGTGTGTGTGTGTGTGTGTGATGTTTTCCAGGAGAGAGACGAGACTACTTTCAAGAGGACTTTCATGAATATTACATCGTTTCACATACCCACATACTGTAGCTCTATGTGGATATCCCTACCAACCATCAACACACATATGCATACTTGCACGCACACTGATAATCTGTGAGTGAACCATTTATTGAAACAATTTGACTCCCTCTGTTAGGAAATAATAAATAAATAAGTAAATAAATAAATTTAGAAAATAAATAAATAAAGAGGGGGGGGGGGAACAAATATAAACAGGAGGGAAAAACCCCCCCAAATGTCTTGAACTAACTACTGCATGGAAGTCTCTTGCAGGTTGTAATAATAATCATCATAATAATAATCATAATAAAGACAATTTAGTAATGCATTTAGTAATATTTATGAATTAAAGGTTAGGTTCAGCAACAGGTGGATTTTCTTTTTTCTGAAATGTCATCACTATAAATCTGTCACAAGTGTGGTTTTGGAGGAGGACCCCGAAAAGCAGGCAAGAGGGAGGAGCAGGGTGAACTTGACAATCTGTATTAACAAAATGCTGAGAAAACTAAATCCAGAATAAACGAAGTCCTGGAAACAACAAGAATCCAGAGTAACAAACAAAACCCAATGGCAGAAGAAAAACAGTCGCAGAAACACAGTCTGTAATAGAAACAGCAACAATGACCCGACACCAAGTGGTCGGGCTGGGAGTCTTTTTTAACAGAAGACCTCCTAATGACATGATGACCAACAGGTGCTGCTGTTGGAGGAGCCCTACAGAGCCACCTGTTGGTCCCAAACAAATCAACCGTGACAAAATCACAACATGTGGTAAAATCCATATTGCGCAAGCTTTTAAAGGTCAAAATTAAACATCTCAGAAACCTGGTATGGTTGAAAAAAAAGTGAAGATTTTTTTAACATTTGTATTTAGGTTCACATAAAGTCATCTCTGATTAAAATATGCTGTTGACCAACATTTGGAGTTTTAGAATTGAGTGACATTTCACAACATATTTCGAGTCCTTCATTCGTCATCAGTCAACGTCCTGAGTACCCATCTGTCATCATCGGTATGTCATTTTTCTCAAACTAAACTGTAATCGTCAGTCGGTGAGGCCATCGTATTACTTTAACCGCGCTCCCGTCCTTTCCGTATATCAGGACACCAGTACGTCAGTAAACAAAAACAATTGAAAATAAAATATTAGGCTTAAACAAGGATGGTAGATTTGTGTTATCATAGCAAAGAGAAATGATGTCATCAGTTCTTCAACCTTAGCCAGTAATAGAGGGCCGGCCATTATATTCCCGGGAGAAATCCCAATGAAAACAGGAGAACTCACTCTCACACATATACTGTAGGCAATTAAATGAAATCTGGTTTACCTCAGTAATTTCCTTTAAAAAGTATTTTCAATAGTGATTGCACTGGAATAACATGTTGCTGTTAGCTACATAATTGTCAGCAAGGCCAGTCAAAATGAATGGGACTTGTTCAAAAGTTGATGTTCATGTTGTATTACAGTAAGTTGTATTGTGTGCATGTTGTGGAATCTCTGGTATGACAGTGCCATATTTTAAAAATTGTTCCTGATGGATTTCCGAGACATGACATCCAGTACCTCTCCAGACACCGGCTGCATTTCACCTTGGCATCTGCCATGTTCGCTTCTGTTTCCCTCTCATACATCTTTATTAGTTCAGAACTGATGTGGACACTGCGGGATGTCACTTGATGAGAGGCGCCATGTCAGTGAGACTGATTTATTCTCAGCATTTGCTGTGCGGCCGTGCCAAGTGACCCAGTCCAACCTGCTGCCGGCACCATCCCCTCACACACACCCGCACTCGCACACACAGACACGCATCTCCCAGCATCATGAAAAGCTCTGCTTACACTCAGAATAGGAGCCATCCAGTGAAGGTGCAGTAATTTTATACGCCAAACATTCACTGAGTCATTTCACAGATACCTCCTGTCGCTCTAATTTCGCCCATGATGAAATGAGGGATTTCACATGCGGTCGGCAAAAGACAAGATTCAGCTGACATTCTCACAATGAGTTACAGCGGCACGAACAAAAAACACTTGTGATTTTTCTTGTAATCCTTGCACCACAAGTTGGTTCATGCAGACAGCAAGTTTCAAATGTTTGACAGAACGCAGTGGCTATCCTCTCACAGAAATTATGGAAGCATTTCAACTTAGATCATTTTACTCAAATCTATTTGAGTGAGGACTGTTCTAGTCAATGAACATTAAAAAAAACACCCCTAACGTATGTTCTTTCAAAAATGTCTTCCATGAAGATAACATGGGTTATTTTGGGCCCAGTTCCTCCATTTAAACCACCATCAGCAAACACTGTACCCAATTATGGCTCTAAAGATTATCCTGACTGATATTTTACTCAGCAAGGTGTATTTAGAGTCTTGAAAACGATCATGCTAAAAACAGGAAATATGAGGTATGATATATGTCAGCCTTATACAATTTTGAGGATTGGTTGTGATGTGGAACGGAATGGTCGCTAATCAATAAGTTCAGAGATTAGAGCAACTAAATATAAGGTTTTTGTATGTGCCCCAAGTAATTCACAACAATACAAACAACAACAGGAAGTGTCATTTCCACATATGCTCACAGTTGGTCTAAAATGTGTTACTTCTTGTAGTACTCAATCGAAAGTCTGGATAATGGCTACTATTTACCCCGATTCCTGGTACAGTGATCCTGAGTACAAAGTGTTTACTTAGCACCCCAAGTACCACCATACTGACCAAACAAAATAAATGAATAAATAAACAAGATTGGTTGAAGAAGATAGAAGATTGAAGATATTTATGATAAAAATAGTGGGCTCCGTGTTGAATGGATTAACCATTCCTTAATTTGTTTTCACATCATTACACTGTAAAACGAGATGACCGCAACAAAATGTGACAGTACTGAATAGGCCATAAGAAAACCGCAGTGTGACACGGTCCATCGTGGAACAGGGAGCATACAATACAGATTTACTCGGCATCTCATGTATTTTTCATATTCTGCCAAATTTGATGAATGTTTTATCTCGTTTTGCCATGTTTTGTCACATGCTGGCAGCAAGTTAAGATGTATGGTTGCCGGTTCATCATATTCAATCGCAGCACATCACAATGTGTGAAAGTTTATAGACTCTGACCAATATAGTTTTACTACGGTCTGACATGGCACGCACAGTGAAGGACAACATATAAAACCGGGCGCAGCAGGGGAGCTTCATTCGAGTCTGCAGTGGTCACAAAAAAAAAAAAAAAAACTCCAAGGGTGCCAGACATCCATGTTCCATCTGTGGAAAGCCTTGACAGAACGTGAAAAATGTGTCAGACCTCGATTAGAATGTGAGAAACATGATGGACACCAGCAGAACGTGATGGAACATTCTGGCATCCGTGGTAGACAGCGAGCCAAGCTGTAGTATGCCCTTGAGCCTCCGGGACTCAGCAGTCCCTTCCCCCGACAGCCCGTCACAGATATTGCGATTGACCATGAGCATACTTAAAACTTGAGTAGACCAAAGTCGCTCACACGATGTTTTGGGCTCTGGAAAGATCATGCAAACCTTGCATGATGGACTGTGAGTTTCATGTGGATGACATCTGACCAATCTGACTGGATGTTTAATACTTATTAGGATATCCTGCCAATTGCTTTTATTGTGAAAGTCATTTAAAATAAAAGTGAATTGAATGAAAAATGTGTACATTTGTGTCACATCACTGATAATAATAGGGCAAGATATTTTCAGTCTTTGGGGCTGCACATTTTTTAAACCACAATCCTTTTCATTATGTAGTAGAGTAGTCCTGTTTTATGTACAGGATGAAAGAAGAAAAAAACATTCTGAACGTCATTATGTTTGGGCTTAATAACAAAAACATTTGTAGTAATAATAATAATAATAATAATAATAATGGCAACAACAATAACAACAGTAGAATTTACTTCATTAACAAATGGAAATACTCTCTCATGTGAGGTAATTTACCTTTTAGATCACAACTATTTCATGTATGGTGCACGCCATTGGCAGGACATTGGCAGACAACTTTGCATGAAGTGTCCCAGCTCGATTACACTGCGCACCTAAGTTGTACGGGCCTTTATACAGTCACGCCATTGATTTCAGAAAGTCACTGTCCTGAGATGCAATTTGTTGGCAGCTAGCAGTGACAGATACAAAAGCAAGAGCGGGTGTCACCTTTTAATTGTAAATGTCTGGCAGAATGGGTGTTGTTTTAATATCCTGTATAGATTTTTATGTAATACACTTGTGCAAGTCTGCCCTGAGCAAGAATCAATTCAGCCCAAAGGATTCCCCCACCCCCCTTTTGTGAAAAGCCAATCTTGTTTTAATGATGCATGAAGAAATATTCAAGCATTGACATTTCACTGTCAGGTTTCTTTAGAAAAATCAATTAAGATAATACAGCTTTGACCCAGTTATCCAGTTAATGCTTATTAGGGATGTAATATGATTTACTGTCAGCATTTATAATTCTTTGCATCTCATCCCATTAGCCATGCGACTGTTTCATAGAGTGGCGTACTACAGTCGCTTCTAGGAAACTGGAGTTGCTGATAAAATGGAGTGGAAAGGAGTAATGACATTGATTGGGATTGGTGGGCAGGTTAAATGTGAGCCCCGGAGGCATTCACTCTCGCGTTCCCTCTCCTGTTGTAGCTTTTACCTTTTCTTTCTTTTTTTTTTTTTACTAACAGTTACATGATGGGGAACAGATCGTTGCCCAGAAGCAAAATTACACATTGGTCAACATCACA
Organism: Hippocampus zosterae; assembly: GCF_025434085.1. Classification (NCBI taxonomy): domain Eukaryota; kingdom Metazoa; phylum Chordata; class Actinopteri; order Syngnathiformes; family Syngnathidae; genus Hippocampus; species Hippocampus zosterae. The sequence continues at coordinate 15,063,577 of NC_067455.1, forward strand.
AGTACCAGACGAGGACATTTCCTGTCATTTATCTGAGTTACATGCATATACTGTTGCTTGAACTTGAGTCTTTGACTCTGCATGTCACATACAACATCAAAGAAAATCCGGTATTGCTTTTTCAATCAAACATATTGTTCTTTCAGAAATCTGTCTTGACCCACATATGCAAATCATTTCAGCTCAGGGGTTTCACTCATTTTAAGTGATGACAGCTTTTGAGTCGTGTTCAAAAAGAATCGGACAGTTCCAAAGAGAATTACATATGGAAGATCGTTGATGGCTACCATTGAAGAAACATGTCGCACCTTTTCACACAATGGTGAATATTTTCCTTTTATCTAAAATACAAGCATTTTAGTTGACATACTGGAGAGACATGCAAGACGCGCTCTTGAGTCACTGACTCTGTACCCTCTTCAAAGTGCAGGTATTTCAAAGCTGACAAAGGTGAAAGCAGCGTTGTGGCATTGTACTTTGTAACACTGATGGAATGGAACTGCTCTAACATTTTTTGCTTGGGAAAAATGAAGATGATTTGATGATACGAAATGCATATAAAACAGACACACTTGATAAGTTGCGTCTAAATGTTTAGAGTAATTAACATTTTGATCCGTTTTTACTGATCATTGATTTTATCTTGTCAACAAGTCAAGTCAAGTCAACAGTATTTATAGAGCACTTTCAAACAGCCATCGCTGCATACAAAGTGCTGTATATGGAGCAATTTAACATGTACAATAAACAGTAAGACAAACCCTTGTGGGAAGGGTGTCGGTCGAATTTGATTTGGTTTCGTTTTGTTCTGATATTTAACCTTTTTTTTCGACAAAATGACTGCTGTGAAAAAAGAGTCATCGGAACTACAAAAACTTTGTCAAGAGTGCAATTATAACACATTCAAAGCAATGCAATGTGCAATGTGCTTGAACACTTTGTTTCACTATGCATGCCTACATGAATGTACACATGCTGTATGTGGGCAGCTAGCAGCCTTTGTAGATTTATAGATTTGTTTATTTCTGTGTGAAAAAAAATTGCTCCCTCAGCTTCCTCATACCTTAGTTTCTCTCTCTGATAAAAGGGTATTGAAATTTTGGAAAAACAAACAACCCTTCGTAAATATCTGGTGAACACGGTGACCTAATAAAGAATATCTGGATATTGTCCAAAAGGTATCTGTAGAGCCATAAATCAAAATTAATGTGTCACATGATGTATATTTTGTGCAAACATGGCACAAGCATCGCCACAAAACAAGAAGCTTTGCTAAGCTGAACATAAACATTTGAGAACGTGAAGCTAATTGTGGTTAAATAAAAACAAAAAAGCAGTGGCAAAGTGAATAAAACATGCCTGCTGTTTTAATTTAAGCAACACGCTCTGTTACAATGGTTACAATGAAGTCAGAAGACACATTTTTGTTTTCAACCTGTGTGAGCAAATCTTGATAAACACTTAAAAGTAACTCCTGTTTCACTGCTGAGGTCTTTTTTTCCCCCTCCTACTTGCATATTCCAAACAAACCCTCATCTCTCTCTTTCCTAACTAAATCCACTGACACAAAGGCATCATCTGCCTGTGTATACAGAACAGCAGCAGCCACTTTGGATCCTGAATCTCAATGGGCTCATAGTGCTTCCGACGTCCATCTGTTCCCAACCAGCCAGCGAGTCCTAAGCGGCATACTTTGATCCCCATTTTTTCCCAAAACCTATCTGGATTTGCCTGCCCCCGAAGAGTCATTGTGAGGTTGCCCTGGAGTATAAACTCGACATTCTGAGTGTGGGCGGCAACCTTCGTAATCCCCAAAGCACAGATGACAACATATTGCTATTTGGTAGCATTAAAGACTTGAGCCCATTGTTCATTGTTGGTTCATAAAAGCACATGATTTTTATTTAGAGTATAGTGAGCAGATCACTCACCAGATACTTTTCTTTTTTTAAAATGTCTTTTTTTGTTTAAACCAATGTATTTTTTTATGCCATGCACACTACAAAAACAAATATGACTTCTCATGTTAACACAACGCGCCCGTGATGTGACATGCATGCGCACAAAGCACGGTGTGGCGTGACGTGCACAAAAAATAAATAAATGATGGAGCCGTCTACTTAAGATGACGTCAAGTCATTGCCGCATGTAAGAAATGAAACGTCTGTGTCGAATTACTACTATCACCACAAATATGCACTTTATGCTTCGAGTGGGATAAAACGGAAGTAAAATGTTAAGACAACAAAGGTTATTCAAAACAACTTTGTAGATTCACACACGATGTCAAGTCTTCCAAATACCGGGCTTTTGATGACCATATAGGTCAGATGTGAGCGGATGAACGCTCATACTGCAGATGCATAGGATACATAGGTGATTTATATCATATGCAAAAGAAGCCTAGGTGAATTTTGAAAAATCAATGCATATATATGTAACGTATTTAAAGCACAAAAACTGCAGCATACAGTACCGGTATCTGAACAAAATACGGTTACCCAAACTTCCGTTGTGATGAATCGATCATTAGTGTAATCACGTAGTCGAAATTTTAATGCATAGGTTTTTATTCCGGGTGAGAGAATGTCCATTTGACAAAAGTCCATAGATGGAAATACTTACTGTATGTTGGAATTGTGTTGTCATGTGAATGTAGCCTCTGTGTCCAAAATGTTACCATACGTATCCATTCATTCTAAATACACAAGTGAAGTGGAATTTTTTTTTTAACTGGCTAAAAAAAAATTCTTGACATCTTCACATTTTTCTCTGTTGTGTGACATGGCAGCACCATTAGCATTGGTCATTAGTGGCAGGCACATCCGCAGAGTGTCAGATACAGAGGCTTGTACGCACAGCCTATTTGGTTACCTGTGTGACAGGCTTGTTCAGGACACCAGAAACAGCTGTCCTGGCCTGTGTGAGCCGAAATAATTAGGCCCGTCATCACTGTGCTCTGATTTCCCCTTCAGCCCGCTCAACAAAATGCTAATATTTTGCTTTCATTGTCACATTCACCTTGACATGGATATTGCCTCGGTGCATAACTGGATGAGATGACTCGAAATTTGCATTGTTCGTTCTAATAAATTTGCTTCCTCTGTACCTCGTGGCAGGACCCATCAGATAAGTCTCCCAGAGTGTCATCAATCATGGCCCAAGCTGACAGACGACTTTTGCCTTCATTTGTTACACCGAGGAACATGCTTAATTATTTGTACTGTAATTAGTTGGGAAAATGTCAGGAAATGTCAACTCTCTGTTCGCTGTGGAAGGGCTGCGCTTGAAAGCCACAATGACTGAAGTGTCATTAATGCCACGTAACAAGACGAGGATCAGCTGCGGGAGCAGAGAGAGAAAGATAGGGGGAGGTGGCTTCTTAGAATGTAATCATGGGGTGAGTTAGAGGGAGACACAAATCAGCCCTGCTAGCTTGCATGATAGGCATCTTATTAGCCAACACGTCAGCCAGCTGCATGTTTCAACCACATCTTGTTCCCCTCTGCTTTTCTTCCACTGGCACGAATAAATAAATAAATAAATAAATAAATAAATAAAGCAGCAAGTGGGGAAAAGAAATGAAGTCAAGTAAACAATTCCGGCATTTCCCGCTTGCTGTCAAACCGGCCATAGTTTGCAGTGGTATATTGCCTGTCAAAAGGAGGCATTATGCCAAACACAAATTCAATGAAGGTTGGCGCCATCCTTCCCAAGTGTTGCACTTTTACAATACAATTAATAACAAGTCAACCTGCACCCTGAGAGATGGTATCACGTAGCGGGGTTACTCTCAGCCAACACTGTAATAGTGTCAGTCCTTTCTCCTCCAGCCAAGATCATAATTATACCCCATCTATTTTCTTTCATTAAACAAGACATGCATGTATTGCTTTTATTAAATAAATAAAAGTCGTGAAGTAATCTTCACATCATTTCAACATGCTCTTAAATATTACATTCAGATGGACGCATGTGAAATGCAGTGCACCTTTTCCCATAACATATGGCTTTTCGCGACAATTGCTTAATGCCTCACGACTGGCCATTCGAGCAGGTATCCAAACAGACAAGGTAATTTACACTTGTTTGAAAGGGGAGAAGGAGACGAAGACAAATAGGAATCCCATAAGGGACACCTTTTGTTTTGGATGAAAATATTTAGCATCATGGGTTCCCAAGGGTGCTTCAGTGGCCATTCGTCTTTTCAAGGCCTCGCAGTGGGAGCGTGGCAGAACAAGGCTCAGCCCACTACCTTGCCCACCGACTGGCACTGATGGTCATCCAAGAGGCTCCTTAATTAGCCTGCAATCTGGCAACGACCCGTATTCCTGAGATGTGGCAGCCCTGTTTAAATATGATGCCAGATGCAATCCCACCTTCAGCGTGTCATCTCATTGTCCTCGAGAGCCAGAGGGAGAGAGAGCAACATACCACAACGCAGCATGTGTTATGGGATGTTGGGCTTATTGTTTTGGGTTTATTCTCTTTTTCCTTGTTTCTCTTTCACTTTGTGTCCTTCACAGAGTGTTCTATTTTGTGCCCTCCGAGATCCAGCTGTGAATCAGATCTCACACAAGAAACCTGGCGTGACCTTGACCTAGTGAATAGGATTCCCGTAAAGGAAAGCTATTCCACTGCAGGCAGGAGTAGTGTACGTTCAGACTATGGATGGGCACAAATAAAAATGGACCGTCTTTCTCAAAATATTTAAGCCTGACCATTCACAATCTGAATATTCATGCCTGGCCCAAATAAAATAAAAACGCAAGGAAGTTTTAACTGGTAGCTGGTGTCCCTCTGACACAAAAGGCCGCAAATACCAGAAGTAAAAATATGCATTTACGATGCACATAAATGCATGAAGTACCAAAGGTCATTTTGAAATAAAAGTGTCCAATCGTCTTCCGCAAAGTGACAATGGTGCAATGATGCATGCCTGCAACACCAACCACTCTGAATGAAGTCGATATTGAGACTTATTGGCATCATTGAGAGGGCGATGACCGCAGTTGATCGTGTTGAGAAACAATAGAGTGGTGAGAGGACATGATTCCTGATTGTGTGTGTGTGTGTGTGTGTGTGAATGAAGAGGTTTCCCCCAGAGTTACCTGTTGTATCCTCCCTGCCAGCAAACTCTTAAACCACTGGCAGGCAGCAAGAGAAACACTGAGCCGGAGGATCTTGAAAGTGAATACTTCACTGTTTGTCTTCTTGAACAGGACTCCGTTGAGGTGCTCCAAGATGTTGTTTGGGGTTACTTGTGTTCATGACGTATCAACTGCATTTTGCAGATGCAGATGCAGTCTGTGCCTTGCTATTCTGTGCATAATGGTGCAGAGCAGTCTGCTAAATTAGCAAACAGGTGAGCGAGCCCTACACACGCACAAAAATCAGGCTAGCATTTCTGCAAGCACGGTTTACGAGTATAGAGCCCTAAGAGTTAATAGTAAGAATTTGTTTGAATATAATTACAGTAGATTAAAGGTGTGGGTTTTCCCCCCCAATTCTGTGGTGCCCCCTGAAGTGAACGGTGCAGTTACCGTTGGCCTGTAATACTGAATGGGTCCGTCTGTGAAATGCATGCACATTTCTCCACCTCATACTACTTCCCTGCAGGCAAACAACATAGGGATAAAGAATCTCAAAATCGGGCAGCATATTCTGAAAACATTAAATCCAACTGAGTTTGACCTCCTTTTATGCAGGGATAGTGTAATACTTGATATTGGACTAATCTGCGATTCAATATGTTGAGCAAGAGCAGGCATTATCTAAAATGGTGTAAACATGTCCCAGAGCCTTCTAAGATTCCCTTCTTATAATAGTTTAACTTCCCACCATATAAATACTGGATATGCTGTAATACTAACGGCCGCCTATGTTCAGCTTGTTTGCTCATGTGCTTCCTCGAGGATTTACGCCATTACCGACCACAAATTTGAGTTGCTACGCTCAAGCAATGGCTGATAATCTCAGAGGACTAAAGACTTTTTATAGAGGCCAGTCAGGAAGGCTCTTTTTCCACGCCATGGATTTATTTTTCCTAAATCCACTGATGCATCACGGGTGTCCACTGACAATATAAAGTCACAAGTATATCTTTTCCATACAACTTAAGTCATGTATTTTGGCTGTGGAGTGAGGATGCACTTGAATATACAGTATGAACATGACGAGACTAGACAGAAATGTAGTCGAAAAATGCATAACAAAATGTTTTATGTTTGAAGTGGACCAAACCAGCAATGTGATTGTTGTGCAAATTAAAATGAAAACGTCTTACCACATGCCACTACACATTTGTTTTTGTTTTTCTAGGGTTTATTTTTTTGTTGCAAAATTAAAGCAGTTGGGCCATTTAAGTTAGTTCAAGTCCATTATATTTTTGTCTTAATTCAACATTTTTACAGCATTTCTTTTTTTTAATTTTGCATACCACAGCACACAATTTGTCACAAATTACCACCGAAGAATGGCGATTTATTCAAACACTAGAAAACAACGAAGGAGGCACCGAATATGAAATTTAATAACATTGACTAAATTTCTTTTTGTGACATGCTTCAAAATTTCAACAACTCTTGGAACATTAATCCTTTACTCTGTAATACATGATGATGCACATTTCAAGAGGCAAATAACAAACATAATTGCCTGGCTTTCTGTTGCCTGCATGCTTTTATAATCACACCTTGAAGCACTCGGAGACCCCCCCGCCCCCCGTCCCCACCAGCCCCTCTCCTTCCATAATCATTAAAGGCAAACTTGTAATTTGCTAAAGAGAATCATGTGTTCTCAACTTCATTCAAATGGCATGGTGGCACTGTATTAAAGTGGGCATCTGTGTTCTCACGGTATTAATCTCTTCAAGCACATTCCAGCTGCTGTGATGTGTGAGGGGGAGATAAGTCTTAAACAGTCTAAAGCTAAGCAAACCAGACAACTCTATTATTGGCTTCATAATTGCTTAATTAAACTTTTGTCACTAATCATTATGAGGGCAATAGAGCTGTTATTCAGGCTTTCTGTCTGGGGGGTGGGGGGGTTGGAATCAATAAACGGTGTTGGGGAGCTGATCTCCCCCCAACACCCTCCTCCCCATGTCTCTCTTTCACTCCCCTGCCTCTGTCATTCTTTTTGTCCTGCGCAAATGAAATTCTTAGCTGCCGGTTAGTGATCTGTAGGTCTGGAGCTCGACTGATATGAGCTGCCATCACCATTTGAATTGAGGGGTATTCAGTAGCACATGAATATGAACAAATGGCAAACATAAATCTCTTGCATGAAGTACACCTTCTCTCCCTTTATTATGGAACAATTGACCCATCTAAAATGAATTCTAATGCCAGGAAAGCATTTAGATTTAAATTACACCATGGGTCCCGCGGACCTGAGAAATGACAGCATAAAAAAGATTAATATGCTAATTATTTTTCTCCCCCTCCTTTTTCCGCTTTTTGACATTTGCGTGGGTTTATTGTGAGCCTTGTAAATAAGATGACTGTTTTGTCACGGAAGTGCGTTTTTGTAGTGTGCTTTAGATCACAAACATGCATCTATCCATGGCATTATCTTCTATTATATTATTCTACACCTTAATAATAGCTTACGACAGTCTTCCTCTGCCTCTTGAAGCGCTTTGTAAAACGTATGTGTACGCATGCATTAAATAATTATCTCTCACTACTGATTATAAGTCCATCAAATGCCGGACAAAAAGCCCATAATGCAGATTGGTGGTTTCTCCCCCACCTCGCACGACATATCTAATGTCCCTCCAGAGTAGTTAGAAGCCCCCTTAAACGGCCAATACCGGAGCCACTGTTTGTTCCAAGGTTCTGCCAAATGATCACAGTTTAAATTATGTTGTGTTTCACATCCTTTAATTGGCCTGGCTTTGAAAATCCAACTTTTCTCTTTGAATGCGTTGCCATAGGCAGCCAACTGGCAGGAGCGAAATGGGGGCAAAAGCCTCATTTCATAATTTGTAGGCACTTTAAAGTTGGCGAAGGCTCCGCGGCAAATTGAAAACTGTCCAAAATGTACGAAAGGGGGAAAAAAGCTTTGTTTTACCATGAGAATACGTGATGACATCATGCACAAAATGTCCCTTATTTTGAAATCAGAGCAAGCATTTTCTATATTGGGGAAACGACGAAGGCTCTGTTTATACGTGACACTGTATGCAATGAACAAAAATAGAATTTTTACAAGAACGGTGAGCAAATTTTACTCTAAAATAAAGCGGTTCAGATAATCGATGGATGGATGGAAATGAAGCGCACGCGGGAGTCTACGTTGCATCATTTTGAATTGCCAGTTTCCTTTAAAACAGAACCTTGCAAAATGTCTTTGACAGATTTGGATTTATGTTTTAAGCACCACTTTGGAATTATTGTTGTTGAATTCTGCAATTTATTCAAAGCAGACAATTGTTTCTACCCAATAATTTGGCAATTATGGTGTGGTCAATTAAAACATCACCTCACAATAGATGTTACTGTAGATAATCTGACAAAAATGCGACATGAAGTCCACTTATCTGACATCTTTAATTGTATCAAGAAGTTGACTTGAAGAAAGACAACAAAATGTCAATGCTGGTCAATAAATTAGGCAAGGACAAGGAAAAAAAAGAAGTAAATAAATACAGTGTCTCAAATATTTAAGACGTGTGCTCTAGCCTACCTGTGGACCATAAAAATAACTCTGGACTTCAGTTTGGAACATGCATAATTGTATTCAACATCCATAATGAGAAATATGAATTAGACTGAGCTGGAGGGAAAAAAGAAACACCAAAAAATATCATTGAACAAATTAACTTTCTTCAAGCAGTGAATAGGATTTGTTTCTGCAGCTCAGCTGCGAGTGAGACACTGTGTTAATGAATTACTTTGGAAAGCATCTGAGAGAGACTTAATTACAGCGCCTGCAGTTCTTGCATTATTATGCCATATATCCCCAGCTGAATACAATTCAGCAGCTAGATAAACAAATTTCATGGCAGCCTTTATGGTCCTACTTTGTGGCCAACCAATGATACCAGTGTTAATTCGCAGAGCTACATGAAGCATGGCAGGCATGAAAACGTGGCATCAAAAGTGAAAGTTGTCACTTTCATCTCATTAACACGAGGAGGGAGAAAAGTGAAATGTAAATACAAACTTGGTTGCCTCGGCAGTTTATTAGTTGATGGAGTGAACAAAGCACAGCGGTGACCGATTTAAAATTGTTGTACTGGACTAGAACTCAATTCTGGGACATCACGCAAGAGATTGGTTTATTTTATGTTCTGAGATCTAAAGCAAAATGTTGCCCGATGTGTTTCAATTCAAAAGCTGTATGAAAAGCAAGATAGAATTAATCGGTTTTGATTAACTGCCCATCAAGGCGGAATTAGCGACAGCATACATTGCTGTGGTGTATCTTTGTATGTACAGTATTTGATTGGATTCAAATTGGAGTCGTTTTGACTGAGTGTGAATATGTCTGCGCTTTTCGACAGCTGCGATTCAATCACAGATTCCTTTGCCCCTGTATGTTTAATGAATGGGGGTATTATTACAACACTGGCGACAGTACCCACACCTTGGGGCTCCCAGCCATGTTTTACGCCCGTTATTTCCTGTCTGGAAACTTCATAGGTGTTGTATATGTTTTTGAGTCAAATAATACAACTATTTCGTGGACAACTGTATTTTACTAAGATCCAACATAATCGCAGGGAAATATAATACCGCAGGAGGAACAAGATACTGTATTTGTCGATTGTTCTACATGTGGAATTTACTGTTGTGAATGTTTTCATGAGTGGGTTTGTAAAAGAACTGTGTATGTTAAGTTTGAAATTAAAGTGATACACGTTAAATATATTAATAATAACGGGGCACAAACACACACACACCCACACACACACACACACACACACACACACACACACACATTGTCACGTTTGCGAGGTGGTGGTGAACCCCAAAAAGCAGGCACGAGGAAGGAGCCGGGTGTACTTAAAAGATTGTAGTGAAACAGAGAAAACTAAATCCAAAACAAACAAAGTCAAAAGTATCAAACAAAACACATGACTGAAGAGAAAGCATAACAATGACCAAAACCTGACTGAAACAAACATGAAAGTAGCATACAAACAGCCACAAACAATGACGCGGTGGCCAGGAGTCCTTCTATAGCCACTAATTACCTAACGACCAACAGGTGTGCAGCTGAAGGGAAAAGCCCCACAGTGCCACCTGTTGGTCACGAAACCAAAACATGACACACATAGCCCCAATCATGCAATGACTACTTTGTCTCCTCTCTCACCCTTCAGCATCCTTTTAACACTTGGAAAGTGAAACATATAATTGCCAGCGCGAAAGTAAGTTTCCACAGGAGTTTCAGCTTGGTAGGCTAGTGCAGGGGTCTGGAACCTTTTTGACTAAGAGAGCCATAAAAGCAAAATATTTGGAAATGTTTTTCAGTGAGAGCCATACAAAAATATATATATATATTGCAACAAAAATGTCAGTATAATAAGCCTCTGAATGTATTCTTTAAAATAATTTTGTGATAATACTCACCATTAATGTGAATGGTTTTCCGTTCCTCACGATTGCTACAAATCCAGCAAAACTATCGCAATGAAAGTCATCTTGCCGGGTCCATACGTGAAGTTACTGCTGGCTAGCTTGCACACTGCTGAGTAGCTTGCACGCTTCCTTTCGACCGTCTCTCGCACAGTGTTTTAATGCAAACGTAGCATGGGTCGTGTCAAAATGCCGCTCTGCATTCGACCGTCTCATCGATGGTATTTTGTCATTGCAAATCAGACACGCCACAGAACCTGTTCCTTCCACAAAGGCGAATCCTTCGGTCCGTTTGTCCCGAAGTCTACCAAACATGTAATCTTTTTTCTTTTCGCCATCTTATTCGCTAAGGATTAGCTTTGAGCTAATGGCCGAGCAGATTGATTCAAAAGGGGGCATATACCTTTCCAAAGCAACGGCAACGTTGGCCAGTATCATCCAATCAAAATGGCTCCTGGAGCCAACTGCAGCCCGAACGAGGAAAAGAGCAGTGAAAAATCGATCGATGGATGCATTAATAAACAAGCGAGAATATTTTTTTATCTGCGAGCCAGATGCAATCATCAAAAGAGCCAAACGTGGCTCGCGAGCCATAGGTTCCCGACCACTGGCCTAGTGTATTAAAATATTAATACAATGTTTGTAAAAACTGAAAGGCATGTATTAGTGGACATTTCGGGCATGACAGATGAATTACATCTGGCACCGTCTGCATTTGTTATATGCAGTAGAAAAAGAAACGCTGTCCCTAAATGAGGGTTAAGTAATAGCTGTGGCTAGTGGTCGACCCACCATGATATATGCATGATATATGTGTTTCCAGATGTCAAGATGCAGTGCCCCTGCGATTGACTGGGGAGCTGCCCAGGGTGTGTCCTGCCTCTTGTCAGTCAGGAGAATTGTGGTCCGCTACCCATAACTCCAACAACGATGTCCAGTATAGAAATTGATGGAATGATGTGGTGCCATTTGAAACCGCAACAAATTCCAACCGCTCATTACTGTATAAATACTGTGAATGGAATACCCCTTTTGTACTGCCAGTCAAAATTAAATCTTGTTATGATTATTGTTATTAAAAATAGAACATGCCGTACAACTCATGGAGTGAATATGCAGAATGTTCAAGTGTTCCTATTGTTGTCAGTTTGTTCTGTACTTAAAAACTGGCATATATTGATTTATACTTTTTTTCTGTAATGCCAACATTGATTCACATAAATCATCTTGCTTATGTCCAGGATCACCAACCAAGTAGACTTGTACGGCTTTATTCTTTGTAACCACACATTCCTCGACAACCAATACAAGCCGGCAGCAGTCCCACTGCAAGCAGCCTGATCCAAGGCCTGGCCCAGTGTTGAGCTATTAGCGCCAGTGGCAAGCCAGCCACAATACACGCAGGAGTTGGAACTATAGCCCCATTGCAGTGTGGGGTCAGCAACTCAGCCATATTGTTAAGATGATTGTTATGCCAGCCTTCTGTCATGGCTGATGTGGCTGGACCACTTGGCTTGGTCATGACAGCCTGGCTCCTCGCTGCCTTGAAAGCAGCTTTGCTGTAGGCAGCTCAGAGGCCTTAAAACCCTTATTGTCTATCTTTTCCCCAGCAAGCCCTTTTCTCTCTGCACTCCCCTGCACAGAATGATCGAGAGTAAAAGAGATGTGGAAAGACGGAGAGAAAGAAGAGAGAGGGAGCCAAGAGCTCCCTCTCTCTTCTGCTTGATCCAACGTATCATGATCGACATCGGCTTTCATGACCGCTATCGGCTGCATCCCACGGCGTTGTTCACCCCCCTTTTTTTTCTGGCATGCTTGCATTTAAGCAGAATTTTGACGCCACAGTGGGGAATTCCGCCGATTAAGAGAGACATATTTTTGTACACTCCCTTCTTGGCACTCCCTTCTTGGCACTTTATTATTTTTTAATTATGAAACACTTCATCAAGACAAGAAGACACAGATGAGTTCTTCTTTTCTTGCCTCAAACTGTTTAACTATCTAGCTGTGAGTCAATGAGGTTGCATGTTGAACCATTTAAGTTTATGCTTGCAAATAAAACTGTAAAATCACATTTTTTTTTCATTGAACAAAAAAAAAATATGAGTGCTTTTTGCGGCCGGCCATTTATCCTTTAATTCTTGAAATAAAACAATGAGAAAAAAATGTGGTTGCTGGATTGTAGTTGAACCTGTTACTCATTGACTAATTGAAACAATATACTTCATGGAGATTGTGTGTAAACAACTTCTTGAAATAACATAACAATGTCTCTGCATATGTTGAAGTTGTAGTTAAATGTAGTGTGATGCATATGTACACTGTATGTAGTTCCCAAAAGTAACTTCAAATACAAATACGCCCCCTAAAATATGAAACTACATCAGAGCGATGCTGCCGGAAAAGCCAAAAATACAAGCCTGTGAAAACTGACATATATCAATACGTTGTACATTCCACGCCGAGGCTTGATCAAAACGGAACCTAATAATATCCATCTCTTGACACCCCAAAATAGGATGCTCATGCTCTCTGCACTGCCTGTTTTCCATTTGTTCTTGAACATCCTTTTCCTGTTCATCCATATGGTCATCTTCTAAATTTCCACATTGACTTCCAACAATCCTCAGCATGTATTGTATTGTATTGTATTGTAACCATGAGCTCCAAATGATTTTGATTGCACAAACATTTGCACAGTACGAAGTGCAATCGCATACGTGTGTCCTAATGTGTGCTCTTAAACGCAAGGATTCTCGGAGAGTAATTCATTTCAGGGCCCCTCTGCTCTCTTCAGCTGCCGCCTGCCTTCCCCATTAATTAGCCAAGTGTGGCTGCTACCTCTCGCTGCTCAGTTTGGGAGCGACACTTGACACAGCAGACATCAGAGAGATTTTTCAGGAGGCTCTCCCAGCGCCCCAACAGCTCTTAATTAACCACTTAGGTATCCCCACTTGTTCCCCCGACTAGCACTTTCCAAATGGGAAGGAGGTTGTGTGCCATGGATCTAAACACTGGGGGAAGTGCGCTATCAAAAGATCTGGATAAATGAAGGCTTGTGTAAATTATTTTTAATGATTCCCTCCTGGCACATCATTATGTTTGTAGTTACACACAGACACTTCTGAGACAGCTCATCCTCACTAAGGTCATCAGCAGGACCAACAGTAACTAGCTGCTAGTCTGTAAATGGCTTATTAATTAGTGCTGTGGTTTTACATAGCTGTGAGCTCTGATATATAGTGCAGGGATTGTAATTGTGCGGAATTGAAAATGATGATGACGACGATGACTACGGAGATGATAACCCATCTCCAGGCTATTTATGCAAATTGCCTCCTCATATTAGAAAATCATTACCTATCCAAACAGTGCAACACTCGGCCTTTGTGAATTACAATGATGGATTTTATGATAATTGCGATATCATTTTCGTCCTCTCCCTCTGTCTCTTTTTTTTTCTGCTCTGAGTTTGAAAACCATTTGGCCATTGTGAGCGCTATTAATTCCACATTAGTTAAAGCTGAATGGATGGTTTTATTCATTCTTCTCTTAATTTAGATTGTAAATGATCATCATCGTGTAGAAAAGATCACGTGGTCCTTTTTTGTCTTTGGTTAGATAGTCATTTGTTTTATTTAAAATCCCTTGCATTACTTGTTTTGAGAAATGCTTTTGCTTACCAGTTAGTGACCTCTAAATATATAAATAGCAATTGTTTTTAACCTGACCTTTTCAAAACTATTAGCACAATTCTTCATCACAATGAATCACATACTATTTTAATTAATCTTGTATTTTTAATCATATTTTTACACAATTGATACAATGACGTGTGTATGAAGTTAACATAGGAGTTACCACGTGCAAGCAAAAATGTTTTAACCACTGTATTAAGAAAACCATAAGGATGAGAATGAAATTATTCATTCCTAATAATTTTTACATTTTTAATAAACATTTCTCTTAATTCAAAATATAGAAATCAAAACAGTGGTGGATTAGTGGAACGATGTGATCCACTTATTTTGAAGCAGCAATTCTTTTTAAGCAATTTCCAGCTTTTCTCTCCAGCATTGAGAGACATGGAGAGGCTTGAGTTAATTACCCGCCAAGCTGAGCTCTATCAAGTGCTTTGTAGTTCAGCATTCAAATCTCACTGGAAGTCCTCGGAGAGGGCAAAGCAACTTTACATTCATGAGGAGAGCAAATACTACACAAGTGCTCCATAACCTTGATGAAATGTGCATTTCACCTTAGGCTATGAAAAATGAACATAAAAACCCGGAATCATTACATTAAAACAGGTTCGCTCCCTGACAACTTTGAAACAGCACCACGGCAGATCAAAAACGCCCGACTTCACAGTTATTTTATTCATGCTCATCTTTTCACTGAAAGTTTGGGCTTTAACAGACAGGCCGGTCTGTCGGTCTGTCGGGGTGCAAACGAAAGAACACAGTTTGTTCAACAAAGTAAAAACATATTTGCCTGCTTTGCCTCCCTTGCTCTACTTATCGTTTTGCTTAATTCGGCCCCACCACTTCCCTGTCAAAGGCGTTTTGCATGCTGAGAGCATGCGGGCTGCAATCAACATCTGTTAATTTCTGCCTATTACCCGGCATTGTCGTAACATACAATCACGATGTTTTGTTTGCACGGCTGAACTGAGACTTATGACCCTAATCCATCATCTGCTTGTCATAGTTTTATGTGTTGTCTGCACGGTTCCCCACAGTCCAAAGCAAGCATATTACAAAGCCCTGTCTAAGTTATTGGCCAGCTGCTTGAGCTGTGCCCAGCTGAAGAGGTCATTGTGTTTCTCTCCCCACTTCCCTCGCAGAATTTAAAACTGTAGCAAAGGCGATGCCAAGCATAATATAAACCTTATGTCCAGAGCAGACAGCGTTTGAAATCGCTCGGTCGGAATACAGGGCCTGCATCTTTCACATAACAAAATTTTGTGTGTAATTGCAACCAAATCAAGGTTATTACGACACTCAGTGGATTTAGTGGCCAAACATGAACGTGCCACATAACCATTTTTTGTCATTGTCCTTTACACGCACATGCCACAAAGGACAATTTCAGATTCAGAGTTTTTGTCTCCGCAAATTACAACAAAAGGATCAGCAACTTTACAAGAAATTCAAATTAAATGGTCAGCCTGTCCAGTTGTCATGTCACCCATTGCGGTGGCTCTTGATTTAATGCCGTATCAAACATGAGAGTCAATGCAAAACAAACTTTATATATAAACATGTCAATGATAAATTAAATTAAGCAAAAAGTTCTCACGCTGATGTACCAGGACAATTCAATTCGAACTCATGACTGTATGAGTACCGGTACATGCCATGCTCAATTAAGACACAAGCTGCCGCTGCTATTAACACTACACGGTGACATGGTGGATGCTGCACTCGACTGCAAATTTAAGCCCGTGATAATATCACAAAGTATAGTCCAAACTGAAAGGGTCTATTTCTGTAAAAGGTTAGCCTTTTGAGTCATGTCACTGCTGACTGGCTCAACCGAGTGTTGATGGACGCAGGCAGTAATTCTCCTTGTTGAGAAAAAAAAAGTCCCCTGCTCATTCTGCAGGTAAACGGCCTTAAACGGAGCAGACTTTTGCCCCCACTGGAAAAGGATTTGCTCACTCTCTTTTGCAATTTCAAAAAACATTGAGTTCCCCCGATGAATGTTTCTTTCTCCATTTTTTTTTAATTTAAAGGAATGAATCCAGAATCTTGTCTGCCTAACTTGATATGAGATTTCTGGTCCCACAGTAATGTAGAATGATTTTTTTCTTTTTTTTATAGGGGGGTGGGGAGAGAAAGCAGTCTACTCTTCCGAGTCACTTGAAAACATGCATATGGTAAACATTGGCTGTGAAAAAATTAGCGCCATGCACAAATCTTTTCATTTTAGAGATGATGACAAATTCGAACAACAGAAGTATTCATGATATATTTCTGGAGGAAAATATTGCATGTATTAAAAAGCAGTATTTGTTTGCGACATGTTTGATATTTTCGTACCATACTTGAAGGACTAGCAATTGTTTTAAAGGCACCACTGAAGAAATTTTGCAAGGACCTCGTGCAGGCGCAGCATTGCTCAATCTGATGATCATTTTATTACAACTATGAATGAAAAAATAAAGAAAACAAAAATCATCTGCCTTTATAATTCAATCAATTTTAAGTTTTAATAGTTATAATAGTGCGTAAAAGACATTCTTGTGAATGTCTTCTCCTTGAAAAGGATAGGACAATATCTTCACACGTTCTGTCCATTTGGAGCAATGTGGTTTCAGAATCAGAATCAGAATCAGAATCAGAATCATCTTTATTGGCCAAGTATGTAGAACACACAAGGAATTTGTCTCCGGTATAACACGCTGCACTAGTATCATCGTAAACAACAAAATCATTGAACAATTTTAGAGTAACCACTAGTTTTGAAGTACCATTTTGTGGTGCAAGAAGAGTGACTGTCAGTGACTGTTTAAGGAGTTAATGGCTAGCGGGAAGAAGGTTTACATACGTGTTTCCTTCCCCAGCAGATTTCTGGTCATCGATGTGAAATTAATCTGAGGGAAAATAAACAGCGGGGCCCCAACAACTAATACAGTTAATTGTCTTCGTGCTTTTCTGGCGAGCCCCTCACCAACAGCTGGTCATACTGGCTCATGGCACCACTTCAGCCAGCCTTTGAGATAATAACTTTTGCATCTGCCAAAGAAGTGCCTGTGACTGCCCACAAAATTTACAACTCACAAGTGGAAACAGAGACTCCGACAGAATTTTCTATGCACGGTTCTTTGAATTTTATTAATGTAATGCAAACACAGTCGCACCAACACATTAAATTGTTGATGTTATGCGAATACACTCTGGAATTGCAGATCCTCATTAACATTATTTGCATGTTAATCTGCATCTTTTTAATTAGTGATATTATTTATGCACATAATTTTCACTCGGTGATGCCAACTTGCAGGCACATTAATTAATCTACAGAGATGCCAAACTGTTTTCCCTCTCTTTTTATTTGTTTACACCGTGTTCTGGATTCAAGGGGAAGTTGAGGGGGGAAAAAGAATAAATCACTAAAAATGAATAAAAGTAGAAAGACAAGATGACATAAAAGTCCTTTTTGTTTTCATAATTTATATTGTATATAACCAAATGTCACATGCGTAATTGTGTCTCCCCCATTCCTCTTCTCTTCCCTCCAGATCGGTTATTCAGTTATACTACCTTGATGTATTATTAAAATCCGTAATGGACTCCGGAGGTTTCCGTTGCCTCTCTTCTTCATTTATAGAATATAGTAAATGTTATTCTAATCTCCCTACAACACTGTCATGCATAGACAATGAGCCCCCAAATCCAACCCCACCACCTTCCCAGCAGCCCACTGTGAGATCCGTCCACCTCGACACTCGGCACCGGAGAAACACTCCGGTGCGGGCCTCCAGTGCTTCAAATGAGACCTCTGTGATGATACTTTATGCAAAGCACAGCCAATAACAATGATGTTTGGATGACGATGTAGTAGAATCAGAATCATCTTTAATGGCCAAGTATGTAGAACACACAAGGAATATGTATCCGGTAGTACAGCCTAGTGGTATCCTACCACTACAGTGCTGGTAAACTTTGTTCATTCTATAGACCATGAGGGCCTCTATCGAGAATGAACATTTGAACCAGCTGTGTTGGAGGAGGGACGCATCGAACACATACAACATCGGGGGTGTCCCTTCGCCTATTGCCCGAATAGGGCCCGCACCCCCGCAACCCTTGTGAGGATGAATCGGATCAGAAAATGGATAGATAGATGGATGGATATCTGTGTGTTAAAAAAATAATTATGTTTTCAGACTAATCTGTCAAATGTTACTCCATTTCTGGATTAATGGTCAAAAGCATAGGTTAAAATCAGCTGTCCTGCATCTTTTTCAAGTCTCCCTGCTGCAACACACCTGATTCAAATCAACAAATTCAATATCAGGCTTGCACAGAGCTTGCTGATGATCTGATCATTTGAATCAGGTGTGTTGCAACAGGGAGACTTGGAAAACATGCAGGGCAGCGGCCCTCCAGGGCCTGAGTTTGACACCTATGACATACAGGAAAGGGGGCCTTGAGGACCCAAGATGGTGACCCCTGCCACAGACTGTGTGGTCATTGAGTCACTTGCAAAAATGACCCCTTTTCACTTGTTGCACAGATTTGGTCCCCCTCAAACTCACCCGTCAATGTTAGGGTAGACCTACAGTGAGATCGAAAACGTGCGCTACTGTAGGTCTAGTGAAGCAGCTTTATTATTGCTTTTATATACAGTATTATTAGTGTTATAGAAACACAACTAGAAATACAGAGATGTAGACCACAATCTATTGCAATTGATATTATCCTAATGATGTTGTTAGATGCATCACCAGGAATACCCCTCCCACCCCCCCTCCCAAAAAAACATTTTATTGGGCCTAAATAATTGTCATCCATTTCCTCGCACATCAATATAAGATAAGCTTTGTTAGTCCCCAAATAGGGACATTTGTAACATTTTAACAGCAATATACTGTATGTACAGGTATATGCCAAATAAAGAAATTGCATGCATATGTCTTGTTTGTCTATTGAGGCATTTTCATGGACAGTGATGTTAGGAATGTGCATTGCAATTTTCTGTAGCGTAGAATCTAACTTACTACTTTTCAATTGTTCCCGTTACTGCCAAATTATGTGGCACGTTACTTCAATTTTTGGATCACTGAAGCTGTTTTCATCAGATCGCTGAGATACCTGAACTGAGTGGGATTTTGTTTTGTTTGTTTGTTTTATAGTGCTTTACTATTCTTCATTAGGGAGCAGAAGTCACATGTATTCCAACAAGTGGTCCAGCAATGATCATGGACAGAAAGCGTGGTCATTTTTACAGGTCTGTGCCAACCATGTTTACTCTATTTCAAAAAAAGTAAACAAAAACATTTTCCTCATTTTATCTCTTTGTTGTCATAATGTGGTGTGTTTGCAAAGGAATGCTGATAACCATGCACAGGTCTTTGACTGCCATTACCGGTGCAGTAGCATGTGAAGATCAACATCTTTTCTTTTTACGTCATGTATTGTCAACACAAACTCGTGTTACAACAATGGCTACTCTTTTGTACTGAAATAATCTTTACAGATTTGTTTTAGTACCACGTATTGTTTCCGCATGACTTTTTTGGCACGTCGCAGACTTCTAAGGTTGAAATAACATGCTACCAAGCAGCGCTACCAAGCACAAAGAGCTCATTTGGTCTCATCTGAAAAGACAATTTGTAATTATTGCAGACAATTATGTGAGGAAGCGATATCTCCACAGTGGTTTAAGATTTCAGCAGCGAGACTTGTTGCAGTCATTATGAGAGTGAACATCAAGATGTCCCCTTGACCTTAGTGACACACTGAGGGGCTGCCCTGAACAATATAATCTCCGGGCTCGATTTCCCGTGTCAAGGGGGGGTGGGGTGGGGGGGGGGGGGTAAATGCCGTTTTAATCCTAAACTAACCATGCTGTACATTGCACATAGTGTTCGGGTGAAAAGTTCTTTCCATCACTCTATTATACTCAGGCAAGTTGGGTTTGTAACTTGAATCACTGGAAAAACTGGAAAAGTAATGTCCTGAACCCCCACTACTGTATTGGCATTACATTGCAACAATGTGCTCCTTTCTTCTTCTTGATGCCTCGGACTCCTCTTTGATGCAGCTCTGAAATGACTGAGCTCCACAGTTATTTTTTTATTTATTTTTTGCCCATTCAGGCGAGTCAATAGCTAGTCTGTCTCGCCTGTTTGTTTTCAGCTAATTGCCTCAAGATCTAATAAGTTGGCGATGATGTATGGTGAGTCACCCATGACCCCTGCCAAGAGAAATATTATAGCGCACTAAGAAAGAAGGCGTAGGGACTCTCTATCAGTCTAAATATTTCTAGCCTCCAGAATTCCCAGTTTCACATGTTTGGGTCAGTCAGTGTCAGAGCAAGGTCATGACAGCCCTGTAATTACAATAGCAAGCAAGGCATTTAGAACAAGAAAGGGGATTGGCAAGGCCTGTGTCAGACACTGGATCACTGAAAGCTGTTTTTCAAAATGTGAGCTGACTAAGCATGTCTTTCTGTGATCACTTCAAGATAAGTCAAGCAAAACAATGCATTCGTGTTCCAAATGCATTTAAACATACTTCATCTACAGGGCAGGGGTGATAACACATTACAGTAATCTATCTATCTGTCATATATTATATTTGAATGCATTCAAAATGGTCTTACTGGTATCAGGAACACACATTGGCAAAATAATTGCAGTTTAACATGCATGTTTTAAATCACAGAATTTCCCAATACGTCTAACATTTATTTAAAAGAAGAAGAAAAATGCGAGGAGATAATACCACTTAGGTTGCTGCAACGACCATGCATGGTTCTCAAGCAATTTGATTTCATACATTTCACTGAGGGTAGTTATTTATTTATATAGTTTTACTGCTGAAGAATGTGATATGCCACCCCCTCCCCTTATTTTCTGAATGGCAGACACCAGTCCAAGCCAAAAAGCTATTTCACCTGCATTAATACACAATGAATAATTTATAAATCCCAATTATTTGGAATCATTTATGCAAAGAGTGTCACACATGGCATACATAAAGCATTAAGGACGGTTAACACATAAAGGAAGAATGGGGGTTTCCGAGAAGAGTGGAAGGTCACGCCAGAAAGTCAGAAGATGTTATTTTTGTTGTTCTTAAGTTTTTCACGACCGTATCTCACTTACCGGTACTAGCACTAAACATCTTTATATCCTGCCCAAATGTATCTCCCAAGAAAATCTTTCTTGAAAAAATAGCTCTCGTTTGATGAAGCATGACAATAACTTATTTTATGGCACAACTAGACCGTATGGTTAAAATGTCGCAGCTGCTATATTCCAAGGAACAATTACACAATGTTCAAGGGGGAAGGAGGAGTAAAAAAAAAAAAAAAAACCCCAATCTTATTATAGTCCAATGAATGTTCCGTTTCAGTGGTGGACGAGCAGACTACTCGATTTTGCTGTGATCGCCTTATCTAAACAAATGTATTATGATTGGGTTAGTGGTAGGGCGTCCCAGGAGATGGACCGTCCCCCCTCCCTTGTCACTGACTATCTTTCCCACTAATCCTGTCTTAGAAGGGTCTCTGCTAACAAGGATAAGGCATTGGCCTGGTATCCTAGGCTAGTAAGCTAAAGCTTATGTACAAAATGCTATTCAAGAGGTGATGCCTGCAGCTATTGGAACTCTGTGGATGTCCTTATTATTCAGCCAGCCTAAATTTGGAAGAATTTAGCCGTGGCTAAATCGTGGGGACTGATGTGGACATGTTCACTGATAAGGAATGGGGGCCGATGCTGGAAGTCATATCTGGAATCCAATGGATACGTTCTAGTGTGTGCAACATGGTGAGTTGGTCTTTTACACCACTTGGTATTTTCCAATTAACAAATCCATAAAATGTCAAGCAAATATTTTGCCGGTGTCGAAATTGTCTCTGCCGTAAATAAATGCACATTTTAAATGCTGTACTCAGACCAGTAATTTTACATTTTGTCTCAAAAAACGTTTCTTCTTACTGATACCGGTCAGTGAGTTTTACTGTCAGAATCCGTCCTACTTATCCTTTTTGGATCATGGGTGAAGTGGAGTCTATCTGAGCTGACCTAGGTGAGAGAAAGGGTCCGATCACCAGTAAACCACAGGGCTGGAAGTTAAGCCATTATGAAGGGTAACATTATTGACTTCAGCCTCTTATGGCAAAGCAAAGTGCTTGATGCCAACCCTCAGTCAATTTACTCCTCTTAGTGTGAACAAAATGCTTCTCAGTTTCACACATTTGGATGGATTAGGCTTTTAACACTTGGTGAAATCCAGCACTTATTCTACAAACACTTGTGAAGTTTACGCGTCAGAGGAGCTATATTAAGTGTGACTGAGCTCCAAAAGACCGGAAACAACAGCACATCTGTTCCTTGGCGTGATAACTTTGAGCAACTCTCACGTATTGTTATTCAATGGGAAAGAGCCAGCAAATAGTTTGTTTGACGTTTCTATAATGGCAAATTGTAATAGAGCTGTTGTTTCAATTAATTTGTTTCTTATGAAACTGTGTTCTGTAACATTTGCTCGTTCGTTAGTTTACTCCCAGCTGCATGCAGTGATACTCTTTGATCACTCCTTATGGGGACAGTAGTGCTTTTGTATCACAGCAATCATGAGGATTTTATATTGGATTTTGCTAGATCACTTTCCTGCAACTTTCGTCACAAATTACATCATTCCACATTAATGTTGAGTTGTCATCAATAAGCCAGAGCAGCCTTGCAGACTTTGACCAATCGGTGAGTGTACATCCTCTCTATCAACATGAATCACCATTCAGTGACCGGGCTGTTTTGCAATGTGTTTTTTCACCATCACACGGCGCTGGACTAAGAACAGATCTTTGAGTGCGTAGGTGGGGTTAAAATGCTTAAGTCAATGAGAATGGACTTAAGCATTTATTTTCAATGAAAAAAAAAACAAAAAAAACTTGATGGCCAGCTGGCATGTGGGTCCAAAAGAAACCGAAACATTTTAGTGTCGATAGAGGCAGAGATCTAGGAATCTAGGTGTTTAACGGATTAATCAAGAAGTTGACTTTAATAATCCACATCCAAGTTTAATGCTTGAGGTCGACTAATGCCAAATGATGTGGTTCTGTCATCAAATTGGACACTTTGAATACGATTTTTGACTCTACTGCAACCATCACTTGCCATCTGTGGAGTAATGAAGCGCACGGCCAACACGTTGATACATTTTTCATATATCCTTGCGGGTCAGATGTAAAGATGGACATGTAAAAATAAGGTTATTCCTGTGCTTGATAAGGAAGTCTCCAATCTTTCCAGAAAAAAACACATGTAAAAGCATTGTTGTGTTATTAGATTTAAAATATGTCAATATATCCCCAGGCACCTCAAAGAGGACATTAAAGAAATTGCTTGCTCCAAACTATTTCATTGAGTCACAATGTGTATCACGTGTCCAAAACCTTGTAAATGACCAAATGTCTTTGTTGTCTTTTCTCTGTCCACACTCCGCCGTCTCTATTCCCAGTCTTTTAGCTGTTTTCATTTGTTTTAGTCTGCAGTAGGATAGACTCTGCATTCAATTAAGTAGAGGAAGTGTGGATTGGTGCACTTAGGAATTCAAATAAATGTTACCCCAGAATTTCTACATTTGTCCATGGCAGTAAATGTGTGGTGCAATGGCTATGCTGTTAAAATCTCAAATGTGTTTCAAAGCCCTAGTCTTCAAACGGCAGAGGAGATAGACCTTCTGGAAAAGCTTGTGTCACAGTGTAGTTTATGCCTTGTGTTTACAAGCCTCAAAAAGAGGTCATTGATATAAAAAGCAAATCACTCAAACCTGCTCAGAGCAAGGCCTTTTCTTTATCTCAACCCCAGCATTCCAGCAGCGCTGGAGGGCTGCAGCCGACAGAAAACTTCACAAGCGAGACACATGGGGAGGAAGAGAGAAAATCTGCATGCTGGAAGAAACAAGATGGACATAAAAGATGGACTAAATTGCAGTGAGGACTTTTCTTGTCAAAGGCTAATGGAAACATTTCCACACAACACAGAGAGGGGACTGCAGTCTCCATTATCACAGCCGAGCAGACGGAGCTGGCAGCCATTCCAGAGAAGCGCTGAGATGTGCACACTGGCCCAGCTTAGCGCCCTCAGCCAGCCCCTTAGGCCTCCACCTGAATTATCTGTGTCAACAGGTTCCAAAATGCCCAGAAGACTCCCATCAACAGAGAGACAGAGAGAAATCACACTTACAAAATAACTCTCCTTCTGCTTTCTCTCCTTGTATTTTTTTGTCCATACTTGAACCTTCCAAATGCTGAAGTTACCTTTGTATCCTATGTAGTTCTCCGGTGACATCACTCTTCTAATCATCAGAAATATCTCATTACACTAACTACAGTAGGATACATTTACTGTAAGTGTGGCAAAAATACAGTGCAGTATGTCAAACATGTCATTGTCAGCGCAGATGCATAGTATTTCCTATTTAGTCCGAAGTCTTTCTAGACATTTTGTTGACATTTTCTTCAGTCATATCACTCTAGCCAAATCGCTAAATCTTTTTCAAAATGGTTTTCTGTCATTCATTCTCAGGATGACATACAGTATGCATGTTCATTGAACACTTACTTGACACAAGGATTGTGACAAGCTGAACCCTCTGCTCAGGCCAAAACTGGATTTGTCTGTTGCTGATAAGTAAACGTAGGGCGAAAAAAAATCAAGATACGTAAAAACTGATAATTCGAGAGGACGGCTTTTCACGTCTGCGACTGCGGTGGGCCGGAAAGCACCGGGTGAACTCTGCAAATAGAACAACAAAGAAAGCAGAATATATAGATTGCATTATTAAAAACTTCCAAAGTGGTAAACAACAAAGTTGGAGATAGCAGACTGAGGAGAAGCCAATCATATCTGCCAATCTTCCTCTAGAGTCATTCATTTATAATAACCCTAGCTGATAAATGTTTTACTAAACTTACTGCATAATTCATATCTGTCAGGCCTACTTTTAATTGATTTACTGAAAAATTGTAGATGATCAATGTATATATATGAGCTCAAGCATTTCCCCAAGGGCCATTAAAAATAAATAAATAAATACATTCTCATAAGAAAAAAAATCTAACCAACCATTTTTGTATGATATAATATCAATCATTGATAATCAATTAGACAGTTGATTAATAGGTTATGTTCAAAAACAGTGATGCCAGACACACAAGTGGTAATGTCTTCATTATTTTTTCATATTAGGCTGGCCCAGGCCCCACTCCAAGTTTCGAGGCAAGATAGATAGATAGATAGATAGATAGATAGATAGATAGATAGATAGATAGATAGATAGATAGATAGATAGATAGATAGATAGATAGATTGATAAAGAATAATATAGAATAAAATGCAAAAGATGGGTTGAAAAAAATAATAAAACCACTATTAAACAATGTGAATGGTCGTAAAAATATGAGAGAGCATTTTTTTTTTGGTCATTAAAAATTGCTGATCCCTTGGAAATTGTACGTGACTGCAATGTGAATATTCTGCTGCACTGAAATACCAGAGGAAAAAAGAATTAAGGACCTTCCTGTTGTCCTCGGGTCAAAATGACCCATCACTGTGTTAAAAACGCCCCAAAAACTGACTAAATGATATTTTTTTAACTTGAAATTGTATGACTTTTCCTAGATTGGCCCCAACTGCAGAAAAATCGAAATGTTTTTATTCACATTTCCATGGAAGCTGTACAAAAAAAAGTACAAAGGTCGTATTCGGGTCAAAATGACTCATGAGGCAAATAGGGTTGAAATCAAGGTCACAACGTTATTTACACACCATAGAATGTTTCAATGTTTTAGTTGTGTCTCAGATCAATTAGTAGAACACGTGAACAAGACAGTAGCAGACATAAACAAGACAAACAAGGTGTTCTCGTAGATGGCAGAACTCTTTTTTTTTGTGGATTTCAAGGGGTTATAAAGGTGCTACTGATGACAGGACTCCAAATTCTCTCTGTGCTGACGCCATGAGTGTGCATTATGACATTGAAGAGGCTCTAGAGCTGATTATTTTTGCTGTCCCAGAATATGATGAATCATCTTCAGAACAAGAAGAAATCCCTGAAGCTGAAAGAGAGACTTTCCTTTCAAAAAATGGCAAAATAACATGGTCCTCAGCAGCATACAAACAACAAGGCAGGCATGCAGAACAAAACATACAGGAGCTCCTGAGAAACCTGATGATCCACCTTCCCCAGCCACTTCCCCAGCGAGGGCAAATAAGAAGAAGAAATGCCAGTTCTGCCCTCAAAAGGACTGTAAAACACATACTGTGTGCCATAAGGTGACATAAATATATCTGCAAAGGCTGTGCACTTGCATACTGCGCTACATGTGGTAATTAGTTGAATGTATTATCTTATTTTTCATATTTTTGTCTTGTATTGTATTGTCCTAAATAGTTTACTGAAGGAAAAAAAAAGAAAGAAACTTTAGTCATTGGAATGAATACAAATGCATCCATAACTCATTTTCGCACATTTTTTTCCTTTTCTTAAGCTATAGAAATCCAAGTGAAGAGGGAGAACGATATCACACATAATGTGGTGAAGGACAAGTTGTTTCTTTCTACAAGTAATATGAAATTTGGCGTTTAATATTAAATTTAGCTGCTTATTTGGGGGGTTTAGTGAAGATGGGTCATTTTGACCAGGAGGACACAGGGTGTGTACAGGAAATGAGGACAACAGGAGGGTTAAGCACTATGGTGTTATGCAAATATGGCATCTGGATAGAATGAGGATGACATCAGACAAGTAAGTGGAGTAAGTGCTGTCATCTTGCAGCAATGCAGTGACACCATTTTCTGTGCGTGATCTTGCATCGCAATTACCGAAAAGAAGTCTGATATTTCAGAAGTCTTAAACGTTTGCCACCCATTTCAAATTTGTTTTGAGAAATCATTTTTATGAGATGACAAAAAGGTTTGTTTTATAGCATTAGGATGAAAAGATTTCTCACAACATTAGTACAAAAAGTTTTTGATGTTCAAATAAAAATCGCTGAACATTTGCAAGCAATTTATGAAATGAAAACACTTGCAGACGTGCTGACTAAAGTGATCAGAAAATGTGATCACTTTAATAATAAATGTAGTCAATTTCTTGCAAACATGTATAGACTGAACATACTATGTATGACAAATGCTTTGTTTACATGCCATCCGCACTCCTCCCTGTCATCATGCCTTCAATGAAGTCTTCCAACAACTTTTTTTTGTGGTAAAATGAGAGCATGCGCATGGTGTTTTGTAATCGCAACGATGCCAAGAAAATTGAGAGTAGCAACCTCCACAACAACAACCAAACACGACTCATTGCAAATCACTCACTCAGCTCACACAGGCACAAACATCAAACCAAAAAAGCAAATACAAGAACGGCCGCAAAAACACATAACTAACAATTCAAAATGACATACTGGTATGGTCATGCACCAATCTCATTGGCTGAAATGTCGTTTATATATTTTGTCCCGTGTAAAAAAGTCCAATGCAACACACTTTTGTGATTTATTAACAATAAACATCCTAAAACATTTGTATCAATGTCTTGCTATGCTGTATGTTTACATTTGTCACTTTGACTCACTTCATATTTCTCTCCATCTCTCTCTCTCCCTCTCTCACACACACACACACACACGCACACATTAATGGAGACCCTCCTCATGTACTAATTTGACCCCAGGGCCGTCTGTCTTACACAGCCACTGACCTTTAAGTGCAAAAAGCAAAAGAAGCTTTTGCTCTGAGGAGTTAGCTGAACAAGAAACACATTTCCGCAAAAATGCAAACGCACTTACCCACACTCGTACACTAATTAGAAGAAACACACACAAGCATTGACAAAGAGGCTACTGTTGTGTGAAAGAGGTTACAGGGGTGAAATAGATGATTATGAAACTGAAGGTATTGGATTATTCGCTCTATGATCCTCAGACAAGTAAAGAGGGAAAGTAGAAAATTCACAAATTAATATTTATATTAATTTAGCACCCTATTATTTTCTGATTGAGTATCTTTTAGAACAAATACAAGCAATACATAAAATGTACTTGTAGTAATATTGTTAATTGCATTTTACCTGTTCATGTACAGGAGTGACGAAAAACATGCTAGCGTATTTTATTGTCGTCTTGTTTTTGCTTTGAAAATGAGGTACCTGTACTCTGGTGAAAGTGAGAACATATATTCAAGTATACACTGCAATGAATGCAATTAGAGCGATTGCCAACGATTCATTCTTCTTCCCTCCTCACTATTCTTGCCACCCTTTTTTTCAGTCTCCTCTGTCTCCTTTGACTAACTGCTGTCCTCACTCTGACAAACCGCTTGATAATGGAATCATTGCATTTCAATTAATGATCTCGCTCTCTCCCGTCCAGGCAAAAAACATTTGCACACATGCTCGCCAGCCTTCGTCTCTCTGAGCTTTAATGCAGTCAGACACCAGTAATGTTGATGATGGCAATAGACCCTGAATACTCCTCTCATTCTCACTACTATTAATCAACACTGAATGATTGTGTGTATGTGTGTGTGTGTGTGTGTGTGTGTGTGAGAAAGAGAGACAGAGAGAGAGAGAGAGAGAGAGAGAAAGAGAGTGATAGAAAGACATTATGCACTGAGTTTGGTTGGTTATTTACGTCACACAGAGTAATTATCTGGCATCAACTCATTACATTGTTCCAGATGTGGACCAGAATATTTGTGTGGTAGACATACAGATAGAACACAGAGTGGGAGAGTCCAGGCCTCCTGGTACTCACATGAGAGGAAGATGCTGACAGTCTAAGTGTGTGCGTTAATTGACAAATTGATTCATTCACATGAATGTCGTTTGCCTGTGAGTGTGTAACTTTGAAAAGTAAAATAAACAAAATACAAAAAGGCGTTAATCTTTTATCAAATGCAAATACAATTGAGTTGAGTTGAGAAAAGGTGGGTGTACCTCACCTCTAACCGAATCCCAAAAAATGAAAAAGTTACAGAGTACTTGCAATTTCACAGTAATGTTTGTTTTGAGTAGGCCTCTTTACCAGGATTGTTATTTTCCTATTTCGCACCTATAGAACGAAATAAGACAAATACATTATTCAGTTAGCTGCCAAGGCCTTTTTTTTATTTAAAGAGGATCATTAACTGTCCTTAAGGCTCATCCAGTGTCATCCACAGAGAAAGGGACGTTCACCTTGTACAATGATGCATGGCTGGCACAGAGTGAGTGATTTAAAAAACAAGTCACTTTTGATATCATCTTTAGAGTGTGTATTTTTGTGTGTCTTTTCATGAGTACATAAAGTACAATCCTAATTTTTTTAAAAAAGTGTGCATGCCATCCTGTAGGCAATCATAGTGTAAATCTATGTGAAGGTATTTGTGTGTGTGTGTGTGTGTGTGTGTGTGTGCGCACGCGTGTTAAGGGTGTGGAAAATAATCGATATTAATCGATACATCGATGCGCACGTCCGCGATCCGAGTGCATCGGCTCATTCACTGGGTACGACGCGATTGACGGGTGAAATCGCGATTCATCACGATGCAATCGCGATTCATCACGATGCATTGATGGGTATCGGTAAAATCCGATTCAATCGCCGTTTTATTCATGTTAAACATCACATATCTGCCCTTTCCTAGGCGCAATGAATGCACCATCATTGCTTTGCGTTTTGTGTTGAATACGGACGGTAGCCGTGCGTCACATACAGTCCAGTACACAACTAGCGAAACATTATGGAAGTTAGCGCACGCAGCAGCAAGGAAACTACTATATTGCAGCCGGAACATTCAAATCTTATGTTTGGAAATACTACGGCTTCGAAAAGAAAGACGGAAAGCTTGATAAATCCTCCGTAATTTGCAAGGAATGTCGCACTAAGGAGCCATACAACGGCAGCACCACAAATATGCAGACCCACTTAAACCGATGGCACCAGATCACCGACAAGTTTCCCTCCCGCTTCCCCGCCCAGTTCCTCGTCGGACACCGGAGAAACTCTTGGTAAACCAGGTCAGGATCAGAAAAAAATCGCCTCTTATTTTGGGAGTCCCCTTGCAACTCACTGTGACCGCGCAATGGCTATAACAAAGGCCACTGCTTATTTCATATGCAAAGACCTCCAGCCTTAGCGTGGTGGACAACGAGGGTTTCAGACAGCTCGTGCACGTTTTGGAACCCAGATATAAAATACCAGACAGCTCTGTGTTCACTTACAAACATATTCCCGATGTGTACAACAAAGTGAGAAGTGAGATTACTGTGTCGCTGAACAGTGCGCAAAGAGTTGCACTTACAGTGGTGGGTGGACATCTTGCGCTAGAGATTCATATACATATATATATTATTATTATATTTCATATAAGACACTCAGTGAGAATAGTCTGTTTGTGTTTACACTATAGCAACAGCTGAGAGTCTCAGGTGCCAAATTGTTTACATTTTCTTTGCACAAAACCCAATTGTCAAAAGGCTTAAATAAGTTGTTTTACAAGTTCTACTCTTTATAAGGAATAAAGTGGTATCCTTTTTGTAATACCATACTGAATTCCATCTTTTTAAAAGCCTTTTTTCTTTGCTTATTTGCATCATGTTTAATTGCACAATATCGCAACAAATTGCATTGTATCGTATCGGATCGCATTGATTTGAACTTAATGTGTATCGAATCGTATCGCATCGTGACGACGGTGAATCGTATCGCATCGTATCGCCAGAAAATTCCATGTATCGTTTAAGTATCGCATCGCTGGCAGTGGATCGTGATGTGTATCGAATCGTCCTCAGTGCTGAGATTCACATCCCTAGCGCGTGTGAAATGCAAGTGTGCCGAGAAGATGAGCATGTGCCTGCATGTGTTCTTCTACCCTTGTCTGTTTGACGACATCTTATTAAAGTGTCACTTCTCACAGTCTCGCCCCAGGCTACCTGATAGACTAAATTACTACTTTCCCAAGCTGTAATAATGGGCTTTGTGTGTGCGTCTGAACATGTGGGTGTTTTTGATAGAGACACAAAGAGCCTCATCACTTGTTGGCATGTGTCTGTTATGATTCTAGTAAATGTAACAATCTCCCTCATTGATTCATTGATTACTTTGCTACTCCTCGCTGCCGTCACTTTCACAGATGGATTACACAATTTTTTTCGACTCATATTGGACATTGGGCTGGTTAATAAGTTGTTGTCACCTCAGTCAAATTACCTTTGTTTTCCCTTTCCCCATCAAGTAATCTACTGAGATAGTTCTAAAAGGTAACTCTTAAAGAACCCTCTTTGTTAAGTTTTATACGGCACTTCACAAGGTATCAAAAGTACTTGTCTGTCTTGCTTCATGGTTCAGTAGATTTACAAAAATGTTCATCTTGTGATCATGAAGTTAAGCATAGAGGATTTAGAAGAACAGAGTATAGTTGCTGCTAAGGGAAAAAAAATCCAATACTTTGATGTGAATGGCAGTGTCTGGCAACACTTAACAGTGTTGAACTGTGACTCCAAAGTCCCTAGAGACTATCTCCGTAAAGCTTCCATCACTTCACTATTTTAAGATACCAAAGAGTGATGAGGACGTGCAAGTGTTGCTATACTTCCTCCCAAGTAACGCCTGCAGACAGAATTCTTCCGCCCAATCTCTTGCCCTTTAGCGAAGTGCAAGATGACGAAAATGTCTTTTCCTTTTACCATTCACTACCTCCAGCCCCCAAGACCCACCCACGCACTTGCCCTGCTCTTATGTGGCGCTCCATCCACGCTCTGACCTCCCACGTGAACTCTTTTCACAGTTTGGTTACACAGAAGAGGATGTCAGCATTAAATGTACCAAGAGCAGATGTCATGATTTATTTCTGAAGTGTGACTCACAGCAGTTCACGTTGCAGGTTCGAGAAAGAGATGTGAAGGAAAGGAATTGGGTCGTATCAGAAGCCTCGGAATGGTAATCTACACTAATAATAGATTGTAAATTCCAGCTTGCTGATGTTGAGCTACAGTTAGCCACATTAATATGGTCAGAAATATATATATATATATATATATATATATATATATATATAATCTGCTGATCCTCATAATGGTCGCGGGCATGGTGGAGCCTATCGCAGCTGTCTTCGGGCAGTAGGCGGGATACACCCTTAATTGGTTGCCAGCCAATCGCAGGAGAGACAGAGACGACCCTTCACGCTCACAGTCACACCGAGGTACAATTTAGAGTGATCCATTAACCTGCCATGCCAACTGGTTAGCACCTCTGTCTCACAGTGCAGAGGTAATTTGAGATATATATATATATATACATACACAGTATATATATTAGAGCTGTCAAACAATTAAAATATTGTATCTAATTAAAAACTGTCATAATTAACTCAAATGACCGAAAAATAAATCGTGATTACTCACACATTTTTTATCGTTTCTAAATTTCCTTTTATATTTTTTGTCACGTTGCGAGGTGGTAGTGGACCCCAAAAAGCAGGCAAGAGGGATTAGCAGGGTGTGCTTGACGAATTGTATTAAAACAAAACTAATTCCAAAACAAAGTCCTCAGAACAAAACGAATCCAAAGAAACAAACAAACACCAGGGCAGAAACTAAAAACTCTGAATAACAAAAACATGACCAAAACATGACTGAAGCTAAAACATAACAATGAACTAAACATGACTGAAACAAACATGACAGAAGCCAAGAGCAAACAGAAAACAAATGAACATGACAGTAGCAAAGAGCAAACAATGACCCGACAACGAGTGGTCGGGCTGGGAGTCCTTTGAAATCACTAATTACCAAATGACCAACAGGTGTGCAGCTGCAGGGGGAGCCCTACAGTCCACCTGTTGGTCCCAAACCAAATCATGACAATTTTTCCCCATTTTAATGCTCTCATCAACATGGAATCATGAATCAGTTTTCTATGTGCAAAATGCAAATATTTTCTGAAATAACAATTTCGATTTTCAATTTTACATGAAAATTTTTCACTTGGAGCAGTTATTCACATGTAATCTCTCACACAATATTACTGTCCATCAACAACAGTGAAAAAAATATTTTGTCACACAAAAGCTGCTTAAACAGCTCTTTTTATGGAATCAAAACAGAGCACTAAAACATTATAATGTGCACATCTAAGGTAAACTAGTATTCAGCCTATAGTGGATTTAAGCCATGGTTGCATGCATACCAACAGAATCATCACAGCAGCCAGGCTATGTTGATTCTGTTGGTCTTTCTTGCACGGAAGTCTCTCTACAGTTTTGTGTAGACATCATTTCGGATGACTACACTTGGTTCGATGACAACACTGGAGACGTTTTATTTTCAGTGTGTTCGCTAGGTCGCTACCGCTGCACCGCTGAACTCTCAACGTGCCTCAGCGCAACGTCAGACGAACACAGAGAAGCTCCACCCACTTTATTTATATGGACACGGAACACTGTAAACTTCCACACAAAATAGTTCCAAACGAGTAACAATCACGTCAGTGACATACATCATATTCGACAGGCTACCTGCTTTTGATTCACCAGAGGCTCATTAACCTGGTCTCTTATTTCTCTCCCGAAACAGTGTCTTCTCCCGCTTGGTGTACCTTAGCCTTCCCCGCTACGTACAATTTCTGTTCATAGCTTGTAAAGGAGGCTCTTGCTGACAATCCGTGGTGGAGTCATCAGACGCAATGCGAATGATTTCAGTTTGAGTCTGGCTGTGGACAATGTTGACAGGCTTGCACACAGTAGCCATACATTTCGCTATGGTTTCAGCAAATTTGTTCTTCGTCGTGTTATCCATTTTCTTCGCTTTGAAATGATCCATAGCTGTCTGTCTGAGACGAGGGGGTGGAGTACTCATGTCAGCTGTGTGCTTGGCCATTAAGTTGTATTTCAGACTAGACGTGCTATGATGATAGCTCAGTTTACGACTGCAAAACATACAGGTAACTTTGGTCTTGTCAGTGGAACAATCTGGCAAATTTTAAAAAGTAATTTTTCCATTCATAAACTCTAAGTATCTGTTTTCGGTGTCTCGCGCTGCCGTGGCTGGCAAAACAAATGTGTGTGTACCTGTGCAGCTTGGTTGTTTTGTTTTTGGTGTATTTATAGAGCAACGTAACATCCGCTGTGACTTGTGCCGCGTTAATCTCGCGAGAAAAATTGTAATCCCGTTAAAATTCATTTAAATTAATGTCAATAAAAACGTGCTAAACTGATAGCTCTAATATATATATATATATACATATATATACACACACACTATATATATACACACTGTATATATACAGAATTTTTTTGTAAATATGCATTTGTTATTGTTATTTATCAGTTTCAAGGTATTTCAGTCATCATTGTGGATTGTTCGCAAGAAAGAATCCAAAAGTACCTGTATAAACTCTCTGCCTAACCTCATAATTGTAGACTATCATTTTTAATATCCTCTTGCCTTGTCTATTTGGCCAGTGAGGTGGCAACTTGATTGGTCAGCTGTGCGCCTTTCCTGTTTGATGATTGGATTTACTTCTCATGTGTCTGGAGCACGCCCCAGTATGAAGCAGATTAACGCGATTTTCTGTTTATCTATGCTCGCTCTCTCATTCTCTCTCCATTCTTGGCACTGTTATTGGAAGAAAGTGATAATTCCCTTGCACTTCAAACGCAGCCCCCCTAACTAAGACACCGCTTAAGTCTCCTCAGAGAAAAAGCTGCCTGCCTTTGCACAGATGTCTCTGATTAAATCTGAGAGAGAGAGAGAGAGAGAGAGAGAGAGAGAGAGAGAGAGAGAGAGAGAGAGAGAGAGAGAGAGAGAGAGAGAGAGAGAGAGAGAGAGAGAGAGAGAGAGAGAGAGAGAGAGAGAGAGAGAGAGAGAGAGAGAGAGAGAGAGAGAGAGAGAGAGAGAGAGAGAGAGAGAGAGAGAGAGAGAGAGAGAGAGAGAGAGAGAGAGAGAGAGAGAGAGAGAGAGAGAGAGAGAGAGACCCCTTCCCTCTCATTCTCTCACTCACCCATCCCCTCACGTCTCTCGATCAGCCTCTCGGTTAGCTCACTCAACTGGCTCATGCCAAAAGAGCCCTGGGCGATGAATAAATTGCTTTGGTTTCAGCAGTCAGAGAAGTTGGCGGAGACAAGCTGAATCAGTGCATTAGATGCGAAGGCCCCCTCATAGATTGGAAGTTACCCTTTAGCACAGTCATTGACCGTGAGTGATGATTATGACTAATTGAAAGAGACTTGTGCTACCTGTAACACAGCTAGGGGGGCTTGAACATGTTGGCCAAGTAACACAGTCAGTAAGAGTAAAACATTGTGAGTTTAAATGGTGACAGCAAGGATATATATACAAGAACTAAGAATAAAGGTAGATTTTAAAAAACTGAAAAAGTGGTAGAACATACTAATATTTCTGAATGGAAGCCGTTGTGTGTCGTAAACTTATATGAAACTTATTATAAACGTGCAAGAGATACAAGTGGGTTACTGTGCATTCTCACAACAATCATTTTACAGTTGTACAGACTTGAGGAGTATAGGACACAACTTTTGCAAGTGTTTTGTGGTCCACTTTTCATAGAAGGCCAGCTGGAACCGCAATGCAGCAGAGAGGAAAGAAGGTTGTGGGCTGCTTGGTGAACTATGTCAAATCATCAGATCATGTCAGGAAAAAAAAGCATCACTCAACAACCTCAGGCACTCTTTTGAGAACCACATTAAAAGTGTTAGGTGCAGCATTGTACACACCAGCACATTTCAATCTGACTGGACAAACGCTTAATAGATAATTTGTGAGAGATCCCCAGAGATTTGTGGAACGGAAATCAATACATTTATTGACAAAACACCCTAATTTCGCCGAATCGGAAAACAAGAAATAACAGTGCCATTTTCCTTACGCTTCATTATAGCTAGAGTACCACTGGTCAGAATTGTGTGTTTTTCAAATGAGATGCCCCTTTTGGTTGTGTGTAACCGTGTAGTTGCAAATGCATGTTAATAAGTGTGGATGAGTGCATGCCTGCAGTTGCTTGCTTGTGTGTGTGTGTGTGTGTGTGTGTGTGTGTGTGTGTGTGTGTGTGTGTGTGTGTTTGTATGGCTATACTTGTGAGGACCACTGTGATTATAAGACCAACGTAGTGAGGACATTTTTGACAAGTGAGGACATTTAGGCCAGTCCTCACAAGTTTTTCATTCTAAAGGCCTCTAGAGGGTTTATATAGGCATCTCTCAAAGTTTCAGAGAGGTCCTCACAAATATACCAAAAATGATTTTTTGTGTGTATTTTCATTTAAATTCAATACACACACTTTTTACTCACTACCGCCACCTATTGATTTCTGAAATATTTTTGTTCCAACAAAACTGAAACTATAGAAAACAGTCTCATGGGCTTATTAGAAAGTAAAACAATGATGTATTTTTTATTATATCTAATATTTGTCTAAGTTTAACTTTTTTAACAAACATCTTGTTATGAAATAGAACTTGTTATGCAAACCCAAATCTGGAATCTGGCCTCAGACCCACCCGAAATTACACCTTAAATCAAACCACTAAATAAAAAACCTAAAATAATTTAGTGAAGCACACACTTATTCCATTTGTGACATATTGAGGTTTTAGTTGTCATTTCATAGCTCCACATTTGTAATTTGAAGTGCACATTTCTAACATTAAGCAAAGCTCTCTGTGAGTATTTTTACTGAGTAATGTTTTATATTCTATTGTATACTACTGATGGAACTATTATTTACTATTATATTTAGGGCATCAGTCTCATCTTTTCCATAAGGACACAAGGACAGAGGTGGCAGAATAAATGTGCACTCAATTGTATTAGTGTTACTTTTGAAAAATATGACATGTAAAAAAAAAGAGTCCTTGAATAAGAGTAAATATGTACGTAGTGGGGCAGCCCGGTAGTCCAGTGGTTAGCACGTCGGCTTCACAGTGCAGAGGTACCGGGTTCGATTCCAGCTCCAGCCTCCCTGTGTGGAGTTTGCATGTTCTCCCGGGCGTGGGTTTTCTCCGGGTGCTTCGGTTCCCTCCCACATTCCAAAAACATGCGTACCAGGCTGATTGAACACTCTAAATTGTCCCTAGGTGTGAGTGTGAGTGCGAATGGTTGAACGTTTCTGTGTGCCCTGCGATTGGCTGGCAACCGATTCAGGGTGTCCCCCGCCTACTGCCCAAAGACAGCTGGGATAGGCTCCAGCACCCCCGCGACCCTAGTGAGGATCAAGCGGCTCGAAAGATGAATGAATGAATGAATGTACGTAGTGAAAGAATCACAAGTACTGAGTAATTGGTGAGGAACTTCTTATTTATATTTTCAAACTACCACATTAAATAGAAATAGGAAAGTGCAATTAAATTAAAAAAGTTAAAGCTGTAAGCATATTTACGCCCTCAGGCATGTCGGAGTTCCCATTGTAACATACATTCAGTCATTTTCCGATCCGTTTTATCCTCACAAGGGTCACGGGGGGTGCTGGAGCCTATCCCAGCCGTCTTCGGTCAGTAGGCAGGGGACACCCTGAACCGGTTGCCAGCCAATCGCAGGGCACACACAGACAAACAACCATCCGCGCTCACACTCACCACAGAGGGACAATTTGGATTGTTCAATTAGCCTGCCATGCATGTTTTTGGAATGTGGGATCTGGAGAGAACCCACACAGACCTGGGGAGAACATGCAAACTTCACACAGGGTGGCCGGAGCTGAAATTGAACCTGGTACCTCTGCACTGTGAGGTCAACACGCGGACTACTAGTTCACCAGGCCGCTCCCCAGAAAATCCATCCATCCATCATCTACCGCTTATCCGGGGCCGGGTCGCGGGGGCAACAGCTTTAGCAGGGAAGCCCAGACTTCTCTCTCCCTAGCTACTTCTTCCAGCTCTCTCCGGGGGATCCCGAGTCGTTCCCAGGCAAGCTGGGTGACATAGTCTCTCCAGCGTGTCCTGGGTCTTCCTCTGGGTCTCCTCCCAGTGGGACATGACCGGAACACCTCACCGGTGAGGCGCTCAAGAGGCATCCGAATCAGATGCCCGAGCCACCTCATCTGGCTCCTCTCGATGTGGAGGAGAAGCGGCTCGACTCTGAACCCCTGAAACTCATTTCAGCCGCTTGTATCCGGGATCTCGTTCTTTCGGTCACGACCCACAGCTCGTGACCATAGGTGAGGGTTGGGACGTAGATCGACCGGTAAATTGAGAGCTTCGCCCTTTGGCTCAGCTCCTTCTTCACCACGACAGACCGATACAACGTCCGCATCACAGCAGACGCTGCACCGATCCGCCTGTCGATCTCCCGCTCCCTCCTACCCCCACTCGTGAACAAGACCCCAAGATACTTGAACTCCTCCACTTGGGGTAAGCTCTCCTCCCCGACCCGGAGGGGGCACTCCACCCTTTTCCGACCGAGGACCATGGTTTCAGATTTGGAGGTGCTGATTCTCATCCCAACCGCTTCACACTCGACTGCGAAACGCTCCAGTGAGAGTTGGAGAGCCCCGTTTGAAGGAGCCAACAGCACCACATCATCTGCAAAAATCAGGGATGCAATACTGAGGCCCCCAAAACGGACCCCCTCAACGCTTCGGCTGCGCCTAGAAATTCTGTCCATAAAGGTTATGAACAGAATCAGCGACAAACGGCAGCCTTGGCGGAGTCCTACACCCACTGGAAACGATTCCGACTTACTGCTTGCAATGCGAACCAAACTCTGACATCGGTGGTATAGTGACCGAACAGCCCGTATCAGGGGGTTCGGTACCCCATACCCACGAAGCACCCCCCACAGAACTCCCCGAGGGACACGGTCAAACGCCTTCTCCAAGTCCACAAAACACATGTAGACTGGTTGGGCGAATTCCCACATACCCTCAAGGACCCTGCTAAGGGTGTAGAGCTGGTCCACTGTTCCACGGCCGGGACGAAAACCACACTGCTCCTCCTCAATTGGAGGCTCGACTTCCTGACGGACCCTCCTCTCCAGCACCCCTGAATAGACCTTACCAGGGAGGCTGAGGAGTGTGATCCCTCTGTAGTTGGAACACACCCTCCGGTCCCCCTTTTTAAAAAGAGGGACTACCACCCCGGTCTGCCAATCCAGAGGCACTCTCCCTGTTGACCACGCGATGTTGCAGAGGCGTGTCAACCAGGACAGCCCCACAACATCCAGAGCCTTGAGGAACTCCGGGCGGATCTCATCCACCCCTGGGGCCTTGCCACCGAGGAGCTTTTTAACCACATCGGTGACTTCAACCACAGAGATAGGAGAGCCCACCTCAGAGTCCCCAGGCTCCGCTTCCTCCAAGGAAGGCGTGTTGGTGGAGTTGAGGTCTTCGAAGTACTCTGCCCACCGGTTCACAACGTCCCGAGTCGAAGTCAGCAGCGCCCCATCCCCACTGTACACAGTGTTAGTGGTGCACTGCTTCCCCCTCCTGAGACGTCGGATGGTGGACCAGAATTTCCTCGAAGCCGTCCGGAAGTCCGCTTCCATGGCCTCGCCGAACTCTTCCCACGCTCGGGTTTTTGCCTCGGCGACCACCGAAGCCGCGGTCCGCTTGGCCAGTCGATACCCGTCAGCTGCCTCTGGGGTCCCACAGGCCATAAAGGCTCGATAGGACTCCTTCTTCAGCTTGACGGCATCCCTTACTGCTGGTGTCCACCAGCGAGTACGGGGGTTGCCGCCACGACAGGCACCAACCACCTTACGGCCACAACTCAGATTGGCCGCCTCAACAATAGAGGCACGGAACATGGGACTCGGACTCAATGTCCCCCGTCTCCCCCGTAACATGGGAAAAGCTCTGTCGGAGGTGGGAGTTGAAACTCCTTCTGACAGGGGATTCCGCCAGACGCTCCCAACAAACCCTCACTATACGTTTGGGTCTGCCAGGACGGACCGGCATCTTCCCCCACCATCGGAGCCTACTCACCACCAGGTGGTGATCAGTTGACAGCTCCGCCCCTCTCTTCACCCGAGTGTCCAGAACATGCGGCCGCAAATCCGATGATACAACTACAAAGTCGATCATCGAACTGCGGCCTAGGGTGTCCTGGTGCCAAGTGCACATATGGACACCCTTATGCTTTAACAAGGTGTTCGTTATGGACAATCCGTGACGAGCACAGAAGTCCAATAACAAAACACCACTCGGGTTCTGATCGGGGGGGGCCGTTCCTCCCAATCACGCCCCTCCAGGTATCACTGTCATTCCCCACGTGAGCATTGAAGTCCCCCAGCAGAACAAGGGAGTCCCCAGCAGGAGTACTCTCCAGCACACCCTCCAAGGACTCCAAAAAGGGTGGGTATGCTGAGCTGCTGTTTGGTGCATATGCACAAACAACAGTCAGGACCCGTCCACCCACCCGAAGGCGGAGGGAGGCAACCCTCTCGTCTACCGGTGTAAACCCCAATGTACAGGCACTGAGCCGGGGGACAATGGGTATGCCCACACCTGCTCTGCGCCTCTCACCGTGAGCAACTCCAGAGTGGAAGAGAGTCCAACCCCTCTCGAGAGAACTGGCACCAGAACCCAGGCTGTGTGTGGAGGCAAGTCCGACTATATCCAGTCGGAAATTCTCTGCCTCACACACCAGCTCCTCGGGCTCCTTCCCTGCCAGAGAGGTGACATTCCATGTCCCAAGAGCTAGCTTCTGCAGCCGAGGATCGGACCGCCAGGGTCCCCGCCTTTGGCTGCCGCCCAGCTCACATTGCACCCGACCCATTTGGCCCCTCTCATGGGTGGTGAGCCCATGGGAAGGGGGACCCACGTTGCCTCTTCGGGCTGTGCCCGGCCGGGCCCCATGGGTGTAGGCCCGGCCACCAGGCGCCTGCCAACGAGCCCCACCTCCAGGCCTGGCTCCAGAAGGGGGCCCCGGTGACCCGCGTCCGGGCAAGGGAAACCTAGATCCATTTATTGTATTCATCATTGGGGTCTTTGAGCCGTGCTTTGTCTGGCCCCTCACCTAGAACCTGTTTGCCATGGGTGACCCTGCCAGGGGCATAAAGCCCCAGACAACTTAGCTTCTAGGATCATTGGGACACACAAACCCCTCCACCACGGTAAGGTGACGACTCACGGAGGGCCCCAGAAAATCCAATTCATTTTATTCTGCTTTGGACATTGAAACTGGAAAATATGACTTGCATTCAATAAGTAAAGAATTCCAATTCCAAGAAACCAAGAAACGATTAAATTCCATATTAGAGTTTGGAATTATGTTGCTTTAAAAACAATTGTAAATTTTTAAGTCAGTTTAAATATACTGTGTGTGCGGTTGTGTTTGTGAACATATATATAATTTTATTTGCTGTAATTATTTTAGGAGTATGTGACATTGGTGATCCTCGTTACTCAAATACTGTATGTAGATGTTGCTCAAAATTTATCATGCTCTCCTTCACATCAGACCTCAAAGTTCACAAAGGCTGTGGGAACTTTGATAATTGACTTAATCATTGGCCACGAAGGGGAGCGGCTGTTACCTGCTCCAAAACGAAGTTTTTGCAGCACCCCTCCCCCCAGACATGAGTTTGTTTACATTTCATTTAGCAGAGCTGCGCAGAAGCCAGCCACAACGCTTTGCAAGAAAAAAATGAGTTAGGTACTGTATTGCAGAAGTGTCCCCAGCATATCCAATTTATTTCATTCAGCTTTGGACATTGAAACTGGAAAATATGACTTGCATTCAATAAGTAAATAATTGTTTCATCTAAATTCCATATTTGAGTTTGGAATTATGTTGCTTTAAAAACAATTGTAAAATTGTAAGTCAGTTTAAATATACTGTGTGTGCGCGGAGTATGTGACATTGGTGAGCCTAGTTACTCAAATACTGTATGTAGATGTTGCTCAAAATTTATCATGCTCGCCTTCACAGCAGACCTCAAAGTTCAAAAAGGCTATGGCAATTTTGATAATTGACTTAGTCATTGGCCATGAAGAGGAGCGGCTGTTACCTGCTCCAAAACGAAGTTTTTGCAGCACCCCTCCCCCCAGACATGAGTTTGTTTACATTTCAATTAGCAGAGCTGCGCAGAAGCCAGCCACAACGCTTTGCAAGAAAAAATGAGTTAGGTACTGTATTGCAGAAGCGTCCCCACCATATCCAATTTGTTTCATTCTGCTTTGGACATTTCAACTGGATCATTATGATTTGCATCCAATAAGTAACAACAGTAAGTATTCTTTAGTAAGAAATCATGTTTGCGTTGCTCAATCAGTCTTGATAACAGAATTTCCTTATATGGGACATGACTACGGTACACGTCCTTTATGAACATGCAATGCATGGTGTTAACAAAATACATGTGTAAGAACACAAGCAGTAAAATGCAAAAATATATGCCCCAACAACACAAATAACACAAAAATGGCAGTATACAGTACAGGTATATGAACAAAATACATTATAACAAGAGTAGTCACAAAATGAGGGCTCTTTGCTCCAAAATGAGACCTATAACAGCTGGTGGCTTTTCTTTCCAATCACTCACTATCTCGAACTTGACCTCCCCTCGATCACCACCCAAGACAGCGTTGCTCAGCTGATGTTGTGCAACAAATGTCTGAAGGCATCCACGGGACCCTTCAAAGTCCTCCATGCCCATAGCGCGATGGAACTCGCCTTCTCTCTGATTAGCGCTCCAGTTAGCGCAAATTGTTTTCAAATCTCTAAATGACCTTTTCAAATCTCTAAATTACCTCGTGCCACCTTACCTCGCTGACCTCATCTGGTCTGCGGACCAGACATTATTAGAAGGACCAAGAACTAAACTGAGGCTCAGAGGGGATGGAGCCTTTTCTGTTGCTGGTCCCTCTCTCTGGAATGACCTCCCACTGAACATTCGTCAAGCCTCCTCGCTGCCCATCTTCAAAACGCGCCTCAAAACTCACTTGTATTCTTTGGCATTTGACTCACCATGACTTAGATTTGTTCTTGGTTTTGCTGTTCGGTGCTTTCTACCGTATTTATTACAGACTGCGTTACTGTTTGTTGTATATGTTAAATTGCTCCATGTAAAGCACTTTGTATGCAGCGATGGCTGTTTGAAAGTGCTCTATAAATAATGTTGAGTTGAGTTAGCATGATAGCAGGTCAAGCATTCCAGGAAACGTTCATTTACTCTACAGTCCGTCGAGCCACAAGCAACTTGGTTTGAGCATCTAATCGGATGCATTCCATGTTCTCTTCCACAGTCATTACCATTCCTTTGTTTGGATGCAACGATCGACAGGACGTAAATGTAAATGAATGGAATAGAAAGTCGTTCACGATTCCAGTAAACTCATGCTAATAGAGAGATTCTGCTGTTTTTGTGCCAAAGAGAGTAAAAAGTGGTGCAGACAGTTATTCCGCGGTATCGAACGGGACTTGCTTGAGTTTGCTCTAATTCAAGCTTCCGTATGGCTTCCAGGTTCCATTTATCGGAACGTTCGTCCGTTGTTATGAATCGATCACTAATGTAATATCCATCCATCCATATTCCACCGCTTATCCAAGGTCGGGTCACAGGGGCAGCAGCTTTAGCAGGGAAGCCCAGACTTCCCTCTCCCCAGCCACTTCTCCTAGCTCTTCCCGGGGATTCTGAAACGTTCCCAGGCCAGCTGAGTGACACAGTCTCTCCAGCGTGTCTTGGGTTGTCCCCGGGGCCTCCTGCCGGTGGGACATGCCCGGAACACCTTTAAAACTCATTTCGGCCGCTTGTATCTGGGATCTCATTCTTTCGGTCACGACTCATTGCTCATGACAGTAGATGAGGGTTGGAACGTAGATCAACCGGTAAATTGAGAGCTTCGCCCTTTGGCTCAGCTCCTTCTTCACCACGACTGACCGATACAAAGCGCACAGAGCAAGCAGCAGCCGCTTCACCGCTGCGCCTGTCGATCTCTCATTCCCTCCTGCCCTCACTTGCAAACAAGACCCCAAAATACTTAAACTCCTCCACTTGGGACAAGATCTCCTCCCCGACCCGGAGAGAGAACTCCACCCTTTTCCGACTGATTTTCATCCCAACCACTTCATACTCAGCTGCGAAACGCTCAAGTGAGAGTTGAAGTGCCCTGCTTGAAAGAGCCAACAGTCCCACATCATCTGCAATAAGCAGAGATGTAATACTGAGGCCACCAAAATGGACCCCCATCAACACTTACACTGCGCCTAGAAATTGCCAATGTCCGTAAAGTTTATGAACAGAATCGATGACAAAGGGCAGCCTTGGCGGAGTCCAACCCTCACTGGAAACGATTCTGACTTACTGCCGGTAATGTGAACCAAATTCTGACATCTGTGGTGGAGGGACCAAAGTGCCCGCATCAGGGGATTCGGTACCTCATACTCCTGAAGCAATCATATAATGTAATATCGTACTCAAATGTGTAATGCATAGATTTTTATTCTGGGTGAGGGAATTTTCGTTTGACAGAAGTCCATAGATGGCAATACTTACTGTAATTATGTTTCATTGAACAATTATAATATTTAAGTCTGGTTTAAAAAA
Source organism: Hippocampus zosterae (assembly GCF_025434085.1). NCBI lineage: Eukaryota > Metazoa > Chordata > Actinopteri > Syngnathiformes > Syngnathidae > Hippocampus > Hippocampus zosterae. The sequence continues at coordinate 15,108,398 of NC_067455.1, forward strand.
TATGAACAGGTATATACATTTGTGTTATTACAGTTGCTGAAACATATAGATGTTGCTTGAAATTTATCATGCTCCCCTCAAAACAGACCGCAGAGTAAAATAAAAGTTAAAGGCTGAGCAATTTTAGTTTATCGTTGGCCATGAAGGGGGGAGGGGCTGTTCCCAGCTCCAAACCCTCGCAGTTGCACTGTTTGAACCTAGTTTATTCAGCTCCCCTCCCCCACACTAGTTTGAGCACGTGATCAATTAGGAGCGCGGTTCATACAGCAGCAACAAAGCTTTGCAAGAAGAGTGTTGCAGTCGTGTCCCCAGAAAATCTAATTCGTTTTATTCTGCTTTGGACATCGAAACTGTATAATACGAATTGCATCCAATAAGTAAATAATAATGATGTTTCATCACAATTCCATATTAGCATTTGGGAATAATGTTGCTTTCAGAACAATTACAATATTTTAAGTCGTTTTTAAAATATATGTGTGTGTGTGTATATACTGTATATATATACAGTATGTATATACACACACATGTATATATGCTGTGCTCATTTTAGGAGTACATGACATTGGTGTAAACAAGATTTCATAAAATATGTTGATATTGCTTGACATTTACTATGCCCCACTTCAAAACGGACCTCAGAGGAAAAGTGAAGGAGTTTTGGTTATGAAGGGGCGGGGCTGTTTTCACACCCCAAAACGTCACAGTTACGTTGCAGGAAACGATTTTCTACAGCTTCCCTCCCCCACATCACACTCGCTGACCATCAATTAGGAAACGCGCGCTTTGCTACCTGCACAAACGGAAGGCGTTGAGAAGAGTGAGCGTACGAGTCAGCATCATCGAGAAAACCCCAGAAAGTGACAAATACTTCAGAATTAAAGCAGGTAAGACACTCAAGTTTTGAATATTTTCTTACAAGTTAGTTATTCTAAGTAATTCGGGCAGGCTCAAAGGTTCGTGTTATATCAGCATTAGAGTGAAACCAACTATATGAATAACTCTACTATGCTGTACCTAAGGAGTTGTCACCAAGATAGAAAGTTTCCTCTCAAACAATAAACTTTCAATAGGCCGTCAGACACACAATACAGCGCCACAGAATAGGCCGTTGGTGTGGTAAAATCAAGTTTTAACCCCCCCCCCCCCCCGCCGTCGTCTCGCCGTCGTCTCGCCGTCGTCGTCGTCGCCATTTTAGTTGAGCAGAAAATTAGTTGCAAATGACCCAGCGTCTTTCGCCGCCGCCGCCATCTTAGTTGAGCAGAGAATTAGTTGCAAATGGAACCAGTGTCTTTCCATATACAGAAAGTAACTGCAAAAAGACGATGTAAAATACCAAGCAATTTCCAGATAACAAAGTGGGTTGAACGAAATATTATACTGTGAACCATTATCAACACAAAAGTTAAAATAAAATAATAAATAAATAAAAAATAATGATAAAGGTTAAATGTGTGGATCACCAAAACCTATGCATTTTGGGCTGAAAAACCCCCCACTTATATGAGGAGAGATGCATATTTTCTATGTTTGTTAAGCTTTCTACTATTTTATGGGGACATTTTGATGATTTTTTTTGTGGCAACATACATTGTCACCGTCATCAACCTTTGCGATTTGTAACCACACTCGCTCATCGTTTATTGATCCCAAATATCCTTATTGGCAAAGCCGAATTAGTGGTGATTGAAACTTTGACTTTTCAAACGTCAAACCAGTTATTGGCCCAGGCTTATAAAAACACACTAGTGATGCATTCTCAGCATGAATCTTAACCTTATCATACTCATATCAACTTAGTGATTAGACGTTAATCGGCAAATTAGTGGATGAATGTTGATGTAATTCAAGGAGAAAAAAAAATGCTCTGGCGTGCAGAGATTTAGTGAATATGCGTTCATTTTAGTCGCCACATACTAAGAGAAATTTCCTCTTCTGGGAATATAATAGGATGAACGTGGAAGGAATTCAAACAAATTTGATTAAAAAGTACACATGATGCGTTCAAAGAATTAATGTAAATATTGTAATTATATACAGAAATTGCATCTTAATAGGTGTATGAAAAGATTGACCTGGGTACAGCTCACGTGGAAAATTGTTCTCTCCGCACTCTGTGTCGGCCATCATTGTTATTGGATTGCCAAATACTTGGAAATAAGCCTCTCTTTGTGACGCAGATGATTCGCCAAATGTGTAGTGGCAACTAGTACAGTATTAAATTTACATTTATTAAGTTTTTAATTTTCTGAAATATCGATTGCTGGTATTGGCAGCCTCCACGATAACCTTAAAATAATGCCGGTATCAGCCTGATACCATTATTTGGTTTCGGCACTTACCTATCTTTGCCAAGCACTGGAAATGAGTGATATAGACATTTTTAAAAATTATAATAAGTCGACTTTTAATTGATTACCCGGTCAGTTTCAAATGCTTTATTTGCCCATATTAAACAAAATAAGTTATTTCTATAAGGTATTTCTGTTTTGCCATGTTAATGTGTTCGATTAATATTTTATCCCACAGAACTATCTTGTCATGTAAGCCTGAATTATCAGTACTATTCTCTAACATCATTAATTGCAATGGTATTTTCTGATCTTTTTTTTTTTTTTTTTAATAACAGATGTACAATCCCACTGAAGATGGTGATTATTCTGACTCAAGTCTTTTTGGATCAGATGAGGAATACAAACCAACTAAGACATCCTCTGAGTCGAGTGATGACGAGGAGATATTCCATCCAAAGGTAGAAAAATTGTTCTCTTATGATACATCCAGTGAAGACTCTACAAGTCATCAGACATATGAAGCAGAGGAGCACAGTCATGTCTGCAATTCGTAAAGAAGGTAACCCATTAACCTATGTAAAAACAAAAGATGAGCAAAGAAGATCCTTCTTTAACCATAAAAGCATTTACAAAAAGGGAAGGCAAACGAGTTTGGCACAGAAGTCATTATTGCTTCTACTGTGGCCAATCAAATTTAAAGATGGCAAGGCAATTGGAAAGGAAACATAAGGAATCACAAAATAAATTCTGTGGGGGGGTTTGTGAACACATAACAAAGGAACAAACTACACAATCAACTCTGAGACGGTCCAGTCTCCTACAAAAGGAAAGATGACAGAAGTACAAACGAGCACGAAAGCAACACATTCTACCCGTATGTAATCAACTCTTTTCACGCGTAGCAAGTCTACTCCTGTAGCGTTCACAAGTCCCATTTTATATCGGTGCTGCCCCGCATACTAGCATTTACTCCAGAGTAAATGTTTAAACCACCTCCTGAGCAGGGTTACATTTGCTCCGTTTTAAGCTGTTTTCAGGGGCTACACTGGTGTAACTTTGTACGTGGCAACGCTCGACATGGGGGCAGTCGGCTTTTGGGGTGCGGGGGGGGGGGGGGGGGCAGAACGGATGAATGGACATGTCAAGAGTTTTAATTTCTCCATATTTTGTTCCGGTCAGTTGTCACGCAGTGTGAGGAACATATATAAATTATATTTAATCCTTGTGTATTTTTAGCCGTTATAAATCAAATGTTTCTTGGGGGAAATAATGCGGCGTAAATTCACTCTAGCACCTAAAGCACTATGAAATGACATACAACAAAAATTTCTACTGTACAATATTACACGATCGATTACAGCATTGTTTTGGGTATTTTTGTATTTAGATTCATGTTCTTACCATTTCATTTATCAAATGCATTGCCCACACTGGACAATGTAATCTATCAATATAAAAGTTGTTTTTCGAAACCCCTGCTATTCGCGTTCAATAGAGACCAGGCTCGTTCACTGGCTGCCACTGGAATGCACTTGAAGGGGGAAGATAATTTATGGATGATGGTTATTTTGAATCAGGAATCAGTATTATTTCTGCCAAATATTTGCATTGGTCTAACAAAATTTAATTATGTCGGTTGGTTCACACTGACTAGCATGAAATCATACAAGATGTTCTTGTAACATACCTTTCAAATGTTATATGTTGCCCAGTAAATCTTCTCTATTCTTAATGGAAGCACGAACTTGTATTTAATACATAATACAATGATTTGCATGTCATGTTCAACCTCTATTTAATTGGCTACACTACTATGTTGGAATTGATGGCTGCAACACGTTCCAAACAAGCTGGGACAAGGTGGTTTTGGATGCAGTGCTCTCTGATAGGTCGAAGGTCATGGCCTTTGAATGTTATCTGTTTTTGGCCTTGCCGCTTACATGCACTGATTGGTCCAGATTCTCTGAACCTTTTGATATTATGGACCAAAGATGACGTAATCCCTCAATTCCTTGCAATTATACGTTGTGAAACTCTGTCCTTCAACGATTCAACTTGTGGTGACCCTCACCCAATCTTTGTTTGTGAATTCAGGATAGCTACTTTTTGACCCAATCATGGCACCCACCCATTCACAGTTAGCCTGTTCACCGGTGGGATGTGACAAACAGGGGTTTGATGAGCATTACTCAACATTATTTTTTTTGCTAGCTGTTCCATCTTTTATGGAACGCATTACAGCCATTAAATTCTAAGTTAAATATTATTGGAAAAAATTAAATGTACCAATTTGAACATTGAATGTTGTCTTGTCTTTGTAATGCTTCACTTAAATATAGGTTGGACATGATTTGCAAATCATTGTATTCTGTTTTGATTGATGAGCATAATGTCCCAATTTCACTGGAATTGGGTTACTAAATGAATGCCTTGATAGCATATTTTTGTTCAACACTGATTTAGTAAAATGTGTCACTTTGTTCTCCTTTTCATGTGGTGGTATCGACCTTTAGCCCCAAAAAGGGAAAAGCATCTCTCCAAAAGAGGGAAGACTGAATTGGATGGTAAGCTTTGGATGAGGAACTATATCTCTTTTTTCATAATTTAACCAGTTAAAATGCATTCAACGTATTTGACAATGAGTGTCAAATCAGGGATGTCCCATTTCATTGCAGATTCGAGTCCAGGCGGGGACCCTGGCGGTCCGATCCTTGGCTGCAGAAGCTAGCTCTTGGGACATGGAATGTCACCTCTCTGGCAGGGAAGGAGCCCGAGCTGGTGTGTGAGGCAGAGAATTTCCGACTGGATATAGTCGGACTTGCCTCCACACACAGCCTGGGTTCTGGTACCAGTTCTCTCGAGAGGGGTTGGACTCTCTTCCACTCTGGAGTTGCTCACGGTGAGAGGCGCAGAGCAGGTGTGGGCATACTCATTGCACACCGGCTCAGTGCCTGTACATTGGGGTTCACACCGGTAGACGAGAGGGTTGCCTCCCTCCGCCTTCGGGTGGGTGGACGGGTCCTGACTGTTGTTTGTGCATATGCACCAAACAGCAGCTCAGCATACCCACCCTTTTTGGAGTCCTTGGAGGGTGTGCTGGAGAGTACTCCTGCTGGGGACTCCATTGTTCTGCTGGGGGACTTCAATGCTCACGTGGGCAATGACAGTGATACCTGGAGGGGCGTTATTGGGAGGAATGGCCCCCCCGATCAAAACCCGAGTGGTGTTTTGTTATTGGACTTCTGTGCTCGTCACGGATTGTCCATAACGAACACCTTGTTCAAACATAAGGGTGTCCATATGTGCACTTGGCACCAGGACACCCTAGGCCGCAGTTCGATGATCGACTTTGTAGTTGTATCATCGGATTTGCGGCCCCATGTTCTGGACACTCGGGTGAAGAGAGGGGCGGAGCTGTCAACTGATCACCACCTGGTGGTGAGTAGGCTCCGATGGTGGGGGAAGATGCCGGTCCGTCCTGGCAGACCCAAACGTATAGTGAGGGTTTGTTGGGAGCGTCTGGCGGAATCTCCTGTCAGAAGGAGTTTCAACTCCCACCTCCGACAGAGCTTTTCCCATGTTCCGGGGGAGACGGGGGACATTGAGTCCGAGTGGACCATGTTCCGTGCCTCTATTGTTGAGGCGGCCAATCTGAGTTGTGGCCGTAAGGTGGTTGGTGCCTGTCGTGGCGGCAATCCCCGTACTCGCTGGTGGACACCAGCAGTAAGGGATGCCGTCAAGCTGAAGAAGGAGTCCTATCGAGCCTTTATGGCCTGTGGGACCCCAGAGGCAGCTGACGGGTATCGACTGGCCAAGCGGACCGCGGCTTCGGTGGTCGCCGAGGCAAAAACCCGAGCGTGGGAAGAGTTCGGCGAGGCCATGGAAGCGGACTTCCGGACGGCTTCGAGGAAATTCTGGTCCACCATCCGACGTCTCAGGAGGGGGAAGCAGTGCACCACTAACACTGTGTACAGTGGGGATGGGGCGCTGCTGACTTCGACTCGGGACGTTGTGAACCGGTGGGCAGAGTACTTCGAAGACCTCAACTCCACCAACACGCCTTCCTTGGAGGAAGCGGAGCCTGGGGACTCTGAGGTGGGCTCTCCTATCTCTGTGGTTGAAGTCACCGATGTGGTTAAAAAGCTCCTCGGTGGCAAGGCCCCAGGGGTGGATGAGATCCGCCCGGAGTTCCTCAAGGCTCTGGATGTTGTGGGGCTGTCCTGGTTGACACGCCTCTGCAACATCGCGTGGTCAACAGGGAGAGTGCCTCTGGATTGGCAGACCGGGGTGGTAGTCCCTCTTTTTAAAAAGGGGGACCGGAGGGTGTGTTCCAACTACAGAGGGATCACACTCCTCAGCCTCCATGGTAAGGTCTATTCAGGGGTGCTGGAGAGGAGGGTCCGTCAGGAAGTCGAGCCTCCAATTGAGGAGGAGCAGTGTGGTTTTCGTCCCGGCCGTGGAACAGTGGACCAGCTCTACACCCTTAGCAGGGTCCTTGAGGGTATGTGGGAATTCGCCCAACCAGTCTACATGTGTTTTGTGGACTTGGAGAAGGCGTTTGACCGTGTCCCTCGGGGAGTTCTGTGGGGGGTGCTTCGTGGGTATGGGGTACCGAACCCCCTGATACGGGCTGTTCGGTCACTATACCACCGATGTCAGAGTTTGGTTCGCATTGCCAGCAGTAAGTCGGAATCGTTTCCAGTGGGGGTAGGACTCCGCCAAGGCTGCCCTTTGTCGCCGATTCTGTTCATAACCTTTATGGACAGAATTTCTAGGCGCAGCCGAAGCGTTGAGGGGGTCAGTTTTGGGGGCCTCAGTATTACATCCCTGCTTTTTGCAGATGATGTGGTGCTGTTGGCTCCTTCAAACGGGGCTCTCCAACTCTCACTGGAGCGTTTCGCAGCCGAGTGTGAAGCGGTTGGGATGGAAATCAGCACCTCCAAATCTGAAACCATGGTCCTCGGTCGGAAAAGGGTGGAGTGCCCCCTCCGGGTCGGGGAGGAGAGCTTACCCCAAGTGGAGGAGTTCAAGTATCTTGGGGTCTTGTTCACGAGTGGGGGTAGGAGGGAGCGGGAGATCGACAGGCGGATCGGTGCAGCGTCTGCTGTGATGCGGACGTTGTATCGGTCTGTCGTGGTGAAGAAGGAGCTGAGCCAAAGGGCGAAGCTCTCAATTTACCGGTCGATCTACGTCCCAACCCTCACCTATGGTCACGAGCTATGGGTCGTGACCGAAAGAACGAGATCCCGGATACAAGCGGCTGAAATGAGTTTTCTCCGCAGGGTGTGCGGGCTCTCCCTTAGAGATAAGGTGAGAAGCTCAGTCATCCGGGAGGGGCTCAGAGTCGAGCCGCCTCTCCTCCACATCGAGAGGAGCCAGATGAGGTGGCTTGGGCATCTGATTCGGATGCCTCCTGAGCGCCTCCCCGGTGAGGTGTACCGGTCATGTCCCACCGGGAGGAGACCCAGGACACGCTGGAGAGACTATGTCACCCAGCTTGCCTGGGAACGACTCGGGATCCCCCGGGGAGAGCTGGAAGAAGTAGCTAGGGAGAGGGAAGTCTGGGCTTCCCTGCTAAAGCTGTTGCCCCCGCGACCCGGCCCCGGATAAGCGGTAGATGATGGATGGATGGAAAAAACCTTACACCCAAAGAGCAGGCAAAATCTAAATTGGAGAAAAAGACAAGTACTTTTATTTTTTTTACGTATAAAATCCACATTGTAAAGCTATCACAAGGTGGTCTTTGTGAGTATCATTAAATTGCAATTGTCATCATATTTAGGGTCTCCCAGAGCAAATTTGAGGAGACCATGGAATGAAGAAGAAAAGGCTGCTGTGGAAAAACACCTGGGGAGACTTATAAAAGGGTGTCAAGCAAGAACAATGCACTGACTGCAAAATGAAAGAGCCGCAGGCCTTGGCTCAAAGAACCTGTAAAGACGTAAAGAACTTCAAGAAAAGATCTGCTTCTCGAGTTCTTCATTTTTAAATTTAAATTTTCTTGCTGGAGTATTTTTTTTCAATTCTTTTCTACTCTTCCTGAGCAGTGTTGTTAAAAATGTTCTTCTTGAGGTGAGATTTAATGTTGACATGTACTTATAAAGTTTTACAATATATTTGATTTAGTTCCGTAAATTAATTGGCCAAAGCATGGGTCATTTTTATTGTAGTAGTAATTGTACAGCAATCAATCGGTTCAAGTTGTGATTGATATATATAATGTATAAATGCGGAACTCTGCTTATCTTAAGTTGAAACCATCAAATTATTCATAAAACAGACTACTCACACTTTTTAAAATTAAAATACAAAATGTCTGCTGTGTAATTGCAGGTTAATAAGAGAGGAAAAACTCTGAAGGCCATACCAAAAGTTGATTTGTATGCTTAACTGCAACAAAACCAAAAAAGATAAAATATTTTAACCAAAGTCACAACAGGAGTGAGGACTTTGAATGTGCCCATTCAGAGTCCTCACTCCTGCTATGATTTCAGTTTCAAGTCTACTTTTTATTGCTCTGTTTTTTAAAGAAGTTGAAGTGGGGAAAGTAGTTGGGGTGACATCTAGTGTACAAATCTAAGACTAGTTCCTCTCTAAACCTATCAGAAAGGGTGGTCCTCACTCCCTATCTGGAGTTACCCGGACCTCACAAATATAGTCTTACAGGAATGTGTGTGTGTGTGTGTGTGTGTGTGTGTGTGTGTGTGTGTGTGTGTGTGTGTGTGTGTGAGAGAGAGAGAATGAAGGCTTAAACTGAGCGGATGCATGCCAAAAACAAAAACATTCACCACACATACCCCACACCACCCTATTTACACCTGGCACTAGGCTGCCTGGCATGAATGGTGGTCACGGGAGCCGCTTCAGATCATCTCGGAGGGTATTTGATGACCATGGTTGCCTTTTGCAATAACCTGGCAAGGTCCAAATTCATTAGAGTAAAATTTGGCCAGGGCTGCAATGCTGTAGTGCCCACAGCATTTGGCCTGGATGCACTTGGGTCGAGCTGCATAGAGATTTTCTTGGATCCAGAGAGAACCATTAGCGGCTGCTTGTGATGATGGTTCTGTTCCCCAGTGCCCTATTCAGATAAATACCTTTGAATGATGTTAGCGCTTACCCCTTTTCACTCAAGCCATGGGATGGCAAAGACAGTTGAGTGAGAGGATGGTAGGGTGTTAAGAAATGCCATGCAGAGAAGATACAGGGGAACAATTCGCATTATATAGTTCCCTCCACGTGACACAGACAAACCCACAACTCCCTACAGTACAGTACAGGACCCCTGCTTGAACATGCACTGTAAATAAATAATTAAATAAATACATTTGCTGGCACCAGGGCTTACCAGAAAAATTCTGTTAAAAAATACAGTTGCACCAAAAAGTAATTTTCAGAAAAATTATGTAAAATAATTTACGGTGTTTCAGCCCTTATTCAGGATTCAGTCCACTCGTGATTGGAGAGTTTTTGTATGAGGGTGAGGACTCCAGGGTTCACAGTGAGACACCTTGTGTTTTTCCACTCCATATTGGTTCCTTTCTCTCGATTTATGGCAACAAAAAAAAAAGACATCTGAAAAAGAGCAAAACAACAACACAACATTTTGTCTTCATCTCATCGTGCACCTAAAACACCTACTATAAAAGTGTGTATGATGTACTTTTCAGCAGCTTGAAATGATCACCATTTAGCCGAAAGTTCTAACGGGGACTAGATTGAACCATGTGCGCCTTGGAATTAAAAAAAAAATAATAATAAAAATCTGAAAATAATTTTTTATCACGGTTCCCATGTAATTTGCAGATGTTAGCCACAGTTCAAAGCCAGGTAAAGGTCGAAGCTTGACATGACACTCGTTCAGTTTCATCATTAACAAAGATTGCATATCAACATAATGTTTCGGTAAATATTGAGGCAAATTGTTGACAGACTTCAAATAAGCAACTTCCCGTATATGTCAAAAATAAATTTTTCCTTTCTTATCCACAAATTTGAGATTCCATGTAAAAAAAATGGCTTTGTGAATATGACATTTCCAAAACTAAATAAAAAGACCAACCATATTGAACATTTCTGTATCTTTGTATACAAAAAAAGTGATCGTATTTTTACCCTCAATCTATATTGTGTGTCCAGTCTTTTGAGAAATATAGTTTTGTACATTTTACCATAACCTCATACGACATTATTAGAAGAGTTACACTTTCTCATCAGTCTTGCAAAATGTATGTCTCGTCTAACTGAAGAAATCAAAACAACAGTCCCTGCACAGAGGAGGAAATGCAGTGCCTTATCGGTGTGTTGAAAGATAGCACCATACAAACCAGTGGCGTGCGGTGAGGTTCATGGTTGGTGAGGCACCGACGCCTTTAGTGTCAGATTTACAAATGTATCAACCAAAAACAGTATCTTATTCAATTGGCTACTGGTTATTTCATATCCAAAATTTGACCCCATGGGTAAAAATACAATATTCTATTGTATTTTTCTTAGACCAATTTATTTTGTTATAAGATTTTGACAGGCTCTGCAGTTTGGTGTCATCAAAATGTTGTGACATCTCATTAAATGTTGTACAGTCGACCACATCGAGGAAAGTTAGCTCACAAAATGATCAAACCTAGCTTTCATCTGAACACTGATGTTGACCATAATCTTGTCGAACATTTGTTTTCTCTCATCTCTGACCGACTGATTTCTTCCACTGTTGTTTCGGCCAAGTGTGGTGCATTTCTGCTCAAATCACTCATACAGTGTGTTAAAGTCCCGTCTCATGCGTTCAACAACTCCGATGGCGTCGTGGGTTCGCGCACAACAATATCCAATGTCCATGACTTTTTGCAGCACTCTAAAAAGTGCATCAGTTTCACTGAAAATGCCCTCATATGCCATCATTAAAAAGCATGTCGATGCTTCTGACAGCCATCGATCATATCCAGTGACCATCATTTGAGTATCATTGTCCCAGCGATCGGGATCATAGGTTTGCGCTACTAGTTTTTTAACTGTTTTAACAGCTGTTTTCTCCAACACTTCCAAGACATACGCAGCTACAGCAGGGGCTCGCCTATCATCACTTACATCATCAAATCCTAAAAATGCTTCCATCACCACAGTCCACTTCACTTTTGGCAACATAGCGCAAAATAACAGATCTGTGCTTTGTTTGTGATATCCGTAGTCTCGTCCAACTCTATGGAAACAAATGGGGCAGCATTGATCTCCCTTTTTAGATCATTTATTATCACATCACCGAAAGCTTCAATTATATCGTTCTGTATTCTATTGGACAAGCCAGAACGCACACTGGATGAGTCCAAATGTCTAGCTAACCTCTCATCTTTCTCATCAAAAACATGTGATAGTTCTACATAATCGCCACGATTAGAAGAGCTTGCCCTCTCGTCGTGATCACGAAATGCCAACTCCCGTTTAGCGAAAAAGCAGGTTGCATGAATGAGGTCTTTCACAATCTCTCGGTTTTCCCTTACCTTGGCATTGGGGATGCTAACGTTGAACCTCCGCTGTTCGTTCAATGCCAAATCGATTCTTGCGCTTTTCATATCACAATATCCAGACAAGTTGAGAACAAAAGGCAGGAAAAACAGTAAAGACGGGTTTTCGAAGAACAGCCACATCACCGTTCTTTTCGGCTTTACCACTTCGTTTGAAAAGTTGTCCGGGCTGTCCCGTAGTTTGAAGCAAACCTTTTCACTCCGGCGTTGGTCTACCTGTGTTAATCACGTCCACTTTTGACTGAAAGTCCAGTTTTGAGAAGTTTTTAAGCTTCGCTATATAATCCTTTTCTTCCATTTTGGCTGTCCGACGTAGCAAATTTAAAAAAGGATCGCACTTGACTCGCCTGGCGCCTCTGCACAGAAGAAGAGCGCAACGTACCTGTTTGCTCACGTACGCCCTCTTAATTGCGGCAGAGAACGATCTGCCGCAACCTATGCCTTTTCACTGCGGTTTTATTTCCCATCAGCAAATCTAAATATGTCACCAAAAAAACATTAAACTTTAATGGTTTAAAAACATTAGCCAGACTTAGGAAAAGCAGATCAAATAAATGTATCTGCAAATGTTATATTGCTGATGTGCAGATGTACGGCAAGCAGGACGTGCCAGTTGCATGTATCAACCCAGTTTGTGATGATTGCGCAATGCAATGCGCGTTCAGAGGTGCGGCACTGCCTCACCTGCCTCCCCTGACCGCACGTCCCTGATACAAACAAAGCTTGAGGGTATGCATTTGTTGATGTTGCCACTGTCGCAACACATGCTGGATGACGCCTCCATCCCAATATCATTGCTACAGCAACTTGTCAGATGGGTCAATAATGTGACTCAGTCTGAACAATGCCAGATCCCATTTAGACACTTGCTTGAGAACAGTGTGAACAGTCAGCCCTAAAAATCCGATTTAACAAGGAATTCGATTGGAATCAGATTTGCATGCAGTTGAACGTACACATAAATGAGTTGCATATATAAGAAAATTATATTCTTACATTATATATAATGTTTTATTAATATATATTTTTATGTGAACAAAGTAATGAGATATCGCAGAGCAATACTTATTTTTCAATTTTCCTCATTGATTACTTTCATGGAATGATCTTGTCGTTTTTGCATACATTTTCTATTCCACTCATCCTGTTTGGCCTTCTCAGGGAGCTGGAACCTTCTCGAGCTGACTTTGGGTAAAAGACAACATCCTAGACTGGTGTTGACTGTCAATAGTGATACCACCACCAAACCAGGAAATGATGGCCTGTTATTTAAATTAGTTATCATCTCACTTTCCAACAACATTGCCCAGCGTAAACTTTTGTGTTTGACAACCTTTGCATCAGTGTTACTTATCTCTGCATATCTGCAAAGAAAAACTAATGTTGTACCCTGCCAGCAGCTATTATGTATGTATTGATTTGTTGCCCCTGTATGGTTGTATGACGTCCTTGTTTGACTGTTTTTTCAATTCCTAGTGTTTTCATTGTGTCATGTATTCCCTAATAAACCTGCCTAATTGTCCTCCCACTGCTCATTAAAGCTTTAAATCATGCATTTTACATTAGAAGCTGCGTTGAGAACATTGTGTAGAGCTTGAGGGTTCAACACTAGATGCATGGATACCAATAATTGAGGTGGCTAAGGTGATGGTGGGCATGACTTCTAAAGCAGACTGCATGAAGGCAGATGAGATGAATACTCAAACATGACCGCAAATGATTATTGCATGAATCCGAACACCAACAAACACTTGCCACTCTACAACCCCAAGCGAGCAGAACACGACACAAGCAAATGTACATGTCGGAAGCCCAAGCCTTCTTCTACAAACAGCTGCCTCGGCGTACCAGATGGACAACTGTGCATCATGTTAATTATAGATCTCATCACACAAAATGCATAAACAATTACTCTGCTACACAACAAGCGTACCATGCTTGCACAGGGTTTGTTAACAAAAAAAGTATATAACAGTGGCCTGTTCTTCTGTACTGGCCATAAACAACCCTCACCTATTTGATAACAGGCTCTCCAAGGATTGGCTGTTATTCCTTTGCATTTTCCAGAGCAAATGAACTTGACAGATGGCTGTGTCACCTAAAGCCTTGACTACCAACCTGATTATGCAGAAAACAATACAATAGAGCAGAGCAGGGGAATCATTACCGGAGGATGGGATTGGGAGTTCCACAGCACAGCCCGACACCTCACCGACAGGCGAGGACACTGCAGCACAGCTGAATAGAATTAGACTTGTGAAATTGAGCAGCGAGAATGAGTTTAACATTAACTGGGTTATGGTCCGGCAATCTGTCATCAAGCTGAAGCCATTGTCTAGGGCTGCTTGCATGGCATATGAACTCATCCGTCATCTCTTGGTCTATTAATGGCTCCGGCTCAGGTTTTAAACTGTTGATGCATGGTAGCTGAGAAAAAAAATAAAATAAAAACATCCCCTGTTGCCATGTGTGTGTGTTATGAGGATTTTCTTTCATCGTTTGTTTGTTTGGTTCTTTTCCTTTGCACGTGAGCGATTTCAGATGTGACCAAGGCTTGTGTTTGCTGAGATCAATGGTTAGGTACACATCAGTGGTATGGTCACACGTTTCAATTAATGCGTGTTGGCCAACCGTACTACTGGATGTGAAAGTATGGTTGACTATCCGCAATGCACCAAGATACCTTTGGATGACTGATTTGGTGAATCAGCTCCACTCAATACGGGGTGCGGTTATTCTCCCTGGTTTGTAATATCCACCGTCACATAGCAAGGTGGTGGCGGACCCCCAAAAGCAGACAGGAGGAAGGAGCCGGGTGTACTTGAAAGATTGTATAAAAACTCAGAAAACTAAATCCAAAAAACAAACCAAGTCCAAAGTAACAAACAAAACACATGACTGAAGATAAAACATAACAATGACCAAAACCTGACTGAAACAAACATGACAGCAGCCAACGAACAGCCACAAACACAAACGGCAACAATGACCCGAAACTGAGTGGTCGTGCCGGGAGTCCTTTTAAACAATTACATAACGACATAACGACCAACAGGTGTGCAGCTGCAGGGTAGGACCTACAGTGCCACCTGTTGGTCCCAAACCAAATCATGACATCCACCTGCCCAGGTACGCTGGCTATACCAGGAGCAGTCCAAAACATGTACATGAACTTAAGACTCTAAATTGCCCATCAGGGTCAATGTGAGTGGTTTTCTGTGATTAAATGACAGTCACTCCAGGGTGGACCCCTTCACCACAGCCAACTGGGACAGGCTCAAGTCTCCTCATGACCCTGTCTGGGTTAAATGGTCATGATCGTGAAAGGATGTATGGGTGACCAACTGCAATTACTGATGACAAAATGGTATTTTCATGTCTTTGAGTGTACATAGCTGACTTGTTAGCCCACACATGATATGTAAAAAAACATGTAACCAACTTCCTAAAATTGTGTGCAGTATAATTTTTTTTTTTAATGCGCACCACTCCGAGTTTATTACATTGCATTTGGATATTTTGAGACACCACATTCACCATGATCACATCTACTATTCAATGAGGTTGCTCTGCGAGTCTGTCCTAAAATGTGGAATCATCAATAATGGTCACCACGTCACCATACCAAAAAAAAAAAGACCTCTTGGAGGAGACTGTTGTCAGCAAGATAGGTGGGCCGCCTATCTAAAAATGTTTGCTCAACTGAATGTATTATGTTGAAACTTGCATTAAGCAAGCACGAGTTGGAACCTGAATCCACTCCCCCCTCTTCAAAAAAAAACAACAACAACAACAACAACCATAAGCCAAGCCCAACAACCACTTATTTCAATTAATGATTAGAGCATCAAATGTCACATTTTTTTCAACAACATACGTATTGTCGTGCAAATTAAAACACCACATATCTCCTACCCAATGAACAGATGCCCTTAGCCTGAAGCCATTTCGATCTTATCCCCACTGCTTGCCTCCATGTTTTAAAGCCCGAATGAGTCTACATTGCACACATTCTCAGTACAGTATATGCTGCGTGAGTGTCATTAAATTGAAATTTGAAGAGGCAACATTTCTCCATCACGTAAAACATTAAGTAAACAAAATAGGATGAATGTCTTTCTTCTCAATGTAAGATGAACTTCAGTAGCATTGTTGCAAGAGTGTATTTTCCTTCTTCATACTCAAATTTGGTAGGTCTTTGTAACGGACACAGTAAACCGTGGCTGCAACCCGCCACAAATAAGACACCTTGAGGTTGTTCTAGTTGTCCTGCACTGTTTTCGCTCCACTCTGTGAATACCTTTCTCCCTCAGGCAATGAATTATTTCCAAATTTACAGTGTATCTGCATCCTGTTTTACAGGGCACACTTTTCATTTCATCAGTATTGGAAAAAGTGAGGCTTGAAAATTTAGGCTTCAAAAGATAAACGATAAACGGAATCAGTGTTTTATTTTTGGGTTTTTACATCTGGATGTGATACAGAGCTTGAAGGATTGCATTAGACTGTTTGTAAAATGGTGGTCGTGTTTCGTTGATGTTAACTTTGTGTTCAGAAATCCTATATACAATTGACAAAGTTCGATAAATTATGTTGCCAAGGCTACCACTATTTTTAAGTTGCTTCACTATTGACTATGATATGAAAGCAACTGAAAGAAAAATCCACCTCCTGTGTGGGCTAAGTTTGAGATGACGTGAGTGAACAAGTAAGAAGTGAGAAAAGCTGGAAAACAAACAAAGAAACTTCGATCTCTGATGTGATGAATCACAGAGTTGCAAATCCTTCTTGAGCTAATTGCTACCAGCATGAGAGATTCCTCCCCTTCTCCTCCTCCATGTTCAATATCAATTTTCAGGGCAGAGAGAGCGAGAGCGAGAGAGGGAGATAGCACTGGTCTGTTCCCCAGAGTCTCACCAGTGGCCTCACTGATAAAAACTGCTCTAACAGCACTTAGCCATTTCGCCGAGCGAGTAAACAGACACACATACACACATACACGCACACACGCGTGCACACACACACACATTCACAAACTCTTATTCACAGCTGTGTGCGGTAATGAAGGAGAAAAAGATGGGCCAATCGAAGTGAAACAGGGAACAGGCTGGTGTCATCTGCTCTGTGACCTTCTGAGAAGACGCAGTCTGTGTGTGTGTGTGTGTGTGTGTGTGTGTGTGTACTTTCTGCTGAAGAAGTCTAGAGGTCAGACCTGTGCTCACTGGAGGGAATTAACATTAGTCTGCTTTGCTAAGGACAGGCTGTTCTCCCTGGAGAATGCAGGAATTGCGTACAGACTGTTTTGTTTTTGTTTGTTTTTCAGGACTTTAGCTGTTATTTTAAAATACAAATCGATTTTCAGTGTTGTTCAAACTAAATATTTCATTCAAAAGGAAATATTTTTTTAGTTAGAGCACTGCATCAATGCAAAGTATTTAGTTATTTGTCAAAATTAAAAATATGTGGTATATGTATTTTATTTTTATAAATGATGCATTTGATTGTTCATTGTGTCCCTTTTTAAATTCAACCGAAAATGAATCAAATGTATGTGCACGTGTGTGTGGTGGCAGCTCCTGCAACAGCTTGCCCTTGAACAAGACCTCCCCTGACACCAGTCACTCACTGGCAGATGTCTTCAGATTTAAAATGACCACCACCACCACCACCTCGGAATGCATCATGAAATGTGTGAGCTCGATTCACGACAGTCAATAACAACAGCAAGTGTGTGAGAAAGTAAAATGAAACAATTTCAAAACTTAAAGTGGCATGAAACACCAGCATGGGCAGTGAATAAAAAATAAACCATAAACATATTTTTACAATACATATTTTGTGGTTTGTTCATCTAGATGACACTAACATGATACTTAGTTGATGCAACAAAGGCTCAACACGATGAAGAGTTACTATCATTTATGTCTAACAGTCTGTTAATACAAATATAAATTATGTTTGGGAAAACTCATGGCGGAGCTGACTTCGGCCCAGCTCTTGTCCAACTCAGTCGGTGCAACTCACGCCAAAAACGATCGGAGCAGAATCCGAACAGCCACATTCAATTGGGTCAATAGCCAGTCTTTTAAAACGTGGGAAAAAGAATATCAGAATAAAGCAAAAGAATAACGAATATAGTCAGCCCGCCATGCAATCAGTTATAATCCAAACTATTTTTGATACTACAATTCAAACAACTCACATCTCAGTCAAGGGACATCCAATTGAAATGTGACATTTGTCTATATTTTGGTGCATTTACATTTTATGATTGAAATGTTCATTAATTTACATTGTCCCTCCAAAACAAAGTGTGCATACAATTAATTCTCTGTCCATTGATATGACAGATTAATAATTTAGTGTTCAGATTAACCGCTTTCCCTTAAAGTTTTAGTGGCTAATACCTGATTAGGGCTTTGGGTCAGGCTATTGTCTCAACACTGGCTATCGATTGATAAGAGGAAAAAGACGATAGTTGGTGGATACAAGAGGAGTGCAAGAAGAAAGTGTGGTAGAGTAGTCATGTTGGTATGGGAGGGACAGGATTGGGATGAAGGTTGATTCTGTAATTGATACTCATTTAATCCCGGCCCACTAAGAAGATTAGACCTTCGGGTGTCATATTAGCCGTGCTCTCTCTGGGCTTTTGGTGGCCATGCAGCTTTTAAGGCTTCTCTTCTCATCCATAGCATATTGTTTTCCTTTACACTGTAGGTCTGAAGTGAAATAAAGCGTGAGAGAAGATGATTGATGGTTCAAATGGGTGTTTGTGTAAGCGTTAGAATAACATGCAGTTCACACCTCAGCGCATAGGCTGCAGATCATTGGAAGATGCATCTTTCTAATCATGAAACAAAGCCTTCAATTCTTAACAGTCTGTAAGAAGTTACCTTTCTTTTAAATCACTGATTTAAAATTTGAAAGATTTTAACCAATATTATGCCATTAATTCAAGACACACTATAAATATACTGTAGCCAACACCGGAACCAACACGGGGCCATGAAACGTGTTGAAGGAAGATAGAAAGCGTTTGAGATAGACTCGGAGTCTTATTCCGTTCGAGGGCCAATGCCCTCTCCTTCCGAATTTGTTCTTATTTTCTGTCTCTTTAAATTTGTCAGTTTAACAAAGACCACGCAGATCTTTAAGGGCAACATGCTGAGCCAATTAGAGCACTTGAGACAGCCCAACGTGTTGCCATTTTCTAACTAGGGTTTGTAGCTATACAACGACCGGTGCAGCTAATTAGGTTTTTTTTTTCATACAACGGTCAAGTACCAAGGACACATTTGATGTTTGAGAATTTGTCTAATTTGCAGCTGGTTGTGTCACCCTCTACAATGGATTTAGGGCTTCAAAATGTCAGCTGCGCTGTTCCAGTTGGAATGCAAGTACAACGCTGTCATTTTGGTCAAAATGTCGAGAGTTTGTCGTTTGCCTTCACTTAAGAGCGGAAAGTACACAAACTGAACACACCTACACCCAGACGGTAGTCATAATATTCAATACACATGTTTGTCAGTTTGTAACAGTTTCAAGAAGAAGAGTCATAGACCAAACGGGGACGTAAAAACAATTCCACAAAAAAAGTGGGCAGAAAGCAAACGAATAAGAGCAGGAGCAAATTTGACTCAGCTTTGGCAGCCTCATTATTCGACGAGCGTTGGTTCTTTATGAATATACTCCTTATCTACTTATCTCTTTCTCTTTGTTCCACAATCCGTGACTCATAACACCTTTTAATCTCTCAGTGAGTGAAAGGAGGGGCATTCGACTGGGTGCTTACATGCCTGCGTGTACATGCCTTATTAGTGTGGCATGAACCTCTGGTTTGGGGAATTAATTTCCAAAAGGAAATTAGGAGATTACCTCCGTGTGCATGCTATTTTGATTTTAGGGAAATTAGGCCTGATGGATTTCACTGATGCGGCTGATTAGTAACTCCTTATCTCTCCCCTTTATCTCAGCCTCGCTTGAGAAGCCTATTTGTCAACTAACGTTTCCTAGATACCTGCAAGTTTGACGAGGTGTGGGAGATTAATTAACTGAAGAGTGCTATCTCATTTAGAAAAACACTCGGTGTGGACCCACTGTGCTTTGTTGTGTGTGTGTCCCTCGAAACACACTCATTTATCAAATGAAGGAGTTGGGGATATCAACCCTATTTCTGCCTGGTGCTTTGACAGGAGGCACTCAACAAATCAACCACCTCCACCACTCCTCTCTCTATAATCAGACGAAACCCAGACTAGTTATGGACCCCATAGAAAATCCGTGTTAGTGCCCCTGAGGCCCTATGGTCAGTTAATAAATAGGGTCCTGCACTACCACAATCATCCTTTGTGTGTTCGATTCGCAGCGCCCTCGGAGTGGCATTGACCTATACTGTCAAAGGCCAAACATCTCTGACCCATTCAGTCAAAGTTCCTGCAATCCGAATTTGGACTCAATCAATCTACATTAAAAGGAAACTGTGATTTTTGTTGATTGTTTGTCTGTTTCTAATTGAGAGCTGTTGATACAATGGCAAAGAGACAAGATATCCTTTATTTGTCCCACAAATGATGCAGTTCATTTGGGTTTATGGCCATCCAAATATATTTACTTCTTCTCCTTCCCATGTATTGTTTGCATGCCCTTAACGTGAATTACTATGGCCTCCAAAAACATTTTGGTTTTTGTTTTTGGGTTTTTTTTTACCCTCTCCTTAAAAATGCTCCAGTATTTATTAATTAGAGATCCATCTGTTTTCACACTTCATGGTACTATTTGATGGATAGATATTTGACAGGAACACAATAAGCATTGTATTTGTGTGTTAAATCTCATGGGCTTGTAAATTCTTTGTTTTACTGGAATTGGAAATTTTAAAACTGTTTGACACCAGAGAATGTTTGTTTTCACTATTTTTCCTCAATTGTTTCTCTCGGGCTCAAAGGAAAACCAAAAACTAGTACAGATGAATATATTAATTAAACACACATCGCCGATAGATAAGTCATTCAATAATGGAGAGCATTCCCTTGATATCCTCTTTGGTCAATCCATCGTTATAACACGTTAAACAACAAATATAATTCATGACTCATTAACTGTACATTGAAATTCATCATCCTAATGCTTGCATTCAGAAAAAAGAAACTGCAATGATTTTTTAAAAAAAGTACTTTTAGGAATCGGCTAATTGTTTTGTGATTGTTATGAGAAAATTAAGTGCAGGATTTTGCAGAGAGGAAAAGAGCTCCATATGAAGTAACTTTCTCTGGAAGATGGATGGTTGACAATTGACTGAGAAGCAGTAATTTGATGACCCATGACTTGATTGGATCAGTCTTTTTTGCAAAATGCATGCAAATTTAAACCGCAGGCATGTTTTCCCCCCATTACAAAAGGCAAGAAAAAGAAATTAACCCAAAGAGCAATATTATCTTTTCTTTGTTTTCCTGTCACAACCCGGTTTATTTTTCCAAACATGCAAAAATACACAAAATGGTTGGGATTTTCCACGGGGGAAAAAGCTCCCAGTTTCCTCGGATGCATGAACATACAGAATTATGTTTAGTTACAGGACCAATCGCATTCCTGTAAATATTAGGTCCTGGTATTTCTCTGCTAATAAAGCCTGCGTAAACACATTGTTCACACCTTCATCCCCCAAGGTTGAGGTGTGAAAATAGCAACAAGACCAATCTTCAATTTGGTGTGCATAACCTGAGCCATTATTAGAAATGACAGTTGAACTTGACGAAATTGTATTCCAATTGGAAAAGCAAGTTGCTATCATACCAACATAATTTCTTATGCTGTGACCATGCTAAATCAGCGTCAAACTTTGGTAAATGTGTTTAAAAGCCATAATAGCATATTACCAGCCAGTCCTCCTTCGTCTTCATATATGGACTACATTAATCTGGAACTTCGATTTACATGTAAATGTGGTCAACTTTCATATCATCAAAATACACAAGTAACATATCATCTGGAAGGCGGTAAGTCATCATTCTGTGCACGTGTGTGTGTGCGTTTGTGCGTGCGTGCGAGTGTTTGTGTTTGTGTATAAGGAGAAAAGAGTCAGGGAGAAAGAGAGAGTTTCCCCAGATCCATATGAGTTTTTTTCTTGAACTGCTGTCATATGAATTTAGTATCATTTCAGAATTTTATCCAAAATGTTTCAGAGAATACTGTCACTGCAAAACCTTTCACAAAGTTTCCCATTCCTGCTCTGGCCTTCCTGTGTGGAGTTTGCATGTAGTCCCCATGCCTGCGTGGGTTTCCTCCCACATTCCAAAAACATGTATGGCAGGTTCATGGAACACTCTAAATTGTCCCAAAGTGTGATTGTGAGCGCGGATGGTTGTTTGTCTAAGTGTGCTGGCAGCCAGTTCAGGGTGTCCACCGCCTACTGCTCAAAAAGAGCTGGGATAGGCTGCGGCATGCCCGTGACCCTTGTGAGGATGACGGGATTAGAAAATTGATGTATGGATGGATGGATGGATGATCAATGCAAACATTGAAGCTCGTCCTTTTTAGAGGCTCTCATTACTCCATACTGCGATCCTAGCACACTGATAACAGTGTACTGCTGAGGTCCTCAACCTTTTCTGCCCCATGGACCGGTTTCATGTCATGACAATATTTTCAGGGACCGGCCTTTAAGGCCAGAGATATACAACAATATAATATGATATGACCTGCATGACAAGTGTGGTATTTGCGAAACATAACAATAAACACGAATCATGACACGAGGAACGTCCGATCTGGCCACAACATTCTCTGGTCGCTATGGTAACTTTTAAACGTGCCTTCAAAATACGATACTCCGCAAATAAAAAATGCATGAAAAATATGACTCACCATCGCCTCTTATTATGTAGAGTAAGCTTGGTGCGTGTGAATCTCCCGTTGAGATAAAGCCATATTTGAAATAGGACTCCTGATACTGTCTGTTAAATGTAGCCTTCTCTTTCTTGAAAATCGTGGGTTGCTCTTCTGTCCCCTGGCTGGACCTTTTCCCCTTCTCAAAAAAACAAATACGTTTGTTTTTTATGCAGTAAGCGAGCTCGTGACCAAGAAGCGTGCATTCACCTGTGTCAAGACTGATATAGTAGACTGATATAACAGAGAATCTGTTAATTTTTCAAAATAAAACATCTTTCAGATTCCGAAATGAATAAAACGGAAGGAATGTAAGTTAATTATTCTTTCTCTGCGGTCCGGCACCAAATGACCTGGGGAGTGGTACCGGTCCACGGCCCGGTGGTTGGGGACCCCTGGTGTACTGATTTAAAAAAAAATAATAATAATAATAA
Organism: Hippocampus zosterae; assembly: GCF_025434085.1. Classification (NCBI taxonomy): domain Eukaryota; kingdom Metazoa; phylum Chordata; class Actinopteri; order Syngnathiformes; family Syngnathidae; genus Hippocampus; species Hippocampus zosterae. Next base: position 15,131,528 of record NC_067455.1, read on the forward strand.
TAATTCTGCTTTCTGATTTTGGAGGATTGTAGGATTATAGCTTCACTTGAATACAAGTGTGGACTAAATGGGTGGCAACAATGGGCAAATGCCAGTGTGCCAGAGGGTAACCATTTCAAACTTTGTTTTAGACTTCACATAATTTCATACCCATTTATCGAGTTAGGTTGCCATCTTAACTTGGATTTTCTATCCAGAGGGACTGTATCCCGCGTAGCAACAGAGTCAGCCAAAGTATTGTCTGGGGTTGTTAAGGTGGATAGATATGACGTGAAAAGGAGTTATGAGGAAACGCAGAATGAAGGAGGTGGGGGTGTGGCAGAAGAGAGGATCAAGGGGTGGTGAAAGGTATCACAAGAGAGGATGAGAGGGAGCGAAAACTGTGATGCTGAGCCAGTAAAAGGATGTGTCGGAAGGGAATCAATTGAGGGAAAGTAGGGATTTAAAAGAGAGTTGCAGGATACTGTAATTCATCACTATTTCATACGCTGTTTAACCTCTGGAAGCCTAATTTACCTTGGGGCATTGCAGTTGTTTGATACAGGAAGTAAAGCATTTCAAAGCATGTTTTGCTTTTCACACTGATCAGTGTTGTCAACCACAAAGAAAAAAGACAGTTTGAATACACGTCCTTCCATGAAATTAAATATAATTCTTAAAACTGGACTACTCTCATAATCAAGACCTAATATAGTTGTGTTCATGAATTTACTTATCCTGGAAAAAAAACCTCTTTAGGGTTGACTATTTTCTTGTAGTATGACTGAATACTGAAAACTATTCTCTCATTTCGGCATAATGGTCAGGTGAAGTCGTTTGTCATTACCGATGTTTTTGTGTTCTTTTATAAATCATGATGACAACTGAAATCATCCAAATAGCCTGGAGTAAACCTTACTTGTTTGGTCTGATACCTTACTTGTTTTGGCCACTCACACGTTTTAATGGCTCTTGAGAGATCCGTGCACATTTCAAAGAGGACTACTTTTAGTTTGTTGGATAATCAGTAATCTGGAAAGCAAAAGAACTGCTAAAACACCCGTGAGAAATGCCAGTTGAACTTTAGAAACCTGGAAAAGGATGAAATATTTGATTTCAAAATGTCAATGGTTGTCACCTTGTGCCCGAAGCGACAGAGTAATCGCTTTGTGCGCAACAAACTGGAGATAAGTGGAAAACCGAAATAGCAGACACAGAAAGGAACTTTGTCACAAAAATGAGATTTATTACAACACAAAATCCGCGTCCAAACGGACAACAGAAAACGCTGGTCAAAAAGAGAACCAGGAAATAATTGTAACAAGGCAACAGAAAACGCTTGCGGAAAAAAAAAAAAAACGGCAAGGAGAAAGTTTAGGCAAAATACAATGATCACTCACGAGAGGATATCTAGGAACGCAACAATTGTCAATAGTCTTTAAGGCAATGTTTTAACCGAGAAGGAATAGGCAATAGCAATGGCACGGCGTGGAATACTCCGGCAGTGAGTTGACTGCCGGAGCGCCTATATATAGCAGGTGCAATCGCCTACAAATGGGTGGCAGGTGTGCAGGCGGCAAGCAAGAACGCCTGCCCCCTGCTGTCAAATACGGAACGTGAAAATGGAAGTGTTCAAACTCTGAGAAAATAAAAGGCCTCATCCACAGTCATCACAAAAGTCCACAGTATTACGAATTAAAGACTTCCACATTTTTGAACGGGGAAGATTTCATTGTTTTCTTTCGTTCCAAGTTATGTTTTTAATGATTGTGAGATTCTGCCTTACAATTCAATTGTTATCCCATTAAACATAACTGGAGATTTAGGAGCACAATTCTATGACAGTGTGTGGAGGGCGGGCAGAAAAAAACCACAGGGGTTAAAGATAGACACAAAGAGAAAAAGGGTTAGGAATCCTTCAGTGAGGCGGCAAACCCGCACCCATCATTATCCCATAAAATATCATTTGATTGGCTGCTCAGTGGCAGGCGCCTCAAGCGGCTGCAGCTCTGTCATTGAGCTAAAGGGGAGAAACACACAGCCTCTCACTTTTTCTGTCAAAACTAGCTTGGCTGAAATGGAATCATTTTAAATACCATGACAGTGGAAGGTGGAAGGGGATGTGATGGGCCTAAGGGTATACATAGACCCCATATGCTAGTGACACTGATACAAGTGTAATTCTAGACTATTAGAGTGACACGGGCGATTCTCCTGAACCCTGGCCACACACACGCACAAACTCACTCAAAACCCCGAACACGAAGCAGCTCTTGAAGGAGGATGTATGTGGAACAGACTGTCATGCCGTGAAAATGGAAGGGATTCTTTCACCTGGCCTTGCCTGATACCGTTCCGCTTTGAATATTTCATAATGCCAAAATGATTTATTAACTTGGAACAGGTACAGCTCAGTCCAGGGCGAGGTAAAACCCTTCTGAAAACAGCAGGGTAAGACCCATTGGGTGTATTAGAGATCAAAAGAGAAAAGACAACATATTTTTGTAATTCCAAGACCTGGTACACGAGACTGAATAACATGGACACATCATAGAAGCATTAAGGATTGTATTCTAATGCATTGTCAAAAAAAAGAATAAAAACACTTTTAATGGAGTTCATAACAATCTGTTGGCCAATAATCAACCTTTAATTGAATTCATTTTTATGGCCAGTGATTGTGAGCGACACCGTTTGGCCATCAATGTCACAAAGGTCATTCGGGAAGGAGGGTGCCTGGTGGGGAGAGGTGATCACGGGATGACATGATGGACAATTTATACAGTCCAGGAATGAGCATAGAGAGAGAGCATAACAAAATAAAGACACTCGTGGGATAAAAAAAAAAAAAGAACAAATATATGACACAGAGAGTGAGAATCATTGATATGGACGAGAGAAGTGGGGGCAGTGAAGCAGATAGGGCCCATGGGAGTCAGTGAGAGAACAAAAGCAGCCCTTCTGCTAATTGACTGCAGAATTAGCCCCATTTTCCCCAGTGGGACTGTGGCAAGGCTGTGGCAGATGGAGGCAGACTGGACACCGGAGCAGAAAAAAGGCCCACAAAACGTGTCGTGAAGCTGTTCACAATTGTGGGTCACAACACCGCAGCACGTTTGTTGTTTAACAGGACATGGCCAAGTGTGAAGAAAGCATGGAGATGGATGGGGATTAGAATGGTCACAAGATGAGGTTAAGGGCACCAAATGAGGAAGAAAGAGAACGGATCGGTGAGGCTACGAGAATGTATGATAGTTACCTGGGCGGCACAGCTCAGAGATTCGATCCCCGGCCATTGTGACCATGTAGAAGGGTCCCTGAGCAAAATACTGAACCCCCAGTAGCTCCTGATGCTGCGTCATCATTGGGTGAATGAGTTAACTGTGTGAAGCGCTTTGAGCACCAAAGGTAGAAAAGCGCTACACAAGCGACAGCCCGTTTGTCATGAAATTTAAAGCTTAAATCCTATCAGAAATGATTCTTTTATGAGTTGGCTGGTCACTTTGCTGAAACCACTTTTTTAAGTGAAAAAAAAGGCACCAGGCCTCTTTCGGGATTACTTTGAAGAATGGATTTACAGGTTCTTTGTCACTTATAAACATAGCATGAAAATCAGAGCACTACAGGCACCACTCATAGATTGTTTTGAAATTCAAACAAGGTGGGAAGTTGAAAAAAAAAGTCCTTTTAAAGAAGCAGGAGGATGCTTTCTTTTCTGAGCCTCACCGTGACTGTCATAGTAATCTGATATGACAAATTCACATACAGTGGATTAGCTGCTGCCGGTGAAAGCCAGAGCAGTTAATATTTGTTGATGTTGCTTTTATCCAGCGGCTCCCTGGTGTCCCTGACGCTATGGTTACGCTGATGATAGGAGCGAAGGAAATGAAAGAAGGGGAAGGTTTGGAAATTAATAGAAAGGAAAGGCAACAAATAAAAAGGGGGAAAAAGGAGCCACCATTTTGTATGCTGTCATAATCTTTGATGTTCTCCGACTCTTGATGTGGGGCTATGAAAAATGCTTAGCTCAATTTAAGCCTCTTGCAAAAAAGGCCTAACAACTGTAATTAAATCATTAAATTCTTGTCTACGCTTCACAGAGCATAGAGAAAATTAACTTCCCACCAACCTCATTTTCTACTTGAACATGAAATAATGATTTTTTTTTTCTTGAGCTCATATAATTACAAAGCTAACATCTGATAGAGTCAGCATCCAGGGGGGATTATCACATGCATGAGTATTAGAGCTCATTACCAGCTTGACTGCAAAATTATTACATCTTGTAATTGGATGGTGAGATTTATACACAGATTGGCCGGGTTTCTGTAAGATTGTAATTACAAGCTTCATTGGTTTGCTACTTATCGGAACTTCACAGAGAAAACAACTGGTAAAATGAAATGAGCATTTCATTAACCTATCGCCTTATCAGGGGAAAAACCTGTGTAACGTTCATGTTTGCATTAACATAAATAGGATCATTCATTCTGCTGCCAGATAGCCTGGACCGGACCCTCTCTTTTCTCCAGGGCGGGGGGAGGGGGGATGAGAGGAGGGGGCGGACAGGGGACGAGGTTATGGGCAATATTCATTCATTTTCACAGAGTTTATTTAACCTTCATAATCCTGTGTTGATGTGGAATGAAGGAAAATTGACACAGTGGGAGAGGAGGAAGAGGTGGAAAAGGAGGTAGGGGAGGGCTTGAAAAGGGTGAGAGGAAGACGAAGGGAAAAAAAATCATAAATTAGTTGTCTAACGTTACAAGGGATGAACTCAATATATCTATTACTTAAAGACTAACTGACTGTGAAAGTGCTCATTTCACGAGAGACAGGGCAGTGAGCTGGCGGGTACTCATGGGGTTCGGAGGCTGCTGCTCTTACCCTCCCCCTTTTGCTCCCCCCGGCCCACCTCTCTCTAGATCAGCTTTGATGTTTCCCCTTTCAGTGTTAACAAACTCTGGCCATGTTTCCATCTTGCTCAAACACAACAGCGGGCGCAGATTGGATGCCCAACTAAATAACCTCCGCACACAATAACACCAAAGGATCGATCTGGACTTTCATGGTCACTGCCACTACTCTTACAATAGGTGTGTGTGTGTGTACAGGCCATTCATTGAGTAGAAAACAAATGTGGACAACAGGATGGTGCAGGAAGGAAGAAAGTCATAACAAGAGTGATGGAGGTGTGGGGAGGGGAGATGGATAATGGTTCAATTCTAATCCAAACACTATTTTTCTCTCCTTAACGACAGATTTCATGGTGCGGCCAAATGTTTAACTGAAACAGCTGAGTGCTGCTGATGCAAGACCATAGCACTTGCCAGATCAGCTGGCCCCCTTTTGAGGTGAAAGACAGTTGTTATTGAACCTCATTGTCCACAGTGGTTTGCCTCTCAGCTGGGGTCATTGATGCTTGGACACGGGCGTGATGTGTAGCGTCACGCTGCAGCCTAACGACCACCGCCCTCTTCCCAGTCACAACAACTGTAAGCAAGGAATAATAAACGATTATTTCTAGATTTCCAGAATTGTCAGTCAAAATATTGCACAGCAATGCAAATGCTGAGGAATATTTTCTTTCGCAACTTCTGTATCCTACGGCTCATTTTCAAAAAATTGCATCAATAATGTTGAAGATATTGCCCCCTGAATTTCACTTTGAAAGTCAATTTTGCTGAAATGGGTGTTTGGATTATTGCCAATTACAGATGCAATTGCAGATGCAAAGGCAGAAGCAAATTTAAAAAATAAAATAAAATTAAGGTTCCAAAGTAAACCTTTTTTTCACTTTCATGTCAAAATGTATTTACCATTGCGGTTTCCAGATGCCAATTACGTTTGGGATACAAAGGATTTTAATATTTTTGCTTAAAATATATTTTCCCTAAACACCAACACAAAATGCATATTAAGAAAATTATGTTTCTTTTTTTGGTTCTTTTAAAAATGGTTCCTCTTTCTCACGGAAGCTATCTTCACCGTCAATGCCCCTGTTGAGAACCTCTGCCACTTCAGATCAGAGATATCATGTGCATACCTGTCAACTTTTCGGAGCGCCAACCTGTATAAATTACCCAAAAAATCCGTATAAAGAGCAAAAAATCCTTATAACATACCAAAGCATTTTATGTCAAAATAACAGCACAGAAAAAAACACGAAATGTTCAATGATATTTATTGTAGATCTCCATAATACAATGTCTGTTTCATGTCTAATCATCATTCTACTTAGTGGCATTATTGTGTTCAGAGTTGTATTCCGGAAATGAAAGCATTCGAGTAGACGAACACCGTTCTGGGCAAAAGCAAACAGAAGTACCTGTCGGGGAGGTGGGGGGGACAAAAAACGGAAATTTTCAGAATCCGTATGATTTGTGCGATACGGCCATATACGGAAGATCCACCACAAAATCCGTATGAATTATGGCTAAACCGTATGAGTTGACAGGTATGCATGTGCCAGTTTACAGCAGCCATTTTGCAGTCACATGAAGGGCAAAACATGCAAATTGTGCAACTTACATTTTTATCGGGCTGTTTGTGTCTGTACCTTTTTTGCAAAGAAATGTACTTCGGTGAGCCCCCACCATTTCTTCTGTCAAATCTGTGGCAGAATTCACATCAGGATAAGAATGATGCAGAACTTTTCCAATTCTGGGTGTGCCTTTTACATTTCTAATTTGCTTAGCTCTGTTACACAATTACTTTTTCACTCATAATGGTATAACATTTGAACACCAATTGATAACGTTTTGCCTTCAAGTTCACTGATTTTGTTTGATTATTGAATAAAATAATTTATAAATAAAACGTTCATGTATAGCTGTTGTTGGTGTCGATATTGATTTGTGACAGGGGTGTAGTGGGATGTGAGAGCGTTTCAGTTGGGTATCTGGGAAGTAATCCAAAGTTGCATCTCACATAACCCCCTCTTCCTCGTATAATAACATCCGTGCTCAGGTGATCATTGTGGTACCAACTGTAAGCAAACCAAAAGCCCTGATGAGATTGGTAATGTCGCCTATACTCAATACAATTGGTCCGACACACATCACAAAATGTAACATCTGACACATGTTGATGAGATATGCAGGATGAGACTATCGCCTGGACGATTAACCGTCATCGATTTCAATTAAAAAAAAAAAGTGAGTATTTCATTGATGAGTTGAGGAAAGCTGTTTTCAGGGCAATGATTCCATGAAATAGACACAGCCAACACTTGCTGCAAGACTTGCTTTTAATTTCTTTATACATGTTTTGGTGTGTTTACCGTGTTTAAGAGCAACCCAAGTACTCCCTAAAGAACCTAAAACCAAGTCAGTCTGCTCAGTGATCAAGGTGGATGCAGCGTTGTTGGCGTGAGAGGTTGAAGCATCCCGCAGCGCGTGTCCAGAAACATGAAAACAGCAGGTTTCAACGACCAATGGTAGGTACAAAGGCACGGCAAAGTGCAAAGCAGCACAACACGATAACAGATGAAAGAAAGAAAGCTAATTAAAATTCCATTTGTCATGCTGTCTGTTGATCATTTTATCTATATCCTTTACACCACTATCAAAGGGTGCAACTTCAAACAAATACTTCAGTGAACAAAAATCTTTTCCCCAGGAAGGACCCATCCTTAAAATTCAATTAACACTGTTTAGAAATAAACATGGGAATTCTATCATCTTAATACGGATTTGCATGCTCCCATTTTTCTCCACACCGAGGAAGCAAATCTGAAATGGGAAAGGAAGTGTTGTGAATATCTCCTCTTCCAGTTCAGATTTTGCATAAAATTAAACAAGAGACAAAAGGAAGACGGCTTATCTTTGTGTTCGATGCCTTTTTTGTACATCTTGCTCATTTACTGTACTTTGCATATATCTGCGGTTGAATTCTTCAAATGAGTCCATGCACTATAGACTGGGAGAATTAGCTTTGCTGCCTTGTGGCTGCTGAGAATTCTGCCGGTTGTTCATGAAAAAAAAAAAAAAAACTAAATACCATGTAATGGAATTATCTTTTGAATTGCCAAATTAGTTAATTAGCATTTACAGTCTTCACTGCTGCGATCACATGCACACAAAGTGTTTTTGCAACAGGTTTAAAGGTGGATGTGTTTGTATTTTGTACAATTGTGCTTACCTGCAGTTTTCCTTTATTTATTTATTTATTTTTGTCGAAACAATAAGGCTTCTGATGCTTTTTATCTTCATGGTTAACGTCATTCTTGATGTCTCCTGCAGGAAAGTTGCAAAGTGTTGCTTAGAACAATAGATTGTTGTTCTTCATCAAATACTTTCATGAGTATTTCATGTTAATTTATGTAGGCATGTACCGTGCAATGAAAAACAGAGCAACATTTTTAAAAGGCCAGTCAAATGTGGACTGAAACCAATCACTGCGTCTCTCTCTCTCTCTTTCTCTCATTCCATCTCTCATTCTCTCCTTGGCTGGTCATAGCTATTCATTAGCTCCAGCCCCTATGGCAATGAGTCTTTAACCTCCATTAGATCTAATGTTGATATGTTTCCCCAGCAAAGAGCCAAAACAATTAACACCCCTTCTCACATTTCTCTCCCTTTGGCCCCTAACCACATCAAAACCCGGGCCCACCCGTTCATTACCTACCTCTGAGAGTGCCCCTGGGAAGTAAAAAGTCAGAGGCTTGGCTGTTGTCTTTTGGATGGTAAGCAGTAAAGAAGCCAGAAGAAGTTAAAGGACACTCGCCCACAAAAATGAAGTGGCATTGTTTCTGCCCCGGTGTGGTTACAACCCCTATTCATCTAAGATACAAGTATTTTGACATGTTTTTCACAATGCAGTACAAGCATTCGTGAGTGGGGTATGCTATTACCTGCGGTCTGCTCAATCTGTTCGTTCATTTAAACCAGGGGTCTCAAACTCCAGTCCTGGAGGGCCCCTGTCCTGCATGTTTTCCAAGTCTCCCTGTTCCAACACACCTGATTCAAATGAACGGGTTCAATGTCAGGCTTCCGCAGAGCTTGCTAATGATCTGGTCATTTGAATCAGGTGTGTTGCAACAGGGAGACTTGGAAAACATGCAGGACAGCGGCCCTCCAGGACCTGAATTTGAAACCTATGATTTAAACCATGGCTGAAATTTACAGCGTTATTATTGTGATACGATCCTTTATTCTCTTAAACACCATTTGCATGCTATCATGTAACTTATCTAAACTGATGCTTGGCTTTATTCATCTTTATTTTATTATTTTAGATTATTTTATCATGATATTTACAATGTTCTGATGATATTGTGTTTCATTTTCTGAAATTCCTTCAATATTTTATGAAAAGCACTTTGAATTGTCTTGGACGTGTTATTTGCTTTACAAATGAACTTGCAATCTCATCAGAAACCTTCATGTCACTGCTATTCAACTGGTTGCTTAGCCCTTCACAAGCCCTGAGACGCCTGCTGCCCCTAGGGAAGAACCGATGCAACTGGGCGGATTGCACCCTGCGGGTTGCACAGGTCTTTGCAAATTTTGTGGCAACTCCGGGCAGTGCCCACTCCAACCCAAGTTAGTTTCTGGACTTGCCCCACCCACTAAGTGCCATTGACGGAAACCCACTCAAAACTGTGACACGACTGTTTCCCTTTCCCTGTTCTGACAGCGCACAACCGGCGGCAGCCACCCATTCCTGTTCCGGTGGTGCACGACCCGCGGGTGCCATCTGTTCCTGTTCCGGCGACACATAACTTTCAGCCAAGCACTTGTTCCTAGTCCGATGGCAGATGTCATGCGGCCGCCAGCTGTTCCTGTTCAGGTGGCACACAACCTGCAGAAGCCACACCTTTCAGGTTCTGGCTGCGCACAACCTGCGGCCACCACACATTCTTGTTCTGACTGCGCACAACCTGCGGCCACCAAGCGTCCTTGTTCCAGTGGTGGACATCCTGTGGCTGCCACTTTTGTGACTGTGTTTTGGGTTTGGTCGTTGATGTTGTCAGTTGCTATGGTCCTTTCCATATGTTGTCATATTTATTTTGTCATACAGGTGGTCGGGCCTGATGTCTCTCAATATTTAACTTGTGTTACTCAGTGTAGTGACGTGTTGAGATCAAGTTTTCTTCCATGCCTTCTGAATCCAGCCTTGCTCCTTGTTGTTCATGTTTTTGTGGTCTGCATTCAGCTCTGGTTGATACTTTGTATTTTTGTATGTACAAAATACTTCTGTGTCCTGTCTGCTTCTAGGTCAAAATCCAATAAGTGTTACGGTAAAGGAATGCCAGTAAAGGAGAAAGTGAGATGGACCGCATTCCTGTGAAGATTTTCACCAAACATCGAATTTGAAAAGTCCCAAAACTGACAAATTCTAACATGAGGCAATGTCAGGATTGGAGAGCCTGGTCAACAACACAGCGGCCATCAAATATGTGGAGGGATTTTACCAATGACAGAACTACGGGGTGGATTCGAAGAGTGTCCAGACTTAAAGGAAAAAGCAGGGCCCTCACTAAATACATCACTAATTTGACTTAGGCTACAGTAAAATGATGCACAAGTAGACCACACGTACACCTGCCATTTCACTAAAAGGCAACACAAACAACAACTACCATTAACAACCAAATGCATAATTAGCGGCAGTTTGTAAAATAGCGTTAGGAATTTTTTATTCATTACGTTTTTTTGCGTATTTCGGGAGTTGTAGTAGTAGCTGTGTTTGCGTTTTTATGTACAGTACTTGTTATACGTTATGCTGTTATTTTGTTTACACCATAAGCATGGTTTGTATCCTGTTTAGTGGCCAACATGTTAATTCTTACAAATGGGCAGGATTGGATGTGTACCTGCATATTTTGCATAGACCAGTTAGGGCAGGCATGTCCATTTCCGGGCCTGGAGGGCCGCTGTCCTGCCTGTTTTCCATCTCTCTCGGCTGCAACACACCTGATTCAGATGATCCTAACAGCCATCATCCAGCTCTGAAGCAGCATTAGAACATTCCTGATCATTTGAATCAGGTGCGTGGCTCCTGGGAGAGCTGGAAAACAGGCAGGACAGCAGCCCTTGAGGACCTACTTTGGACACCCCTGAGTTATGGCCATTGTGCAACGCTATCGACATGATATGCACACCTACACACTGACTTATGTTTAGTCGTTAAGACTGCAGGTTGGAACACAAAGTTTTGAAAGAGACCATTGAAAATGCTTACATCTATATTTCATAATGGATTCAAAGTGAAATTGCAACATAAATGTACTCTGTCTAATTTTCAAAACACAGGACGTTTATAATCATAAACAACCAATCAGATTGTTGTAATGTCACACAGTGCATGTGTGACATTAGCATGTCGGGAATTTTGCATAATATGGATAGTTTCACTGTGTATATTTATTTTCGGGACGGGGGGTTTCTACTCACCAGCAGTATTTCTCAGCATCAAAATAAATGCAGCTTCTCAGGGAATTAAAAATTGAATTAAGAAATACTAGTTGTAGGGCAGTCATGAATTTATGAGAACCAGAATAGGTCTCTTTTGTGGGCCAGGAAATTCCTAGTTTCCTTACCTAAAGGTGTGGTGCAGTTGCCTGAGTATCAAATAGCACCGGCGCAGCACCGGAGCAAATGTTGCCGTGTGAACACCCCTATGTAACACCACTGCTCCTCTGACTTGTGCACACTGCTTAATAGTTTGGTCGTTGTGACTCAGATCGCGTGTTGGTTGGAACTCAGCGTAGTACTAACGAGGGGACTGACGGGTTCAATTCGTTTTCAACTAAACTCCTCTGCTCAGGGGGGGGGGGGGACTTTTGGTTTTGACACTTAATTTGATAATCTATGTGAAAGGCACAAAAGGGACATTCTGCAGATTCTTAACCTTTCCTCAACTTTGGCACTCCCAGAGGCAGGAAAGGAGTATCTTTCACCACAGTTATTAGTTCACAGAGACACCCTTGACCTCTGAGGTGGTAGCCAACCATCAACGGAACTGCTGTTATTGTAATACAGGTTCAGTATGACTTCGACCGGGAGTGAAGTCATTCAAGTCTGGAATTTGCCTCAGATGTCATATCATGCAGCCTGAGCTCATGCATCATTAGACCAACTGAGAAAAAAAAAGTATATGTTTGTCTCAGCAAACTTTGACTGATTAATAAAAATATGACAGAAATGCATATGGTGTACACTTTCCATTAAATAAATACAAACAACTGCTAATATTTTGGTGCACATCCCCTGCATGACAAACCACACAAAAGACTAGCATATAATTTCTTACGAAAGAAAATGTTTTCAAATTATTTATGAGTTTCTCAACAGCCTGACAGATCGTGTTTTTGATTTGTATCTCAGCATTGGTTAAAGTAAACAATGTACGCATACAGGATGTTCTTTTGGTGGAAAGTTTAAGTGAGAAGATAAAATTACAGCTGATAAGCATTCCATGCTGAGTACAGTAATAGAACAATTAGGCTGACTTACACACTCGCTGGATGTGGCCATTAAGGCATAACAGATAATGAAGAGCCTCCTGTAGATTTACATGATAAAAGTATCAGATACTGGAAGCCGCAGGATTTACTGCATTGTCGCAAACTGGGCTGGAATCACATCTTTCGCGTAATAAGCGTAAAAAAAAAAAAGAGAGACTCATGGAGATAATAGCTGGAGGAGTGCTTAGATCATTTGGAATGTTACAGAAACATGATTTGGTCTGTTTTGAGGTAATATTATTATTATTATTATCATAATTATTATTATTATCATCATCATTATTTGTAACTACAAATGGTATCATTTAAAAATGTGTTTTCTAATTTTATTTTTCGTTAATCTAAACTATTATTTCTTTTTATCCTTTATAAGCAACAACCCCACCTTTCACCCACGCACCTTCAGATTTGCACACACACATACACACACACACACACACACACAAACGCACAAACGCACACACACTTTCCAAAGGGTTATCACAATCCAGCACCCCAACCCCCCCTTTCTGATGTGTTAACTAGATTACCATCAGTGCCCCTCAGATATTTTTTTAACAGATCCTCGACGCTCGGCAATATCCACTCGGAGCCATCTGGTGCAGATCAGAATCTACTGACTTCTTGGGCTTCAGTCGTTAACGGTATTAAATCTAGATCTGGACCCCCCCCACCCCCGACCCCTCCTCCCCCTCTTTTTTTTACTTGGGATATGGGTGCTGTAAGAATCAAATGTACTAATAAAAAACATTACTGTTGAAACGTGAACACCCGCATCTTCTCCAACACTAAGGATGTGTCAGGAAAGGGCAGGAAAGGAAATAAGAGGTTAGATTTTTTTTACCGCACCCCCTCTGTTTGCTGTAAATTGGATAAACGGTTCAAGAGGGGGCAAAATAAACAACATGATTTGTTTTTTCCTGATTGAAATACAATTCTAAACAATTAAATGTATCATTCATATAAACGTGACATTACGAAGAATGCCTTTGACAAATAAAACGTCCATATCAGTCGTTAAAAATATGCAGCTACATTTTTATGTGGTGCAAAGCTCATTCAGAGACTTGTATAGAATTTGCAGCCTGGTGTTTCTTTGAGTTTCTCCCTGCAGCTTTTTCCTCATTCCATTTGAAAGCAGCGAGAGAGAAAAAAAAACTGAAGTGGCTCTGCTGTTACAAAGGACAACAACAATCTGCTATAAGTTCACAAAACACACACACACACAGTAGGAGAGAGGGAGAGAGTCGGGAAGGAGAGGAAGTGTGTGTGTGTGTGTGTGTGTGTGTGTGTGTGTGTGAGAGAGAGAGAGAAATAGAGAGAGCGTGTGTTTGCCCGCCTGCGCGTGGGGAGGGGGGTGGCTCATTAAACCATTAAGAAATCAAAAGCGACTACAGCGGTGGTCAATTAAAACTGTTGCACATAAATTACTAAATAACAGAATAATATTTTAGGTGACCATGTGTAAAAAATAAAAAAAATAAAAAAACGTACAAGAGTGAATTAAATTCAGATAAAGTCGTTCGTTAATCAGTCTGTAAAACGTCTGCAGTTCTAAATGTGTAAGACAGAAATCATGATATCTCGGCAAAATGACAGTATTAAACTAGACATCAGGAATTAAACCAAACACCCCGTTATACGCAAATAACTAACTCCTGCAGACGACTTTGATTCCAATTTAAATGTATTCCAAAAACGTTCCTTCCTCCGACGGGTTTACTTCCCCTGTTGTCGGACAGCTGTAAAATCGGGTCGACAGGTTGTCATACAACAATCAAAGCCGTCGTTGAATGGACTCTAAAGCTTGAACATTTAACATACAATAAGTCCAAACACGGCTGGAGAGAGAAAGGGTGAGGGAGAGGCGATAGAGCAAGGAAAGCGAAGAGGGGAGAGAGAGAGAGGCCTCAGCCAATGTGTGCTCACTCCATATTCACATTATCCCGCATTGCTCCAAACTAGGAGGAGCTTGTCGGCTCAAGTAGGGGATGCCAATCAAAGCTTCAACTTCAAATTGTATCTGAGAGATCAGCCTGGAGACCTCAGGGCCAGGCGCGTCAGTCTGTGCGCAATTGGTGATCACATCACATCCAAGCGGACTTTGAGCAAGCCAAAGAGAGAGGAAGCTGAGATTTAAGAGAGTCTTGTTTCCACTGCCTGCCGCCGCATGTCAGTAGTCGCTCTCACTTTGCCTTGAACACTTTCCCCTTCAACTCATCTGTTTCCCCCCCCTTCTTCTTCTTTTTAACCTTTGTGCTCACTTTTTTTTTTTTTTTTACGAACAGTTTGTGGACGTTCCGCGCAGTGCAGAGCGTCAACCCTGCGGTGGAAGATGTCTTTCCCCCAGCTAGGCTACCCGCAGTACTTAAGTGCCTCCCAGGCGGTTTACGGGAGCGAGAGGGCGGGAGTGCTCACGCCTTCGTCCCGGGGAGGGAGCACCGAAATCGGAGGGAGTCCGTCAGCCACCGCCGCGGCCGTCACGTCCGTGTTGGGCATGTACGCCAACCCGTACGCGCACAACTACAGCGCTTTCTTACCTTACACCAGCGCGGATCTGGCTCTTTTCTCACAAATGGTAAGAAGTCGTGTTTCAGTGTTCGTCGATCCCTCGCGTGGTAAAGATTTTTTTTTAAAGCCTATTCAACTTTACGCAACCCAAACAAAAGATAGATACATGCCAAATAATGACATGCGTTTGCGATCTAAATTGTTTTCCCTCCTACTTTTAGTGATAGTGTTTTGAAGTATTTACAGCGTTAACCAAAGCCAAAGGGGGAAAAAATAAAGTGACAGCTATCCTCGTTATTGTATGAATAATAATCATAAGAGCCAGTAAATATCAGTAGATGTTAAAATATTATACAGCTCGTTGAATAAAAGCAGGGCTTTTATTTTAAGCGCACAATAAATTGTTCTCAAGCTCCGATGGGATTTAGGACAAAATATTATTCCGTGGTTATTTTACACATGTGTCCATTCTCATAAAGTAAAGGATTATTAGAATTAAATAATTTTGAAGGTTGAAAAAAAACTGGCCTGAACGAACGCATGAAAGAAAACACGTGCCAAAATGACCGAAAACATTACTTTTATTAAATGCTCGATTTGATCTTTATAAGATTAAAAAACTGCTAATATTTTTTTTTTGTTAAGAGTAATTTCGTAACACATTTTACTCCATGCTTTGACATACTTGAGAAAAGTTTTGAAGCAGGCCTACTCGTGGAAGTTTGTTGTGAAGAAGTTCAGAACAATAAAGGCAGCATTCTTTCATTATGTTATTTGACCTAATATTTATCGAGCCATGCGATTTTAATTACACGTGACACAGGCAAGCATGTGCTACAATTGTGCTTATTTAAAATAATATCATCATGACACCCATTGTTCCTCTTCAAGGGATCCCAGTATGACTTGAAGGATAGTCCTGGCGTCCACCCAGCCAGCTTTGCAGCTCACACTTCTCCTGCCTTCTACCCATATGGTCAGTTCCAGTACGGGGACCCGGCCAGACCTAAGAACGCCACACGGGAGAGTACCAGCACCCTGAAAGCCTGGCTAAATGAGCATCGAAAGAACCCTTACCCAACAAAGGGGGAGAAGATCATGTTAGCCATCATCACCAAGATGACCCTGACGCAGGTCTCTACCTGGTTCGCCAATGCCAGGAGGAGACTGAAGAAGGAGAACAAGGTGACATGGGGGAGCAGGAGCAAAGAGGACGGAGAGGATGGCAATTTGTTCGGCAGCGGGGATGAGGCAGAGAAAAATGAGGATGAGGAAGAGATTGACTTGGAGAGCATAGATATAGACAAAATAGACGATAACGACGGGGATCAGAGTAATGAGGATGATGATGATAAATCCACCGATGGTGGCACGAGGGACCACAGACGCGATGGGGACGTGGGGGGAGAACTGGACAGCTTGGAGAAAAGACGGGCCTTCACCCTGCAGGGCCACGAGGCCTTAAACAAATCAAAAAGCTCCATTTCAGTCCACGCGGGCTGCAAAGACACCTCGGACGCTACCAACAACACCACAAGAGTACTTTCTCCGGACAGACCGGGTGGCTTCCCCTTGCCCTCAAACAATAAGCCCAAAATATGGTCATTAGCAGAAACCGCCACGACCCCTGACTCTTCGGCCCAGAAACCCACGTCCCCTTCTGGTCCAGTGCCCCCCTCTCACCCTCAGATTCAGGCCCACCCCGCCTTTCTCCCCAGCCATGGACTGTACACTTGCCAGATTGGAAAGTTCCACAACTGGACGAACGGGGCTTTTCTGGGTCAAAACTCTCTTCTCAATGTGAGATCCTTTCTGGGGAGCCATCATCACCACCATCAGCACCAGAACCACCACCTGGCGGTCCAGCAGCAGCAGCAGCCAACGTCGGTCGTGGTGTCGCCGCTTGCAGCTGCAGCGGCCCTCACCCAAGAGAGCAAGGCCCCACTGGACAGCCCCGAGCATATAGGTGAGGAGAACATGGCAACCCAACTCTCAAAATAGGACCTGACAGCAAACTCCACGCAATACACGCACGGGTCTCACATTATTTGATTATATGACTAATGACACTGACAATATTCAAACACACGTCTTCATTATTCACACTCAGAATAAGAGGGAAAAGCGAAGGGTAATTGATGTTATTATTTCCTTTTAGAGCACGAAAATGTTGGACGGTGTGATTCGCCTCCAACACCAACCCTGAAGCCTTCGTTTCGACCCCTTCATGACAGGTGAGACTCG
Organism: Hippocampus zosterae; assembly: GCF_025434085.1. NCBI lineage: Eukaryota > Metazoa > Chordata > Actinopteri > Syngnathiformes > Syngnathidae > Hippocampus > Hippocampus zosterae. The sequence continues at coordinate 15,148,734 of NC_067455.1, forward strand.
TTTTTTTCTCTTATTGAATTTAAGAATTGTTCGAAAAATAACACGTGCCGCTAAAAAAAAAAAAAACAACAACAACTACTACTACTTATTATTTTTAAAACGCGAATTAAATTGTGACAACAAACATCGGAGCAAATTCCGTTCGTTAAATAGTGTTTCATTAAATGTGCGCCCCAGTTTCAGATCGCGGTCGACGCAAAACACGGATAATTAGTGGACAGGAATAAAAAGACGAGAGAGTAAAACAAATAAAGCACAATTTGCTTTGCGAGTGACAGGGGTCTTGACTCTCATCCCACACCCCCTTTAATTCCTCCCCCTGCGGGGATAGTGTGGCTACTTATCAAGTCACCGAGTAAAACGGGCTCTGTCTGGGCTGTGCTTTCGCTAAAGACCCCTGGGAGTCCAGGAGCCCATGGGAGCGCTCTCACAGAAAGAGGAAAGAAAAAGGTTTACCTCTGTTTCAAGTACAAAATAGCCCCCTTCCCCACTCATTGTGGAAAAATCGTTTTTAGATTCGTTGAAGTTGAAATCGCATTTGGCTTTTTCAGCAGGATTGGATCGCCATAACGTATGATTATTATTATTATATTATTATTATTATTATTATTATTATTATTAACGTAATCTTTTTTTGGCTTTGTTTAGATCATCCCTGCCTTCTAGCGCGAGGAGTCAACAAGACGCTCCACAACGGGTCCTCACCGCGCTCCCTTCGGCTTGAGTTTTCTTTTTTCCTTTTTTTCCCCGTGTGCTTGAAAAGAAGACAACGAAAAAAAGACTTTGACACCCCTACCCCCCTCTCCAAAAAGGACAATGCGAAATTATGAAGCAGCGTAGCATTCAGTCTTTGCAGCCGGCGCAGAGCAAAAAGCATTATTTGGTAATATCCTGTGGATGGAAAAATGGATGTATGAATACTTCCTCTGTTGTTGTGCAGCCTATAATTGCGCCTGTACTGTTAATCTATCTCCCAATTTTACCCAGACACACTGGGAAACTTTTGGTAGGCTTTTTACTTTATTATTATTATTAATATAATAATATTATATCTTGTGTTTATGGTGTCCTTCTTTAATGTAAATATCACGTGTTGAAATGTGTAAATAGAAAACCTTGAAGGAATTCGTTCAAATCGTATATTTTGCCTAATAAACTAAATATTGGAATTATAAGGAAACAAAAAAGTCTGTATTATTATTATTTTGATTATAATAATAATTATTATTATCATAGATTGCGACCGTGTATTATTAATTGAATATGTATTGGGTGCAGGGAGAAAAAAATATTGGTAGTCTATTACCATGCTTAATTTTATTCAAGTTTTGGAGGAAAGCAGCGTGGATGCATTGAGGTGCTAATAAGTGTCCAGATGGTTGCTGGTGACAGAAAATGGACAGGAGCAGCTGGGAAGGTCATTAAGTAATAATATGGGAACGCCCAGTCCAAACAAAATCAAATGGTTAAAATCTAATCTGTCAGAGAGAGACGTCGATTCGAAGATAAATTATTAATATTTTCTTTTTTTTTATTTCATCGGGGGAGGGGCAGATTGACATCGTTGATGTTGGGAGCAGGGTGAGTGTTGTCTGTGCGGAGGAGGCTGATAATGATCATGAGACTATAAATCAACTTTTTTGTTACTCCGTCGATAACCAAAAGCACACATTGACAAACAATAATTGCCACATCGAGTTAAAGTGAGAGGGTATTTTTTGATTGTGTAAATTGCATATTTCAAATATATAATTGTATATTTTACACCACATTAAAAACCCGCCTCAAGTTATGTTTCAACGTTGTAATTACCTGAATTAGGTTGAGCCAATATTTTACGTGACAACCGAGAATGTATTATTATTATTAATATTAATATTATTATCTTTTATTTAAATGAGCATTTTTATTGGTTTTGATAATCTGCAAATTGAACCGTTCCGATGGATTTATGACGTTCATTGCCTAAAACCAAATCAGTTTTGCTATATCACAGCGACCTCTATATGCAGGAGACGGAACGCTTTTTTTCATCTTGAAAAGCGCAATAAATGCTGTTACATGACCATTAGTGGCTAATTGTATGGATGGAAATTTAACTTAAACATAGAATAGTTCAACGTATTTAGTATCATAGATGCTCAAATAATACAGGTACATCGAATAAAAAAACACAACAAAGACAATGCATTTAATTCCAAATTCAGTACATGTTATAAGGAAGGCATGACGTTTCAAGCATTTTGGGGGTTTCATTTTGAAAAGTGTTTGAGCACTCTCATGATCACCAAAATAAACTGCATGTCAAATCATTGTAATATTTAGTGGTCAAATTAAATCACGATGTATGCAGTACCGTGGAAATCGTTCTTTCAGAATCAAAGAAACAAAGTGCCAAAATGTATATGATATTACAATTATTTTTTAATTTAAATATATAAGTTATTATTAATTATAAATAATAATTATTATGTTTTCCCACACATGGAGAAATGAAAATATCATGAAATGTCTAAGTAAATATTCACTTTCACGTGAGTTTTTTACTTTATTTATTTTTTGGAGATTATTTAAAACTGGGACTCACTTAGTTATTGTAATTCTGTCCAAATTAGACGAACAGTCATGTGATGACTAGACTAAATCTGGGCAAGTTCAGGTAATATGTATTGACACCGTCTTTGGGAACAACAATGTGCATTCATATTGTTGCAGAATAGGCAGGTGCGTAAATTTTTACTTCCCCCTCTCTGCAAAAATCCACTTGTGAGCTGTCTGTTTAAGTAGAAATTAAATAACCTCTCTGTGTCCCATTTAGTTCCTTTGTTGTCATACAGCTTCAGGTTTGAGCAAAGACGTTAGCTGCAGGCCATAATGTTGTGTTCCAATAATATATACAAAATTATTCATTTAGGAAGGGATGTACTGTGGATTGTCTAATGCGTAATGAGAAGGTTTGGAGCTGATAATTAGGCTGTCATTTTCAGCCATTGCTTCCCTTTACACCCCAGGCCACAATTCATGGAGGAATTAAAACACTCACGCACACACACACACAAACACACACACACACACATACACACATACACACACACACACACACACAACGCACACGCACTCACACACAAAGAACATGAATTAAAAAGATGAGGATCTTGAGATATGAATTTAAATAAATATAGATATATAAGCACTTGGGGATTATGGACTGTAAATATGAATACAATTAAATGTCTTTAATAGACTGAAGCTACTGCTTGAATGTTTATCATACGAGATGTGTGTTTATGTCAAATGTGTGGAAAATATTTTAATTAGAGCAAATATCAACAAGAACGTGTGTATTTTAAATCAAATTGCCTCTTATTAATAAAACAGTATAAACGACACAGAGAGCTAACAAACAAATTAAGCCAAAAATTACAAGGGTTTCTGCTATTTCCACGTCCGGGCTGCCGTCTGAAAGCGAAGAACTATGCAAATTGTGGCTCATCCAAAGACAATAACTTGTTGACCCTAAAACAATTTAGCATTCTGTCGCAGGCTGTCCCCCCATGTTACCACTGTCCTTTGTTGGCGAACAAGGACCATCTCGCCCTGCAACTGAGACATGTCATAGTGTGGCAATCCATTCATTTTAGGGCTGAATTGTGTTTGTGACACGAGTGTGTGTGTGTGTGTGTGTGTGTGAGGCAGCTCGACTGAAGGGGGGAAAGGTGACTGCATGGGGAGGAAAGTTTATCACTGTCTTGTCTTTTTTGGCAGCACAACAGACTCGACCCCTTGTTGTCCAACACAAATGTCTTTCCCTCTTCCTCTCCCTGCTCTCCTCTACCAATCCCCCCTTCTTCACTTAAACATCTCGTTTGTCTATCCTTGAGGATGCCCGCCCATACCCTCTCCACCCCCACCCCCTCTAATCCATTTATCTGGTTTCATGAGTGCTCCACCGGTTGAAGACCGACACAAAAGCCGTCTCAGCGTGGCCTCAGCAGTGGGAAACACAACAACAACACGCTACAAAAAGTTAGCAGCGGCCACAGCAGGGACGCTATGGAACCCTGATCCACGTCGTGTTCTGCCCGCTTCTTTGCCTCGTTGTTCCTGTGACACAATGGCAGTAAAAAAGCAATGGATGCCTCAGTTGCAGGCTTTTCTTTCCAGAAGTGGTATGCTGCTATAAGACACACTCACTCCTGCCAATGGAGGAGGGTTAGAGTAAGGGGAGAGAATGTGTCAGGGGTTCTCGGCACGGCTACACTCAAACACAAATAGAAACACAGAGCCGGTACTTGCCCGACTGCTCGTTCAACAACTCAGTGACAACTCAACAACCCATGTAGACCCCCGCTGACACAAAAGCTTGGCCTGGCATCTAGGTAGCGTACACTTGAAAATAAACACTGTCTGTAGCTCATGTTGTTGTGTGGTTATCTTTTATATGGCCACCCCAAGTGACGTTCTAATGTTTTGATCGAGCAAGATAGATGTTACAAAGCAATGCAGAGGGACAAAAGTTTTCTCCGTCTCAGATGAACATTCTTTCTGACTCCAAATCAAGAACACAACCAAGCTTTTTTTTTTCCACTCTTCAGTGATACAATATGCTTCTCTGGCGCTCAGTCAACACGCTGTGCCAAATATGGGGGCATTAATTAGCAGGCCTAATATCCAAAATATTCACCTCAAATCTGATGTACAGTTGAAATAATCTATTTTAAGAGACCTCAGTTGAACACGGCGGTTCATTATTATCTCCTTGTTTGTTACATGTTTGTTGATCAAAGATGTTTCTTCATTTCTGTTTTTTTTCAAGGGGCACTGACAGGCCAACAAGCATGCAGGCACCCTCATGTTCCGAGTCGCAAAATTCGGGTGAGCTCCTGTTCCATTAATGAGTCCCGCAACCAATTAAAGCAAGTTCTCCTGAACGATCTGTACACAACAGTACCACAGGATCAGCACTATATTTAGGGAAGGGAGAATGCATTTGTGATTACCTCATACATACGCACACCCTCAAACGGAAGCGCAAACAAAAACAACCCACAAAAGCTGTGTGTGTTGGAAGTGTTGGAACGTTGCTTTGGAGGATCAGATTTATTTTTGCCTTAATGGCTTAATTATCCATCAGTTTGGATCACGTTCTTCAGGGGGGTTAGTAACGATCGAGATATTTATAGTCGTTCATTGTCTCTCTGAAATTATACACTCATCAGAAGAGAGGTTTTTACATTTGCCATTTGTTTAAAAACATCAATTAGACAGACGGCCTTGTTATTTGCGATTGCTTTGAAGTGAATCCACTCCTCAAACACATTTTGACAAAGTTTTATTCGCTGTGATCACACTTCTTTTTAGTAGGGGAGGGAATTTTTGCCAATGTTCCTTCAACGATACGATGGTAGACTGTTTGATAATGGTAATATGGCTATCGTCATTCTTACACCTCGTAAATAATGGACAATCGTGATTCCAATCTACAGCTTTGCTTTTAATGTTGCGGATTGTCATCTAATCAAGTCAATTGAAGGACTAACATTTTCACTTCAATAAGTTAGGTGACAATGTGCGTGTTTTCAATTTATGACAAGGAAGCCAGGGGCACTGCGCCCCCGTTTCTACTCTGCTCAAACAGTAACTCAGCGGACAGATAATAAAGTCAGATTTTTTTTCCTGCCTTCCTTTCTGATGTTATGCCATTGTGGTTGAGGCTAATTCCTGGGGCTGTACAAAGTGGAGTGTGGCCATGTGAAGAATCATACCACAGCTGCGGCTAAAGCACAGGAATTTCCATTTATTGGAGGATGCAGGTCCCGCACAGAGAATTCACAGCACATGTGCTGCGCAGAAGGTGACATCTAATGCAGGACAACATGTTTATCAATATACAAATAAAATATTTTGTCGCCGGCTCTCCTATTGTCGATTACTTACTTGACTACCACCAGCAGTTTGGGGGGTGTTCAGTTGGAATTTGCAAGATATGTGTAACACTGTCATGCATTTTAGATATCCACTTTTTTTCAACTCCAATAAATCAGTTATTTCGCCTAGCTCAACGCTCTGCTGTGTGAAAGTGTAAAGTTGAGATTGCTTACTAAATGATTCATTATTATATATGTTTGAATTATTTGTAATATTTTCTTTTATTTAATTATTTCCACCGTAATCTCAATAAACAAGTGTAGCAGGAAGAGAGTGTCACTAAATGACAACATAACATTTATAATTTAGTCAAATGAAAAAAGAAAATTCCCTGATATTCAGAAGCCTTTGAATATTTCGAATCCTTGTTATTTTACCCATGACAGGAGCGCTGTAAATCTAAAATTCCACCAGCTTGCCGAGATCAGGTTATAGATACCAGCAATTCCAGTTATGAATTATTTCGACTGCAAGGAAACTTAAGATGTATAACACCGACCATGTCCTTGCCCGGAGCAGACAATTACAATGTCAGATGCTGTCACTCGGTGTACTGTCATGAGCACATCCAATGCCAGGTCACCTGCCAGGGCTGAAACAGAAGAAGAGCGGGATAAGAGCACAATGTGTTGGAAATATCACTTCACACAAACCAGAACTGAACAGCCAGGATACGTCGCGGTGATACCATTTGCCTCTGCTTGAACCGGAGGCTCTTTCTTCACGCCTGACATTGCCCTGGACAGCACCCTGTGTAACGTTAGCCTCGTCACATGGCGCAGAATGCAAAAAGTTTCAACAGAAGCCAGCAATGTCAAATATTAACTGAAAAGCTATCCACTAGAACAGGTGGTGTGGCAATGTTAATACAAGTCATGTAAAATCAGTGGGGAAAGGCCAACTTTTATTCCCACCCAAGGATCCGGTTTGTGATCTTTTGAGTAAATCATTTATGGGAAACTATTCATTTGTATGAGAATGTTACAAGAACAAAGATTTATACGATCTCTTCAAAATAGAGCTTCATGACAAGATCCAAATCTGTGGAGTGATGCCAATGTTTAAAGAATTCTCCAAAAATAATTGTTTTGCATGACAATTAGTTCCCTACGCTTTGCACTAGAATAATGTGTCATCTCATGGTTTTGAAGTGAAATAGTAATGACTACAATACAATACAATACAATACATGCTGATTTATATAGCGCTTTCACAACAGCGGCAGCTGTAACAAAGCGCTTTACAAAACAGTTAACATAAAGTAAAATAATAAACACAACACATAACATAAAACACGGACAGTCGTGCAGTCCTAACCACTTTTCCGTCACACGCTTTGTTGTTTGAAGCAGTTTGAGATGAAAGAGGAGAGAATCAAAGTGTCCTTTAACCAGTGGATCAGAGACTTCATGCTCAAAATGTGCACACGTCGGCTACAAGCTAAGTTTCAAAGTCAACAAGAAGCTGTAGCATCCATTGACGAAAAAAGAGATTGGTTCACTTCTCCTGTCCCATGGAAATCCATTTCAATTTCAAGCGGCGACTCACGGTTCCAAATACGCATTGGCGCTCTTCGCCAACGCTCCTCTCTCCTCATCCTCAACTTCAGCGGCCATCCATCCAGCCGCACCAACGCCAACTGTCCAACAGCGCTGACATAGCCACTGAACAAATCGGGGTTGTGAAAAATGCTGCCCATTACTGGCGCAAAAAACACAAGCGCCCCAGGTCTGTCCTAGCACCGACAGTCAATGGCGCCGACATTCCTCCCAATCAAAATCTGTGCTGGTACAGGCATGCTGCCGAGAAGGCGCAACCACCAAGCACAGATACTGCTCCTTTGACGAATGTCATGGCCAAAAAGCGCTGAAAACAGTCCATATCAGGTCCACACAATGAAACAACAAACAACATGTGACAAAACAAAAGACAAAAACAGCAAAAAAGAACAAAAAAGCAAGGCTCTTGAAGAGCACTTGCCAAAGGCTGCCTACTCAGGCGCCATCTTGGGGGGAAAAATGGGCATGATGCTGTTCTGATAAAGTCAGCATGTACGTATATGTGTCAAAACATCCATCCATTCATTTTCTAATCCGCTTATCCCCACGGGGGTTGCGCTTGTGTTGGAGCCTCTCCCAGCTGCCTCCAGGCAGTAGGCGGGGGACACCCTGAACCGGTTGCCAGCTAATCACAGGGCACACATAGACAAACTTTCATACTCACAGTCACACCTAGGAACAATTAAGAGTGTTCAGTTTACCTACCCTGCACATTTTTGGAATGTAGGAGAAAACCCACATAGGCACGAGGAGAACATGCAAACTCCACAGACGAATGCTGGCGCCCGGAAGCGAACCCTGGACCAGGTTGAGGTCAACGTGCTAACCAGTCGACGACCGTGCCACCTTTGTGTCAAAACAACATACCCTAATTGGTGCGTATGGTGTTGGCAAAATTCATTGCAGTCTTAAGAGATTGCATGTGGATGGCAGTCTTCGAATTGAGCAGTGGTTGGAACAAACTGCATAAAATCACGCCATGTCCAAACTGCTCAGCTAGTATATTCTAATAGGAGTCAGAAAAAACTCACAAAAATGCCAATGGCAATACGTGACTTCAGACTGTTGTTCTCAATAGATATATAATATGTATGAACTGTGTTATTAAAACCATGTGAATCACAGGAACAAAGGCTCTTTTCCAGGGCAAATCATGTTCACATTAAAGTTTAAAAATACACTTCCACATCTTGAGTAAATGCTATTGCCTTCTCTTTGTGATCCTTCTGAGCACATCTGTGGTCAATCCCGTCAAACATGTGGTCAGCTCAGCTTCTCCTTGCTTTCCTCAACAGCAACAACGCCATCAGACCTTTGACTGTAAGAGCAAGGTACACTATTTTGATACAGTAGTCAAAATACTGGATGCTCAATCTGGCTCTTTTGAAATCCATTTTGGATTACGTTTCTTCCAAGTGTATGCCATAAAATTCTCTTCCACTAGATGACTGAAAGTACATTATTGACCTATATTTCCACTTTTTGTGAGTCATCTCACAAAGTGGTGTGCTGTGATTTTTTGTTTCCAATGTGGAATTTGTGTCTTTGCTCAGTAAAGATTGATAAACACTGCACTAGAGCATGCGTTTGCGGAAATTCTTTCATGCTCACTGACAGGAGCTCTCGCTATAGAGAAAGGCTGGGGTCAATCTGGAGTTTATTCGTACCACAAATCAAAAAAATAAAAATTGACTGAGTGACAGAAAACATGTAAGTTGGTCCACTTTTAAGTCGTGGTAGCACTTTACTGAATTTTATGACATCAGGAATGCTCAACCTTTGTGGTTCCGCCTTACTTAAAAACATGATACCGCATGAACAGATCAACCCATATGCAAGTCAGAAAACAAACTCATGCTCTGGAATTGGGTGGAAAAAAAACAACATTCATTTTACTGTCCAGTTTGCATGTTCAGTACATATCACTGCTGTACAAACAAAGTGAAAACTGTCATTCTTTTCAATTTGATGAAAACTGCGAACTAGCAATTTGCAGCAGGAATTTCTCTTGAGGGAGCAAAGGTTACATTGGTGTGACTGAGATTGTTGTGCACTCTATTTTGAATTCAAGAGAGCCTTCGAAATCGTCATAAAAATTCTTTCAATGCCAACTGTTGGGACGCAGCAGGGGCAATAACAACTGGACTTATTTCAACATCCAAGTTCTCAGCAGGCCAGCCTCTGCATGCTATTGGCTTCTCCAATGTTACAATCGCTGCAGTTGGAGAGGGAGGATGGCTAAATACTTGGCAAGAAAGTCTTTGTCTAGTGTGTAGCTCGCTCACCTTCCCTCTCTCTCTCTCACATGCTCACCTCTCACGTATCCTTTGCTTTCGTTGTGAAAGCACTTGCTGAGAAAATCTTTATGAACTCTTGGGTCTGCCGGCTATGCTCAGGCTGCTTAAAAACCTGCCAGTGTAACAGCTGTCTGTGGGCTCGGCCCCGGATAAAGCACTTGGAAGTGGCATGGCTTACACCATAGGGTGGGTCTTTATGAGGGGCCCTCCTGTGTGGCAGCCACTGCTGGCGCTGTTAATTGGCACACACAAAAGTGCTGCATATCTGCCCTTCGTCATCCAGCCACAGGCGGAGGCAGAGGGGAAACCCAAATGTTTATGCAGCTCTCGCGGTCCGGATTCACTCTATTTCTATTCCACTTCAATTTATGACAAATGGTCACTTTTGCAATTTCGCTCATCACTTGTAATTCATACAATAGAATGTATAACTAAGGAATAATTAGACATCCTATTGTTAGAAATACTGTACAATAATGTCCAATGTTGAAAGACATTAGCAATACACCAATAATAGACAATATTTACATTATTAGTGACAAAGAATGCATTTAAATATAACTGCACCCACTCATACTATTTTTGCCATGCAACTATTGCAGATAAACCATTGTCAATCATTATGACAGTGCATTATATGAATTAATACCTCCTTAACAGTCAGCATTACATCCTATACAGTTGTTCCTTTGTTGTCTGTGAGTATTATTCGCTTTGCGTTTTACAATACAATACAATACATGCTGATTTATATAGCGCTTTACCTCAACAAATAAAGTAACTTATTCGTATTAGGATAGCTATGATCACACTCCCACACCTGCAAACAGTAACACAGACACGAGAGTACACCGAGCACCATAGGAACCACCACCATGGGTGGAAAGCAAACACATGAATGCAGCAGAAACCCCCATGCAGCCATTTCCTACCCATTTCTCTTTTAGTACTACATTTATTTATTCATCCATTCATTTACATTTCCATACTAGTGCAACGACTGGATGTGACTAACTGGCGACCAGTTCAGGAGTTGGCCTTTCGCCCGAAGTCAGCGGGAATAGGCTCCAGAATGTCACGTGACCCTCTTCAGGATGAAAATGGATGGATGGATGGATGCGTGGATGCAACTACAGGAGAAAACTGTACAAGCCACCAACACATGATATTACTACTGGTAATAATCCAAAACGTTTGTTTGATTGGTGTAAGAAAGGGTTATCAAAGGATGTCAAGATTGCTTCAAATCTACGTTTTTGAGATTCTACCTGGAAGAGGTCTGCGCCCTCCTGAGTGTCACAAAACAACGTTCTCATGGAAAGGGTGTCCAAAGTAGTGATTCGGAATGCTTCAGAATGTTCCCTCAAAATTGCAGTACCACCTGATGGTTGTGTGATCTTAAAGAACTTTGGTTTTGGGGAATGTGACTTGGCCGTAAATGCAGCTCATGAACCTGTGCACTCAGCAGATATGGCGCTCATATGACAAATTGATTTACACAAGCTACATCGACTTCCTGCCATTGCAACACATGACGCTCACATGAAAGGCCGGCTAAAACTCAGGCATCAGCACATACCAGTAGATGACATGTACGGCAGCCAGCACAATTTTCACAAACAAAAAGATGTGTTGAGAGCATTAAATTTGAATAAATTGGACACAGAAATAAAGAAATCTCATGAATTATAGAAGTAAGACCAATCAGGAAAATATAAGGAAAGATGATAAATTCACGAGGAAAGGAAATGAAGGATGAAGACCAGAGGAAAAAAAGAGTCACAGAAGCTTTCGAGTGGATGAGCCACCCATAAGGTTGCCAGATGAGCTTCAGCTTAACCACAATCCTGCAAACTGAGACAAACATAGGCCTCTATCTCCTGTATGCCTTCCACAGACGCCCCTAAACGATTGTAAACATTAATTCTGAAGAAAAGGGAGGCTTCCCCGGGGCCACTTCTGGATCACACTACTTCTGCACTGGTGTGAGATAATCACCAGCAGATAATGTTCAGTTTGTAAAGACGCTTCCAAGGAGTGACTTCACTCCACTTCACCTCACGGTCGGCTGTTTTAAATGAGCCTTGGCAAATGGGTACGAATACAAACCTGGAGCAAAATGACAGATATTTATGCTTGTGGCTTCACTGGAGCTGACAGTGACATTCCTCAGTTTTTGTGGGTGACGGAAATAATTAAAAGGTCGAAAAAGGCTCATTTTATATCCCGCTGCACGACATGCGCCAAAACAATTTAGTCATTTAGGAGTATACTTACTGCGGCTGCTTCATTGCAACTGCAACTCTGCTATCAATTAACCTTCACTTAATAGTTATACAGTACATCATGTTTACAGTTTAAGAACCCTGTCAAGTGAATTCAGTTACTGTTTTCATAGACATTAACCTTGCTGAAAACCTGCAAAGGCTGGGGCCAGGACGCCTTGTTTTTCACACCAAAACTCTCCATGCAATTTTTGATCAGGGAAATAAAATAGCTGGTGTTTTGAAACATCCCATTTTCATTGGCGATATAGAGCCTTGATGGGTTTAACAGCTCAAAGTTCAGTGCCACAAGGGCTGCCACAGAACGTGACAATGATTAGGTCCATAGCCGCTGCAACTAAGATGGTGATGTTCATGAAGGAGGTCTTCAATGATAGCAGAGCCCAAGAGGCTGCACGGCAGCACCACGACCCAGCAAGAAGCTGCCGTACTGGAGCTAGGCAGCCAAGGATTCTTGTTTAAGCACTGTAAGCCATTTCCTTCCACACTCCAACCAAACCTTCATCTTTAGTCCGAATCATTCATTGCTGAAATGACATTGCGCTGCTTGCACTATTTTGTTTTGTGCTGATTAATTCTTTCATGAGAAAATTACACCTGGAAAATACATCAAGAAAACCTTTCGTGATTTCTCGGGTTTTTTGCCTTTTCGACCAAAGAAAAAAAAAGAGCTTTTTTTTTTAAACATCTGAAAATAAGCCTAAAATCACTACCGAATCTTTTTGAGGGGGTGTTTTTTACTGCTGACATCAGTATTAAGTTGTGAACTATAAAATAAGTGCCAATGTTTGCTTCATTGTTGGGGATCCTGGAATTGCACTGACAAGTTAAGTAGTAATAAGTGATAAGTAAAGTATCGTATTTTCCGCACTATAAGGCACACCTAAAGGCATTCCATTTTCCTAAAAGCCGACAGTGCTTCCTTTAATCTGATGTGTCTTATACATGGTGTTACAGTCTCTTTATATTCCCCATTGAGTTGTTTGGCTATTCGTGTTCCGACGCCATCAAGTGGTGATTAATAGCAGGAACCAATTGTAACCTAAAAGTATTCTGCCCGACACTAAATGACATGTGCATTTACCAACACACACTCCAACAGACAACTACTTTGTTTCATTATGGCTGCGCAGAGCTCACAAAGTTAATACCAAAAGCATAGTTAACTACTGACTTAACAAAGGAAGAAGGAGACAAGCAAGTCTTCTAAGGATATTTAGCCCCTTGCGGACATGAGATCACGAGGTTTTGCCCGCCTTTTTGTTGAATCAATTGTCTTCATAATGTAATGTTTCATGTCCGTGTTTGTGATCAGTTCTCATGGCTTTGTGCTTTGTGTAAGTATCAATGTCTTGATCCCTTACACAGTAAGAATAAACAATAGTCAGATGACGATGTGAACTGGTATATTCCCCACTATTGTGGATACGGTATTACCTTAAATGGATGCACAAAACCAGAATTTATCACAATGGGTATCCTTCAGTTGTGTATGATACGATTTACTGCATGTAAAGCATTATTCACTTAACTACGCAATTTGTCTTGTCTTGAATCTATGTCGGGAAAATATAAAGTTATCAGAATTAAAGAAAGAGCATTTTTGGCACAGACTGAGAAGTTACAAGCACACGCATGGGCTCAAAAATTTGAAACTGATCTCAACAATGAAGTGGTAGGAGCACTTCAAATCCACTTGAGTCGATCAAAGTTCTTGCACCATTTTGCATTAACGCAGAAATACATATATGTAGTCAGGTGACTAGCATATATGTTGTTTGCTTGTCTAATACAGGTCAATATGACATGTGTCTCGTGTGAGGGTGAAAACACAGATTTCACTCCAGTTATACTCTCAAAGAGATGGCTGGCTGAAAAGTGTATTAAAGTAAGATTAGGTCTAAAAATTCAAACAAAAATCTGATGTTGGAAATGTATCAAAATCTTTCTGAGGTCGTATTTAGAGGACAGAACTGTTTTTGCTGTTCATAAACAAAGACATCAATCTACTATGTTTTTTGCACAATGTTTTTGCTATCTCTTTCTTGAAATGGCCTGAAGTAACCTTTGAGCAAGAAACGCTTCAGGTCTTTACGTTTTTTTTTTTGTTTTTTGTTTTTTCTGAGGAGCTCAACATTGCTCTGTATCAGCTAATTATTTACTGATTTGACACCAAACAAATCCAATCTCTCTGGGTTTACGTGATACAAGCCATGGCTCTTTGGGGTTTTGTTTCTTTTTTTTTACAGATGAAACATTGCATATGTCACATCGGGTATGTGCTTCCCTTTGTGTTAGTTTTTTTTTTTTTTTTTTTGCCCCTTGACAAGCACCTTACTTTGTTTGAAGTCTCATTTGTTTTACTTATGTATCAGCTTCAGAATTGATTAGGTTCCCCTTTCAAACACCCCCAGAATCATGTTGCTTTAGACATTTGGAGGAAAGTTCCTCCTTCCCGAATCTAATTAAAGACGTAGCACGTCTTGACATTTTTACCATTTCCAAGGGAATAAATACAAGAGGAAACAAAACATAAACATTTTGGACATGTGAAAGGAGGTATCCTATTCACCTTTTCTCACTCTTTTTTTAAACATTGCTTGAAAATAGAAAGCTGGAGTTTGTTTAGATTTGCCTCCCCAGGGATTGAAAACATTTGGCCACTATGTGTTTAATTGCTAAACTAGCGCTGAGTGTCCCGGCTGTTGAAGGTCTCCAAAGGTCTCTAAATCCCCCCCATACACACAGCATCATACAGTATATTCAGACAATAGAGTTCACGTCTTCATGGAGTTTGACAAAGTAGACACAGAAGTGAGTGTCCCACAGTGTGATACCATTAGAAATGTATCACACTGATTGTTGAGTTAAACGACCGTCTAATTAGATTACTCTCTGAACTATACTGTGTATCTGTGTTGCTGAACACAGTTACCTTCGTACGATTATTGTTCCCTGTTTATATTACTTAGTGCTCTGACTTATTATGAGAGCCAAAACATTCGTGGAGAGAGAGAACGAGAGAGATCAAGTGTACTGCTGGACTATATCACATACATTGACATAAACGTGAGGCACTTGTTATTAGGTCATGTTAAGTCATCTTGGAGAAGAGAATTAATTTCGGTTAGTATTCAACTATATCAACAAGTGAAGATTTCAGGCTGGAACAGCCGCCTATGAAAACAACATGGTTATTTTGACAAACCTCTTGACACAAGTAACTGAGAACTTTATTCCGCGATCGTTTTGATACAGAGTGCTGAGTTTAAAAAAAAGTCGAACATAAATAAAGAAATGTGTTTCATTAAAAATGATCACATACTCTGTTATCCAATGCATCCATGGACCGCACTGCATGAAAAGATTGCATGGAAATAACGTATTGGTTGAGTCCAAACTACACAGACGGCAAAAAGAAACAGCTTCCATTACCAGGTGCATTCAGTCAAATGATAATATGAAGATGAAATAAAGTATGTATGGGCATAGGTATTAGGCTTCCACTTTGCAGTTATTACTTACACCTTCCACTCTTTTTCAAGCTCCTGTAATATTATGTGCTTAACCTGAAGAGGATCTCAGCTGACCTCGGGGAAAAGGTCGAAACACCTCTGAACTGGTTGCCAGTCATTCACAGGGCACGAATAGGCACGGACAATCATACATACCCACATTCACACCTTCACTGAGTGGGAACCGACCCCACGCTGCTCGCACACAAGTCCGGCGAGTGTACCACTACACCACGAGGAACACCACTTGCCTCCATTCACCTCCAAAGTACTTTAGCCCAAAGAAAACTTCATAAAAAAATATATTTCACACACCTAAACCATACACAGATGGAACATGCTTTGTGCGCTGCAACTGAAAATGCTGGCTGAGCTACACTGTTCCAAAAATGCTGGAAGTAGATGTTCTTTATGTGTCTATACATTTTAGAGGCCATCCATCTGTCCTCGAAAATGAGGAAATTAGTAAAAGGAAGGCAAGTGGAGAAAACATTCTGGGAAAGAAAACGGAAGCAGATAATACATGAACTGAAAACCAACAGAAGAACGAAAAAGTATGCAAGTGAAGTGGCACAGAAATTGTCCTCCTGTTGGCAGTCAAGCACAGTCCAAAGAGACATGCTTTAAGGCTCACATTGGTGGCATTCGGCTGGAGAATTAGAGTCACATTCATTGGTGCTTGCCTCCTCGTGCCTCTGTGGCCAATCCAAGCTGGAGGCCCAGGGAGTTTGGGTCATTGAAAGCTTGGGACGTAGCATGAAACACACATACACACGCACGTACACACTCGCACACAACAAGAGAAAAGCTGGGTCGGTTTCCCACAGGGTAGAGCTGAAAGCTACACCATGTTCAGCTGGTACAACATGATGAAAGTGAACTGGAACACATTGTGCTGGACTGCCACTGAGGGGACATTGCCTTGTGGTGTGTGTTTTATTTTTTTTTAAAGCGTGAAACTTTGTATTTTCAATTTTTTATTTATTTTTGTGAGTAAGCTCCACATTGTAAAGTGGAGTGACAGGGAATACTGCGACTGTTACCACTTCGACATTAATCGATTAAGCTACTTCGGCTTGTGAAGCAACTGTTGGGCTGTGAAGCAGTTCTGTCATGCAACATCTTCTCGTAGGCTAAGGAAGATGAGAGTCAGAAGAGATTATAATTGCGAAAGTTGCTGCAGTATTGCATTTTTGTCTCAGTGTAAGAGTTTTTGAATAACACTTGTATTTTTTGCATCAAATTGAAGAGGATGGAGATACGGTATATATATATATATATATATATATATATATATATATATATATATATATATATATGTGTGTGTGTGTGTGTGTGTGTGTGTGTGTGCGTGTGTATCTAATCTAAAGAATCTTTATCCCATACGTGGGGTGGGGTGTTGGGATGAGGTCGGGGGGTGCTTTAAGGAGACATTACCAGTTGGCGAAGCCAGCACAGAACATCCCTCAACCACATGAATACACTTTGTCAGCCATGTTTTGAACAGTGTTTTGTGTGTTCGGGTCAAAGGCGACCTCTTGACTCAGGGAGTTTATACATGCTAATGAGGTTTGCACTCTAACCTCACAGCTAAGTGCATATGGCGTATATACACAGCCCCGCCCTTTGTGTTTACGTGGGATCAGGGTATTGATTATTGGATCAAAATGGAGAAGAGAAAACAAAGTCGGAGGACGTCACAGGATGGGATTCGGCTCTTTCTAATTCACCCTCAAAAATACAGAACAACAATGGGATTTTTTGGGGGGGGGCAGGGGGAGTTACTTTCAGATTAAAACCATCAATTTGCGGTCATGCTCGATGCAGGCAAATCCCAACAATGGCTGTTGTTTGAATAGCCGTCCACCTTTCAACAATAATTTGGCATTTATTAAATCGTACTCAGAAAATATTAAAATATTTGTCTTCAAAAATGAAACAAATGATGTGTTCAAGTTGAAGATTTTGAAAACTCACTTTTCACAGTGAAACTTCGACATTTGCAAGGGATCAAAAGCCTCTTTGTGAGGCTGGCCTTAATCCTTTCTGCGGCATATAAAGGATGTACCTTTAAACTGGCTTTCACTCCTCTGATAACCATGCAAATTGCTGAGAGGTGGGATGCCATTTCATTGTTATTGTTTGTTCGAATAACGTGGCGCAGGGGAAAGGTCCAGTCTCAAACATTCCACTGAAGCCCTCCCCTTTGTGAAGTTGCCTGACGAATTGTCACAAGCTTGTTATTTGCCATTAGTTTCTTGCATCTCTGCCTTCTGGTGGCCAAACTAATTCAATCTTTTGGGAAAGGTAATCTTATTGAATCCCCACAGGAGGTTTCGGGCAACTTTACCACTTTCATTCTCTGTGTCTGGCTCTCTCGCTTTGTCCTTTCAAAATGACACTGAGCAGAGTTCTGTATTTGACAGTTCTCAAATTATTCTCAAAAATAATCATTCAAATTCAAATGTTTCCCCCTTTATAAATAAACATAGCTCATTTTAATTCCACACTCTTGTGTGTGTTCTTGTACTCATCCTCAACTATGTTACACTTTCTTTTTTAACCTAATACATAATAGTGGAAATGCAATGTATTTATTGACTCTATTAAATGCCTGAAATTCAGATCTTGTGATCTTTTAAAAATCCGAACCATAAATTTAGCAGATTTAAAAAATGCGTACTGTCAATGCTTTTACTCTGGTCGATGGATATAAACATGAGTGACATATACAGTTTATTTAAAAATTGCAGTCCAGAGGTTGATATGATGAGTCCAAAAACAATAAAACAAAATGACGTGCTTTGCGGCAGACTTCGTAAGAATCGGTCTATGTGACTTTACTGATCAACGGTCCACCCTAAAGGACATCAATCAGACGTCACATTGTAATAAGATCCAGAAGTGTGCTCAGATCAGAGTAGGGCACGGCTAACGGCCATATATATCCCTGTGGTAGCAGTGTGACTAAGAGTTTAATTTGGGAGCAGCCATCACTTCAAAGGGAGACGTGAGCATTTTCCTGCTTATTTGCAACCCCAATGGGGCCTATACATTATAGTATAAGTATGCCTTGGTCCTCTGCTGATACACTAATGCCACCCCAATTGCCTAATTTCTCATGTCAGCAACTTCTTCCGTGGAGAAAGAAGAGGATAAATTAGGGAACAACTGAACATGATTGTGACGCAAGTTTTCGGTGCAGCAGCAGGCAGCCCACAAGCCACCATGCTTTTAAAATGCATTTTTCTCCCTTCAATTTATGTTTGTCTTTTTTGTGAGAGTTCATCCTCAGGACACATCAGGAACCATTTGTGATTTGCAGGCAGAAAGCAGTCACCGAGGGAACCTCGTGGCCTCCAGATAATTAAAAACATTTAGGCACAGAACAAACAGAAGAATTAGTGGTGGTTTGGATTGTTTGACAGGTCATGTGGCTTTGTGCATGTGGGTGTCACACTTTACACTGAGCTTATTATTACTGTAATTAAAATCTGACTACTATATGATGATACCATCTCTATGGATATAAATAGTACATTGTAGATACGTCGATGTGTTCGTCAAATGTTTATGTACGATCAAGCGGCAACTTTTTCAAACTGTCAGACAGCAGAAAATATGTTGTGTCCTATTAAAATTCCAAAATACGTCAAGTTTAAGACGCTGTCTTCTTTGAAGTACAACTCGAATAATGTTGCATTTCAAAGGAGGCTTTTGCTTATTCTGGAGCCATGTCTTTGTTAATAGAAACTGTTATTGCCAATTTGTCACAAGCAAGCATGTACTTGAACTCAAACAAAACAGACAGTGAAGCAGGGTTTTCAACACGGGTGGCCCCATTCTGGTTCGTGTCAGTTGAGTGTGTGTGGGGGAGATTGAATAATGACGAACAACTGACCTGGAATTGAAGGAGACATTAAGACATCAAGAGCAATGGCCTTTTCCAAACATAAATAAAAATAATGCATTAATAGTATTCCAGTTTCCTCCCACATTCCCAAGATATGCCCGGTAGGCTAATTGATCACTTCAAATTGTCCTTAGGAATTTGTCTGCCCTACAATTGGTTGGCAACCAGTTCAGGGTGCACCCTGCCTACTGCCCGAACACGGCTGGGACGGGCTCCAGCACACCCGCGACCCTCGTGAGGATAGGTAGACATATAGATACATATATAGATATACCTGTATATACACACGCCATCCGCCTTCTGCCCGTATTATATGTATATGATGTCGCATATACGCTTTATTTGTGAGCAATGTGAGGCCTCTGCTTTCTATTCTGTCATCTCTCTATTACCCGATTCCTCAACTGTCTGTAAAAGTTCACAAGCATACATCCGTTTTCCTGGGAGTGGCGCAAGGAAATCCAACATCTGATGAGGACCTATGGAAGCCGGCACCTCTGCAAATAATAAATAAATAAATGCATAAAAAAGACAGACAAACAAATAAACAACACTGTGACAGATGCAAAAGCAAGATAAGAATTTGCCATGGCATCCAACTGTCATCAACGTGAGGGAAGCCCTCTGTTGGCATGAAGGGGATTGAGACGAGCAGAAGAAAAAAAAAAAACACAAAAAAAAAAAACAACCTGCCGAGTCCGTCCCAGCGTCTACTCCGCTCCAAAAAGAATTTGCCTGGGAGCTCGGCCTGACAGATTAGCCCAGCACACAGATGGGGCAGTGCATCTGTGAAACAAGAGCTACTTTTATGAGGTACGTAACACAAGCCTGGGGTAGTCACGGCGAGACCAGGTAAACGATCCCTTGATGAAAGTGAGGGCAGTGCTCCACCTTTCATGTTTCCATAGGTTTTATTTAGAGTGCACACAGACAGGGCTGCAGACAGAAATGACAGACAATTAAGATTGCACAAAGGCAAGGGAAATTCAGTATCAGGCTACATGACCCCTACTTGCCGGCAGTATTTCAATGCATATGGCTTCCTTTTGTGATGAAATTCTTGGAGGAAATCTGTGTGAAAGACAGAGAGAGAAGGAAGTGGGAGAAAAGTACAGCCCGGAGCTCAAGCAATGGGTAAAACACTCACTTATATACACCTGGCAGCTTCCACCTAAACCCACCTTCATGCATCAAAGAGCCAAAGCAATGGAGCGATGTGGGGATTAATGTGGAAATAAACCGTCGGCTTTCTACATATCAAAGACCAGATAAGCTTATGAAGTTTAATTCATATGTTTTATTCTGCTGTAGAGAAAAAAAAAAGAAATATGGTCATTTGTGATGATGGCTGTTCTGTCCCAGTAGAATGATAGCGTGCTGATAATGATCCAGCGCCAACACTTCAACTGAATCCATTTCCGAGGAGGAAGGAACAGGTTTGAGAAATATAAATTAACCTCCCTTCACCAAAAGGAAGAAAAGGTGGAGGTACACCCATGAATGTCCACTGACAGGGATTTCTTCATCCAAATAACTAAGACATCTAGTTTGAGCTATAAAGGAATGATGCTACAGAAAGTCGGTCAGTGGCTGAAGACAGAATGGAATTTTTTCGGCGGTTCACAGGGATGTTTAAATCTTGGGATGGATTTTATATTTCCGGCACAATATCAAGGGCGAGCAGGTTAGCTTCCGGGATTTTCATTCTGTCGACACCTAAACCTCATCCTCCCCCCATAGGAAATGTGCATGAAGAAATAAAGCCACCCTGCATTGTAATTGTAGCCATTTAAAAATGCATAAGAATGAACATGACAGAATGAACAACTTAAGCCCCCGCGCAAAAAAAAAAAAAAAAACATTGACTGCGCAGCGCGGAATTCTGAGTAATATTATTATTATTTTCTTCAGAGAGCATTTTCATTGTTGAATTTCACCCAAGAGGTTTCTCGAAATTGTTCTTTTAATGAGACCCTGAAAAAGAAGATTATTTTTTCCATCTGTGGCCTCTCTTGATCCCTTTTCGTTAATCAAATTACACGGCATCTTTAATCTTGCTTTATGAGCCAGTTTATCAGCCTGAATTCTTAAACCCCTCCAACAATGCGGGGGGGTTGCAATTCACAGGACATCATTAGGTAGCAAAGGAGAAATTGTAGTCGGTATTTCTCCGCTTTTTCAACACAAATGGTACGTAAACACAAGGGTTATTCAAAATTAACAGATGAATACTAGTAGAAGAGAATGAGAGACTACAAGTGACAAAAAAAAAAAAAAAAACGAGAACAGAACAGCATATTGATTTGAGCATTAACAGCATACAGATGGAGATAGCTCCTGCCCTATCGGGTGGAGTTATTAATGGACGCAACTGTTCTGCCAATCCGTTAATCGCAACCGTGCTCAACCGCATCATATATCACTCATCCTCACAAACGCAGCCAGCAAGCTAACCAATCAGTCAGGCCGCCGAGCACAGTGGCAACCAGCCAAACACCAAATGAACCAGCTCATCGGGCTGCAAGGAATCAGCCAGTCAGAGTCATTCAGCCACTTGCCCCTGTCCACTGTCATCAAGGGTGACAAAGTCAACCTACTCGTCAGCAATTCTGTCTGCCAGGCCAAACTATTCACACTTAATCCTTGGAGGAAAAAAATATATATACAGCATGCAGTCTGTACACCATAAACACAATGTGACACTCGATTTATCACCACATTCTTGGCTTTGCGGCTGATATACCGAACCCCGCAGTGGCCGAAATTTCACCTCCACCCATTGCCATTAAAGTCCCTCTCTTCTGCTTACCAAAATACTTTCTTACAACTGCTGAATGTTAGTCATAAGTAGCATAGTGTCTGAGGTCTTGTCAAAGCCCAACTAAATCTCTCTACAGTACAAGCCAGTCTTGAGGTATGGCATAGACCACTTGTATTAACAATGTTTTGGTACCTGAATGGTGCAGGTGAAATGGGTGTGGGCAGTGATATTTACTTGTTCTCACCAAGTCACTCATTATTTTTAAGATGAAGCAACATCAATTAAAAAAAACCCTACTGTTTGTGTTACTCACTTTTAAAAGTAGGGAGTGATGCAACATTTACCAAACGTATGGCAGCATTAGCTTAATGATGTTCCAGGTCTTGGTTGAAAGAGTTCTTTCGGAAGACACCAGCATTTATGTGCTACAAACGTCAAAGGACTAAGTCTTTGAGAAAACCACACTCTAGTCCAAGTTGAAACCCCAATCAATAAATTGTGTATGGAGGTTACAGCTATGTGAGAACCTGATGTCACATCCAAGCCTAGTCACAAAACAGATTGCAAACACATGGTAGACATTCTAAGCTCTGGTATTCATCTTGTGTTAGGAATAGAGCCCTACCTTTTCACATATTTGAGTGTGTTTCCAAAAATGAATCGAAACTTTTCCAACTGTTGTATATTATTATTATTATTACATTTGACTCAGCCTTTTATTACAGTGACATACTTTTTAACTTGAATTGGAATTAGGCCAGTCTCCCCTGCAGCATCTGGTCTTCAGAAAAGACTTGGAGTTTAAACACGTAGGTGTATACATTTTTTAGGTTCAGAATGGTGAATAACAATATTTTAGATCAGTTTAGTTTGTCTATTCCATTTGATACTGTGTGACTTCATCTCCTGCATACATCAAGATACTTGTGCATTGAAACATCACTACGTCATAGATTTTCCCAGCAACACTTCTGTTCTAGATTTTGAATGCAGATGAAAACAACAAAAGAACAAATAAAAATACAACATGTAAGAAACCACAATGATGAATTGGGAATTACTACAACAAATCACAAACAAGAAGACAAATAACATGTGGCAACAAATCACAAATTAGATGAGCACAAACGCAGAAATGCAGCACCATGAAACCTCTAAAGCAAAAGAGCCGACGGTGTTGGGCATAAAGGGTTGTAAAGCAACTGAAATGTCATTAGTGGTCTGACAAAGAAGACTTTGCTGACTGAAATACTATCAAGTGAGTAAGTCCATATGAAACATTTCCAAACATAGTCAATGCGTGTGCTTGCAGCTGGAATAGTCTGAAAGAGGCAGTTGTGATATGGAAGATAGGGAGCAAGGCTTTCTGTGAATCGCAAACAATCTGTGAGAAATTGCCCAGTTGTAAAAATGTATCTCAGTTGACATGTGTCATATCTACAAGTTTTGTGACCCAAACAGAAATAATAATAATATATTTTATTTATAAGCGCCTTTAAGCTTTTTGTGACATCTTTTGTAGAAAGGCCTCTGGTGCCATGTGGCATTAAATATCTTTTTCAGAAATTACGGAAAAAATAGTGAGTTTTTCAGTTTTTCAAGTACCGTATTTTCACAACCCAATGATGCACCGAATTAAAAGGTGTAGTGTTAGTTACGGGTGCTGTTTCGGTATTTAACACATACACAAGACACATTTTATTATTAGACGCAGACATGGTAAAACGTAAGCTATCTTAAAAAAATACTGTAGCATCCATGCAGGCTAGCGTATGTTTCCAAAAAGGCTGCGGGGAAAAAAATTGGTCGTGTGCCTCTAGCATCCTCTTTCACGCACACTATTCCCACTTGAACATCCGCATGCTGTCCTCAATTATGGAGGTATGCTGTCCTCAGTGTGGAGAATATTCAAGACATTTAAGTGCGCCTTTTGGTCATTAAAGTACAGATGCCATTATGTGGTGAACTCTGTCTAAACACTATTAACACAAACTTTATGGGTTAAAAGAAAACACGGGTTGTATGCACCATTGGTGAAATTAAATTTTGATTGGAAAAAATTTTGTATTTGCTGTGTTGATTTGATATAAATGGGTGTGTGTGTGTATCATTTTTGGTCTGTTACTCAAAGGAGGACCAGAAGTTGTTGCTTGGAGCTCATTTTGTGTGTATGCGTGTGTGTGTGTGTGTTGATCTCACTGGATTTCTTTGTAAGACTTACATTATGGGACTGCACAGTCAGTTTAATTTGGTGCAATTCTCTCGGGCAGCGGGCCACAATCCTTTTTGGACGTCGGACCCGCGTCACATAAAGACATGGTTTCATGGATTTGTAAACCCGACTAAGACCGACAGAAAACAGGGAACTAAATATCAGCAAACTGACGAGACAACAAGGAACACCTGGCCAAGAACAAAGGGTTGCGGGAGCTGATTGGTTAACACAAGGGGGGCCGGCGACAAGAACTGGTGGAAAATAAACGATGAATACGAAAAAAATAAAAAGCAAGAGGAAACAAGACCAAACGTAATCTAAACAAAAACAGAATCATGACAGGCACACTTGAATTTGGTGTGCTTTTAATATTTTAAGAGTGCATGTGCACCTCTGCACCACTTATGTGCAACCCGGGAAATAAAATTACAAAAGATAATATGGAGACCACACAAGTTCATTTGAAAATGTTGCCAATGCCATCTCAAGTCCAGTCCTGAACAAATGCTCTCCAATGTATCTGACCTTTATAATGGAAAGAACTGGGAATACACTTGTCCCATTTTTGTCAATCAGTCTTGACCGCAACTCACTCAGCTTACCCGTCCTACTTTTTGCATCCACACGAAAGGGTGGAATGGCTTTCTGTGAAAAAAAGATGGTCGCATCCATCAGTCTGTCAGTAGCAGACAGTGACAGAGAGAGGATTAAGCATTTTGCTGACCCCAGTGCTTCCAACACGATCTCCATTGACATGGTGTAAATTCATCCTTTAGATTTGGTAACTGCTGACAGACTAGCCATGATATCTTGAATGCAAGTAATGAGATGATCAGAAACTGGAGGGTGAATGTTTTGTTTGTTGCTTAATGTTTTGCACGTAAGAACTTAAATGAAAGTGTTGAGGTGCTTATCTCACCTGGTGTGTAATCTTATTCAGAGACGTTGCCGACAGGGTTCTAACTTAACTTCTTGAACACGTCATCCATCCATCCATTTCCTTGGTTTAAATGGAGATGCTAACCAGTTAATTTTGGATGGACTCATCTGTAATTTTCTAGACTTTTATTTCTTTTCACTTTCTTCTTTATTGACGTGACTATAAATTTCTCCTGTGGTTATTTTTTAACCAAGATTAATATCACACTCTCACTTGGTAGAGGAAATATTGTACATATGCTCATGTTATCTGGTTATTTTCATCTGAGTTTAACTACCGTTTAGCTCTTAATCATATTTTATTTATTAAGACTGAAGTTGAGAGAACTGTAGTTGAGGCTTGGAGTGGGAGGGAGCACCAAGCTCATCGGACACGGCCACACTTGTCATTGGCGTGCACACTCCATTAGTCTCATAGTAACTTGGTTAGCGGCCGAAACACCTAAGGGAACAGAATTTAAATTGTGAAATATTCTGGGAGAATACACCCGGTTCCAATAGATTCTCCAGACTCGATGCCGAATCCGAAGTACATCTGACTAACACAATTGCCTCATGCATCCCTAGCCAATTTGCTCACGGTGAGAGGCGCAGAGCAGGTGTGGGCATACTCATTGCCCCCAGGCTCAGTGCCTGTACATTGGGGTTCACACCGGTAGACGAGAGGGTTGCCTCCCTCCGCCTTCGGGTGGGTGGACGGGTCCTGACTGTTGTTTGTGCATATGCACCAAACAGCAGCTCAGCATACCCACCCTTTTTGGAGTCCTTGGAGGGTGTGCTGGAGAGTACTCCTGCTGGGGACTCCCTTGTTCTGCTGGGGGACTTCAATGCTCACGTGGGCAATGACAGTGAGACCTGGAGGGGCGTGATTGGGAGGAACGGCCCCCCCGATCAGAACCCGAGTGGTGTTTTGTTATTGGACTTCTGTGCTCGTCACGGATTGTCCATAACGAACACCTTGTTCAAACATAAAGGTGTCCATATGTGCACTTGGCACCAGGATACCCTAGGCCGCAGTTCGATGATCGACTTTGTAGTTGTATCATCGGATTTGCGGCCGCATGTTCTGGACACTCGGGTGAAGAGAGGGGCGGAGCTGTCAACTGATCACCACCTGGTGGTGAGTAGGCTCAGATGGTGGGGGAAGATGCCAGTCCGCCCTGGCAGACCCAAACGTATTGTGAGGGTTTGTTGGGAGCGCCTGGCGGAATCCCCTGTCAGAAGGAGTTTCAACTCCCACCTTCGACAGAGCTTTTCCCATGTTCCGGGGGACATTGAGCCCGAGTGGACCATGTTCCGTGCCTCTATTGTTGAGGCGGCCAATCTGAGTTGTGGCCGTAAGGTGGTTGGTGCCTGTCGTGGCGGCAACCCCCGTACTCGCTGGTGGACACCAGCAGTAAGGGATGCCGTCAAGCTGAAGAAGGAGTCCTATCGAGCCTTTATGGCCTGTGGGACCCCAGAGGCAGCTGACGGGTATCGACTGGCCAAGCGGAACGCAGCTTCGGTGGTCGCCGAGGCAAAAACCCGAGCGTGGGAAGAGTTTGGTGAGGACATGGAAGCCGACTTCCGGACGGCTTCGAGGAAATTCTGGTCCACCATCCGACGTCTCAGGAGGGGGAAGCAGTGCACCATTAACACTGTGTACAGTGGGGATGGGGCGCTGCTGACTTCGACTCGGGACGTTGTGAACCGGTGGGCAGAGTACTTCGAAGACCTCCTCAACTCCACCAACACGTCTTCCTTGGAGGAAGCACAGCCTGGGGACTCTGAGGTGGGCTCTCCTATCTCTGTGGCTGAAGTCACCGATGTGGTTAAAAAGCTCCTCGGTGGCAAGGCCCCGGGGGTGGATGAGATCCGCCCGGAGTTCCTCAAGGCTCTGGATGTTGTGGGGCTGTCCTGGTTGACACGCCTCTGCAACATCGCGTGGTCAACAGGGAGAGTGCCTCTGGATTGGCAGACCGGGGTGGTAGTCCCTCTTTTTAAAAAGGGGGACCGGAGGGTGTGTTCCCACTACAGAGGGATCACACTCCTCAGCCTCCCTGGTAAGGTCTATTCAGGGGTGCTGGAGAGGAGGGTCCGTCAAGAAGTCGAGCCTCAGATTGAGGAGGAGCAGTGTGGTTTTCGTCCCGGCCGTGGAACAGTGGACCAGCTCTACACCCTTAGCAGGGTCCTCGAGGGTATGTGGGAATTCGCCCAACCAGTCTACATGTGTTTTGTGGACTTGGAGAAGGCGTTTGACCGTGTCCCTCGGGGAGTTCTGTGGGGGGTGCTTCGAGGGTATGGGGTACCGAACCCACTGATACGGGCTGTTCGGTCACTGTACCACCGATGTCAGAGTTTGGTTCGCATTGCCGGCAGTAAGTCGGAATCGTTTCCAGTGGGGGTAGGACTCCGCCAAGGCTGCCCTTTGTCGCCGATTCTGTTCATAACCTTTATGGACAGAATTTCTAGGCGCAGCCGAAGCGTTGAGGGGGTCCGTTTTGGGGGCCTCAGTATTGCATCCCTGCTTTTTGCAGATGATGTGGTGCTGTTGGCTCCTTCAAACGGGGCTCTCCAACTCTCACTGGAGCGTTTCGCAGCCGAGTGTGAAGCGGTTGGGATGAAAATCAGCACCTCCAAATCTGAAACCATGGTCCTCAGTCGGAAAAGGGTGGAGTGCCCCCTCCGGGTCGGGGAGGAGATCTTGCCCCAAGTGGAGGAGTTCAAGTATCTTGGGGTCTTGTTCACGAGTGGGGGCAGGAGGGAGCGGGAGATCGACAGGCGGATCGGTGCAGCGTCTGCTGTGATGCGGACGCTGAATCGGTCTGTCGTGGTGAAGAAGGAGCTGAGCCAAAGGGCGAAGCTCTCAATTTACCGGTCGATCTACGTCCCAACCCTCATCTATGGTCACGAACTATGGGTCGTGACCGAAAGAACGAGATCCCGGATACAAGCGGCCGAAATGAGCTTTCTCCGCAGGGTGTCCGGGCTCTCCCTTAGAGATAAGGTGAGGAGCTCGGTCATCCGGGAGGGGCTCAGAGTCGAGCCGCTTCTCCTCCACATCGAGAGGAGCCAGATGAGGTGGCTTGGGCATCTGGTTCGGATGCCTCCTGAGCGCCTCCCCGGTGAGGTGTTCCGGTCATGTCCCACCGGGAGTAGACCCCGAGGAAGACCCAGGACACGCTGGAGAGACTATGTCACCCAGCTTGCCTGGGAACGACTCGGGATCCCCCGGGGAGAGCTGGAAGAAGTAGCTAGGGAGAGGGAAGTCTGGGCTTCCCTGCTAAAGCTGTTGCCCCCGCGACCCGGCCCCGGATAAGCGGTAGATGATGGATGGATGGATGGATGGATGGATCCCTAGCCAAATTTTTCTTAACACCCGCCAAAATGAAGTTCAACCCACATTTTGCGGGTACAAGGGTATTAATTGAGAACCTTGGTTGCAGAGAATCCATATAGGCCTTCGTCTGCCTCTTGCTGTTAAAAATATACCTTGTTGACCCAAGATTTTTTTCCCACAATGCCATCTGAGAACAGCAGGGAATGAATATCACTGTGCTAGTGATGTGACAAATATAGAGACGAGCCTTGAGAACATAACATAAAGGTCAGCCAGTGTCCAGCCGATAAGCCGAGATACACTAGTCTAGACCATCAAAGTGCTTTCTGCATGGTAATGTGTTAACAAAACAGTTGGCTAGCTAATTATAAGCTTTTTTTTTTACTTCTGAGCAAACAAACACTTGCAATGTGATAACGTATTCGACAATGTATGTTTATTTAACCGTTTTAAGGGTGGTGAGGTCAGTACTTGTTTGCATGACCTTTGCGAATCTCATCCCATGGCAAGAATATGAAGGTAACCCATTTACCGGTCGTAAATATACAGCAATTTACTATTTAACCTTTGTGTCTCCATGGTAATTGATTGGGTAAAAGAATAGAAGAGCTATCACTTAATGAGATAACAATTATTCATTGTGCTGTAAATTATAAACCCAACAAATGCGAAAAAAGCCTTTTTTTTGTTGCAATGTTTTTGGTGTTTCAAAAAGGGAATGAATTAAATGACACAATTATTTCAGTTGATTATGCGGAAAAGAAAAACAGACATATGGCAAGAAATAACAGGATGGAAATTAGTTAAGAATTATAATATTTGTCGCCAGAAGCCAAGCATGAATGCTTGATACAAAACTGGTAAGCAAAGTCATTTCTTAGGAGGAAGAAGAAAAACAAAAAAGTGAAGGCTATCATTTCAATGGGCTAGGAGAATCAGTCTCTCCTCTCATTTATTTCTCATCCAGTTTGTTTGTACACATGATGAGATGGTCACCTGGCCCAGAGGATTAGAATGGTCCACTGTTTACATTCTGCCCACAGCTTTTGAAATGATTCAATTTCCCTAATCTTGTTTAGCTTTAGAGTATGTGGCTTTGAGGCAATATGGCATCCTTTTTAAATGGAAGCTCCTTTGAGGACATTTGCATATCTAAATTTTGTACTGAAATTCATGACTGCTTCTGCTTTGCAGCCCTCTGAAAACCCAAACTGGAAGCATTGCTGGCTCAACCTGGAGGCGTAATACGTGTTTGATGTGTAGAGATAGTCACCTGCTTTTTCCTTCTACTGCTGTTTCTGAGGAATGCAGAGCTCTCTTGATGTTAATGAGATAGTCTGCTGTACAATTCCCATCATCATAGGAGCGAAAACTGCTGAATTCACCCCCCTCCCACACCTTCCAAAATGGAGAACATGAATGTTGTTCACACGTCTACTTACATCCTGTAAAGATAGATTCATAAAGTTAGAGTCATGTGTCTCGCTTTCTTGCTGCCGTTATTTGCTGAATGAAGATTCGATGCTAAAAGTTCAAAGTAAACAAGAAGTTCTTAGAACATTTTTAATCAAGTCATCTCCATTTTTAAATGAGATAAAAGGAAGAAAAACAAACACGTATCCATTCCCTATAACTGGCTTGCACTTGCCCTAGCCCTAACACAATTACCTGCAACAGTTAATGTGCACTGATCTGTAAAATATATGTTGAACTGCTGAGTGGCTTTCCATTCCAAGTGGTCCCCAATGACGTGAGTGTTAAGTCCTTATGGCACGATGATGCAGAAGACATTTGTTCCTCAGACTTTAGCCAGCAGGGAAGCATCAACAGACTAAATGGAAGCAGATTTCCTCTTCATTTTGTGCAACTGCTTGATCTACAAAGAGCGGCTTCAGCTATGGCCCGTCTCTGTTTTGTGTTGTACATTAAGTGTACGAAATGAAACAAATATGCCCACTGAATAACATGTCATTTCTAATCAATGTAAGAAAGGATATGCCAAAAATAGCAGGTTTGTTTTTTTTGTCAATCATCTTATCTTTTATAAAAATATTCAAGTATCTCAGAGATATCAACCATGTTAATTGTACAATGATGTGCAAAGAATGTAAACACATATTTTTTAATCAGCGGAACTTTAGCGCCGCTATTCACATCAGACGATGTGATTATTGTTTAAAACGCTTGAAGATATGTCATGGAAAAAAACCCATAATCTTTCCAATCCGCAAAGACCATCTTGATCCGAGTACGAAGATGCTCAGTGTGACTCGAGTGAAAGAAAAATATATTAAAAAAAGGAACAATTCGTTTCTCCTTCCCCTGTAAGATATATGTGATAAAGCGAAATGTCAGCAAAAATACTAAAGCTGTATGTCAGCAAAGCCGGTTGACAGACAGGGGCGAAGAGGTAAAAAATGTTCTATCATGTCCGACAAGGTGTTCTTTTTGAGATTTAAAGATCACCACCCAACTTTAAACATGTTTGTCACTTTTTACCCACACGCAGGTAACTATCATGGTCTTCACAAGAACTTTATCGGCTCAGTCTCAAGGTAGGGGAGGAGGGTGGTTAGTCCATTCCATTTATCTTAGCCCGGTTGCCTTCAAAGGCAACAAATAAATTACAGTGTACATTTGATACAAATTGATTTCTTAACTCAAATAACAATGTTGTCCCCGCGGTCAGGGCCATGTGTCACTCAGTCACCAGTCTGAGTGAAAGCCTCAATCTGTCTCTGTGATAGAAATAGGCCTGACACATCTCCACCAAGGAATGCTAATCAAGCAGGCCTGGCCTGGTCTTTTGTGGTCAGGTCATGATAAGGAAAATCAGTTTCCCCTCCTGTCAGACGGTGGGGCCTGCGCCCTGATCACTGTCTGGGAGGAAACAAGACATGGGACGGGAAGTTACTATCCCCGGCATTATGTCACCTCCCTGTACCTAATGGTGGAAATCTCAAGGTGGGATGGTGAAAAAGGTGCGAAGAAAAGGGCGGGCAAAGAATGAATGCTCGGGAGCGATGGATTGGTACTGGAGAGGTAACGATGGACCAAGAACAATCATATTCGGTATACACTTTCAGCAAATAGAAGACAGAGACATCCGGAAAGGGGGAACGTTCCTGGATTGACTCTGTAGTTCTGTGCTTTCTGAGAGAGATGAGACAGTGCTGGAGCAAACCCCAGTGAATATCTTGAGACGATCTTATCAGCAACTGCTTGGAAATGAGATATTGGCAGGAGCTGTTGAGTGCTCTCTCAGATGAGCAGGTTAATAGGGTTGGAAGGACGGCCGTGGGCTAATTGGATTTACTGTGGCTTGATAAACACTGGAAAGTCGTTTTTTTTTAATTTTTTATACCAGCCTAAAATACTGGTTGACTTCACACTCCTAAAACCTACTTCTGTCGCTTCATCCCTCAAGAAGCTTCGAGAGCGGGAAGGAGAGCAGAAGCAAGAGTTACCCCACCCTCTCTTATTCCCAAAAGGCTAGATGAGGAGAGTCTGACTGTGTAGTCGGGTGTGTGCATGTGTGTGTCTGTCTATAGGTTGTACATGTGTGAAAGAGAGACACCGTTTGCCATCTCCTGATTTTAATCAAATACCTTTTAACCTGTCTGACCTCTAAGAGTAATCACACAAGGCTCGATCAGGCAGCTTCTCTCTTGCTCAGCATTTGAGAAATAGAGGGAAAGGGGACCTGACTACGCTGAGACCAAATGCTGGTTTCCACACATCACGATCTTAGTCTGAGATTAAAATTGGCTTTGTAAAGTCACTGTCAGGTGGGATCCTTGCATCTCCAAAGCCTATACCTTTAAGAGGGGGAAAAAAGCCATCTTGCTTGAGTTACCAAACACTAAATCATTAAAGTTGGTTTTACTCCTTATATTGTCATCTTGTACTTTGCTGCACCAACATTAACCCAACACCTCTTTATTATCATGTCCAATTGCATATTTAATTTCCCCCCAAATTTCTAATATGTCATGTTGGCATGGTTTACAATGTTAATGACATGCCATCGGCGCCAGCTTTGCCTCTATTCATACTGCATACATTGTGAAAAGGCTTAGATACTTAACAAACGATAACTGCGTTCACCTTCCCAAATAAGATTCTAATGGTCGAAGAGCCACTTTTGTGGTTGTCAAGCTTCCTTCTGTATGCATTCGATCTACAGTATTCAAATTCTCACAAAGCAGGCATATTTAAATGTATCGTATCTAAACAATTTTCACTTGTTAGTTCAGAGAAAAATAACGATTTTAGGGAGGCTTATACGCGATGAATATGTCAATGTTTGCAAGTACGAGTCCTGCACATTTTTCAAAGTGTGGCATTGTGTAATGTGGCAAGGCGTCATGTGTTTTGTATTTTATGGATGAGTCGTTTCTCTCTTCAAGTGACATAAGATTTATAGTGAGCTCCTCTAGGAAGAGGGAAACCACCCTAAAATCCCTAATATTTTGGAGATCAGTCTAATGTTTTCAGAGTCTACTTTTTGTAATCAAATTTACAACAAATTGAAAATAGGGGCCATAATGTTCAATGTTATGAACATCTTTGTTTTTTGCATTGATTGTACTCTCTCATTTTGAACTTGAAGCTTGCACGGCTAAAGGAATGTATGCAGCCCTTCTAATTTTGAAGCTTAATGTAATTTTTTAGATATTTCAGATTAGTTCATCAATTCATTCATTCATTCATTCATCTTCCGAGCCGCTTGATCCTCACTAGGGTCGCGGGGGGTGCTGGAGCCCATCCCAGCTGTCTTCGGGCAGTAGGCGGGGGACACCCTGGATCGGTTGCCAGCCAATCGCAGGGCACACATAGACGAACAACCATCCACGCTCACACTCACACCTAGGGACCATTTTGAGTGATCAATCAGCCTGCCATGCATATTTTTGGAATGTGGGAGGAAACCGGAGCACCCGGAGAAAACCCACGCAGGCCCGGGGAGAACATGCAAACTCCACACAGGGAGGCCGGAGCTGGAATCGAACCCGGTACCTCTGCACTGTGAAGCCAACGTGCTAACCACTGGACTACCGGGCCGCCCATTAGTTCATCAATTCACCAATATAAAATTTTCGTTGACAAATGGTCTGATTGGGTTGTTGACATGCAGAAATGTATGCCCAGCAGGAAGCGCACTTCAAAGACCACACTTCCCACTCTTGCGTTTCAAGGTTCTTCCAAAAAAATCCATCTGTCTTTGTTTCAGTGTAACTGCAGTGCTGCTGACTAACTCCATTATTACACTTTTGTGTTCTTTAGATTTGCTAATTGAGTTTTATGTGGCGGAATTATTTGTGTGATGTATTAACTTTAAATGTGAGAGCAAGGAAGAAAGGATGCCCTCTAAAATCTATGGACAAGGCAAGCAAAATATTGAGGAGCAAACGACAGGCATTTATTTATTTATTTATTTTTAGGAATAGCACCCAATGTGAAATGCTTCGGGGTGTGACAATGTCCTCATTTACATAAAAAGCACAAACTGGTGGATAACTCCTCTGCATGCTTGGGAAAAGCCAGATTGGCTTAGTTACTGTGAACCCTACACAAGACAAACCCAAGAAAAAGATGTTTAGAGATGGGTGGGGTGGGGGTGCAGGGTTTCACTCAGCCTCTGGATATCCATTGGCAAAAAAGAAACATCAAGGCCGTAGCCAGCTTTGAAAGCAGAAACTAAAACTGTGATTGATGTGGAAACGGACGCTAAACGTTAACTGTTGGATAGACTGCATTTGGTAAATTTTCACAAATTTGCAGATAAGCCTCGATGTAAACTTAGAGCGAACCAGCCAAAAGTATGATAAATGCCTTTGAGGACCAGCAGGCTCCCGTATGTTTGTTCAGTCCATTTTGGAATGGATGTCTCTGCATAGTTTGCAATAGATGAACAAGGCCAATCATACAGTAGGCACAAGTAAACAGTATGAGAGGCTTATTGGAAAAACGCTTTTAGTTTGCTTGAAGGTCCTTTCCACTAAAATCCAGTGTTTACACTGTTAAAGAGAGATGGACATAAAAAGAGAATAGTATGGACACAAAGAAGAAAACAGACCGTCCCTCCTATTTATCTGAAGTACAATGGGTGACGACAGGGTTGGAAGGGGGCCTTTGGCATGGGTTATCTCACAGACTGAATTCATCAGGCGTTATAACTTCAGCTTGCCCATAAAGAATTTATGAATCTGTGGATAATAATGTGCTGCATCCTTTTCCTGGAGAAGAAAGAACAACTGATGTCTGTTAAACAGCCCAAAGGCACTGGCCTCTCCCAATTGATGGCGACAGAATAGAAAACACACACATACACACTCGGTGCTATGTCAGAATGTGTCCAGACTCCAGAGACAGAGATACAATAAATAAAGAAATGAACAAATGAATACCTCCATGTCCTGTAGAAGCCTCCTCACAACCTGGAAATATTGGATTTTAAAGTTGGTGGCAGAAAAAATACTTACATTTACACTACTGGAAACCACATCTAACTATTAACCGGGTCGGCATAATTCAATTTTGGCTAAATTGATCGTGTGACATTCTGATTGTAGTGGGTGTGTGATGGTTGTCAACATATTTCATTCATAAATATGACAACAACATGCATTAAAACCTCTCAATCCTGACAGAAATATATTTATTGAAGTGATTATTATTAGTGGTAGTGATACTCATAATATTATTATTATCATTTTGATGATGTATTTTTAAAATTCTCCCACTCATTTTTGAATCTGGATTTTAAATTAAGGCCAGTCTAAAACCTCAGATAAGCTTCATTTGGCAGTGTGTTTAAGTTCTCCATTTGTATATATTTTTTGAGCAACACCACTTCGATTTGGCTGGATCTAAACATTGGCAAACATCAAGGTTCTGTCGTCCTTGGAGCTCATTTCGCTAATGCTATATGTGTTACATTATCATACTTAAAGATAAAAAGTGTATTTCTAAGATGGACATTTAGGTGTTGTGATCCGTGTTGAGTTTCCTGAGAAGTATGCATGTAGTGGAGGACCACCTCCCTCTGAACTGTGGTGCCCTGAAGCGCACAAACAGGTCCGCTGACATTGCTTGATGGTGATTAGCTGAATGATAGCATGACAATCACCTATAATAATTGTCCACATCAATCACCACTAGATTATTGGATGACCATTTTGGCTGTTGTGCCGATTTCTGGTGGACATATGCCAGCATAGGCCAATCAATGTAACCTGTTGTTGTACCTCTGCTTCAAATGGGCAACATCATTCGGACAGCCAACCATATAACACTTCACAAATTCATCCAACTGACGGCTAGTTCGCTGCCAATCGCTCCTTTTATCTCTCTTGTGTACTGCAGGCCTAACAATATAACCCATGCATACTGTTTGTTCCAAATAAAACTGCGATTTGTGTCTTGTTCGACCTGAACAATTCATAATCCAAGGTATCTGGAAGGGATAAAATGTCCATTCATCTTTAAAGTATTGATTACTCCGTATAAAGATGATAATTGATAGCCAAATGTGTTTGTTGGGTGGGGGCATAGAATGTGGTGAAACATAGTGTTCTCATGTTATCTTTCCTTCCTTCTTTTGCAGTAGGTAATTCATAATTAGCTCACTTCAAGTTTTTGGGCCTGCACGGAAACTCTTCCGGGTTACTATCTGGATCAGCATAAAATGAATGGACCACAAGTGCCTTAGCTGGCACAGCCTGTGTTTTTGCAGCTGACCATGCCTTCTTTTTTTCCTGATGATCATCTTACAGGCTGAACTTGGATTCCATTCCTTACACATCAGAATGAAGACATTCATCTTTTGGATGACATCTGTGGTGAATGTCTCCATAGCCCTATAGCCGTTAGAAACAGGAGTGGGCGAGCCAATGTGGCTGTAATGTTGGTTCACAGTGGATTATGACTTAAATAATGCTAAAAGCCTGCAAAGTTGAAATTTGGTAATTCAAGCTAAAATGCTTTATGGTCCTCTTGGGGCAGACCCTCATCATGGCACGTTCTGTTCAAACCCAGATGTGTAATACATTTGAGCAAGGGCATAGGTCATTAATTTACAGTTAACACACATATTTGTAAAGGGAGGCAGTGTTAGTTTACACCCCTTTGGAGAAAAAGAAAAAGGTTAAAGCCAAAGTAACACAACATTTTATTGTGTTGGAACATATGTTGTTTGTTGAAATGCTTACGTGGGTTTTTCATTCATGGTTACAGCATGGATTGATTTCCATCTCTATTTTCACAGTCATACTTTTAAGTAGTTTTAAAGAAAAGCATTTTAAACTGTGCAAACAAAGACTGACTCCTCTGTTCACAAAGCTCCGAATATTATTTAAGGCTGCAGGATACCACATTGTCAAACAAGAGTGTTTTATGAGAGCCCACACTCTCCCCAACACAAACTGTATACGTATGTGATTTGTGTTGGCCTTGACTACTATGGTGCAGATGATACACTTTGAAGAGACCCATCAGTCAGTAAACCTCAAATAAAATAGATGGGACAGATCCATCCACTTTTTGAAGACAAACAAACCAAAAAGGAGAAAAGTGAATTCAAATGGAAATCAGCTTCGCTCAGAGGTGTACACTGTAGAGCAGGGGTGTCCAAACTTTTTGCCAAGGGGGCCAGATTTTATGTGGTAAAATGTCGGGGGGCCGACCTTGGCTGACATTCTTTACATTGAACAACAATATTGTTCAACAAATTTTAGTAAGCCAGTCTGTTTCACATTTCCTTTTTTATTTTAATTTCAACAATCTTAAGAATTTCTTTTGGTTCATTTGAAACAGGTATATCACATGCAACTGCTTATTCACTTGACTTTTTCTTAAACAGAAGTCTCCTGAGTGCAAATTGATTGATTTGAAACATAAAATGTATCACCCTGACTTTTCAATAGTCACAAAACCTTTGACTCAAACAACAGGGAAATGAACAAGCAATACACATATCCACAACTGCAAGGATCTTTTGAAATATGACATATCAGTCAATATAAACACGGAGTGATGTCTTGTTAACTCGTGAGTGATGCCCTCTAATGTCTAAATGCTATTACTCATTTAGTGAATGCTATTACTCATTTAGCCACTAGAGGGAAGCAGTACTCTATGAAACATCACTCACCAGTCTACGAGACCTCAGTCAATGCA
Organism: Hippocampus zosterae; assembly: GCF_025434085.1. Taxonomy (NCBI): domain Eukaryota; kingdom Metazoa; phylum Chordata; class Actinopteri; order Syngnathiformes; family Syngnathidae; genus Hippocampus; species Hippocampus zosterae. The sequence goes on from NC_067455.1 coordinate 15,186,645, forward strand.
ACACGTGTTCTATTGCGCCCAAACTGCGGGCCAGACGGCACTGATTTTATGACAGGGGCCGAGGGCCGGATGAAATTCGGCCACGGGTCGGATTTGGCCCCCGGGCCGGACTTTGGACATACCTGCTGTAGAGGGTGGTTTTGAAGAGAGATTAGGGCGCTCCTTCAATGTTTTTACCATAGCTTCACATTTTTGTAGATATGTCTTCGTCCGTCTCCCGTCAGTGCCTTGCTGTTATGCCTTTGTATTCCGATTCTAAACCACGATGAATACGAACACACTTTTATACTTCATTTATCCATACTTATTTGCTATGTCCTTGTTTATGATGATACTAATGCAGCGTGTTAAACTGGAGACAAATTCCTTGTGTGTTCTACATACTTGGCCAATAAAGATGATTCTGATTCTGATTATGTAGTCGTGTGATATAATGGAGTACAATTCTTGAAGTACTTTCAAGAATTTTTCACATAGCTGGACTTTGTCATTTACATTTCAGGCACATTTCACATTTACTTGACTACATTTCATAAGTGCAATGTACACCTTTATTTGTAAGTACAGTGCACTCCGCTTAATAGAACACCATTGGGCCGAAGCGCTTCTGTTCTACTAAGCGGAGTTTCTATTAACCGGAGACACTTTATTAGGTACACCTTCAGACACGTCGACGGCCAAGTTATGCACGCAGAAAAACCCCTGCTGACGAGTTAGAAGAGATATTTCGACTGTGGACGTCCATATCTTTAATCAAACAACAAAACAACAACTTTAATCAACTTCAGTCAAACATCTCAAATCACGAGAACAATTTCGTTACTTTTGTCTGGAAACAGGAGTCCGTAATTTTGCGGTTGACTTCCCTCTCAATGCGCTGGATAAGAGGGAAGTCCTGGAAACCGCGGGCGTACCTTCTGAGAATCCCGAAATGCATCGTATCGTCTGAGTATGTCCTTCTTATCCGCAGGTGATAGCCCTCGTCTCTTGAATGAAGTTGAAGCCATTGTGACTTGCGTGTGTCTATGTGTGGAGTGACGCGTGCTACCTGTTTCTGTATACGGCTAGAACTACCGCGTTTTCTCGCGATAGTGGTACAGTATCGCGATAGCTACACTTCGTCTCTCTCTCGTCTCTTGAATGAAGTTGAAGCCATTGTGACGTGCGTGTGTCTATGTGTGGAGTGACGCGTGCTACCTGTTGCTGTATACGGCTAGAACTACCGCGTTTTCTCGCGATAGTGGTACAGTATCGCGATAGCTACACTTCGTCTCTCTCTCGTCTCTTGAATGAAGTTGAAGCCATTGTGACGTGCGTGTGTCTGTGTGGAGTGACGCGTGCTACCTGTTACTGTATACGGCTAGAACTACCGCGTTTTCTCGCGATAGTGGTACAGTATCGCGATAGCTACACTTCTCGCGATAGCTACACTTCGAAAACCACTAGTTTACAATGTTCATTGCTTACGGCCTGTTCTATTAAGCGGAGATCTGTTCTACTAAGCGGAGTATCTTTATAGGAAATTGCATTAGGCAAATCCGTTCCGGAGCCTTTTGCTCTATTAAGCGGATTACTCTATTAACCGGTGTTCTATTAAGCGGAGTGCACTGTATATCTATTTTTTTAACATAATGCCGGAACCGTGGGTCACAATACAAAAAAGTCCAGCCTGTTCAGACAGTTGAAAGTAAACTGGATGGATATGGATGGCTCCTGGGTTATCTGCTACCTTGTATTGGGTTTCCCTGCTGTCACTCAAGAAGCCAGTAAGTTAACCTCCCTGCCTCACTTCTTTTTTCTTTTTCTCGTGAGCGCGATCTGTTTATTTGAAAGTGGTGTGCTTGTCTTCAAGCCAGTCGATCGCTGATAGCTGTATAGCTAGATAGATAGATAGATAGCTATCCAGTAGTATTATATTCCCAGAGCTCACAGCTAGGTCTTCTGTTGCTCTCGAAACAAATTTGAGATTCGCACCTTAGACTTATGCTAATCTATATCGATATTTTTCATATGCATCTCCTAAAATTTACTAGGAGAAAGAAGTGAAACCTAGTAATTGTAGAGGGAGTGATATTTGAAAATGAAAATGAACAGTAATGACAAACGGGTCTCATCATACACTCGCTGTCCTCTACTATTAAAACAAATATTGCAAACATGCAATTTGTCAATAATTTCTTGTAAGTCACAAAGCATTATTACAGAGCGTCCCACCTTGTTTTCGTGTGGGACGCTTGGCACCCAAATTGTTGTCCTCTACAGAGCAAAGCAAAAAATTGCAAAATTATTCAAAGCATCAGCGAGAAGCAGTAAATGGGCCACACTGCACGGGTTTTGGATGTGCTTTTCAATCAAAGGGGAACAAAGGAAGCAAGGCAATCTTTTATAACTTTCTTCAAGAAACAAAGTTGAGAAAGCAGTGGGAGGAAGCGGGAGGAAGAGTCCACCTGGCCAAAGACCTGCAGCTGTGCTGTTGTCATTTCAGCCGAGACGCATTTGGGGCCTTTCCTCGCCCTCAGCTCATGAGAGAGCTCACTGGTGTGTCTGGCTATAAATAACAGTTAAAGCCAAATGCCGTACCTACCATGGTTCCTCACAAGGAGCCTACCGGTAAACGGCCACGAATGAAAGTCGCGCTCAACAGGAGGTGTTGGATACGCAACAAGAGCAAGCACAATGCTTGTTCTTCAATGCCAGTCAAGCAGCCTGATGTCCGTAAGTGTAGAACAGGTGGAGATGAAAATCCAATGGGTATAATACAAGACATAAACAAGAGACACAGGGAAACAAGAAATACCAAACAAACAAAATACTGTATATTCAAAACAATGGCAACGTCCACAAATACAGATCATGAGAGTGTCTATCTATGAAGTTTACATTTCTCTGCTTGCGATCACAAACAGACACACGCATTGATAAATTAAAAATATGTACCGGTAGATGAGAGCTTATTGAGATTTCTTCCAAAACTCAAAAGGAGACCAACTTGAGATTGAATGCAAGGTGTCGCTCAGGAAAACAAAGTGAGACAGGAGCAAAACACCTTAATTTCAGTTTGGTATCGCACTAATCTCATTGTTGTTTAGTAGACAAGTTTGAGGTCTCAAAGATGCGAAACAATCGAAAAGAAACGAGAATAATGTTTCTTCATTCATTCATTTCTTCATTTAAATCATTAATAAATAAACAATATAATGGGGCAGCACGTTGGTCTCTGAAAAGTCATCTAATGTCCTACAACAAACCAGACAGGAGCGAGTGTTCTCCACAATCACTGTCCCTTCTACACATCTATCTTTAAATGTAATGCACACAGAATAATATACAGTACATCCAACCTTGATTTGATTATGCCTCATATGAATTCTCAAATACAATGCTGTTTTTCTTCATTAGAAAAATAATAAAACAATGCATTGAAAATGTTGATAGATTGTCTTTCATATCATGTCAGTGTCTGAGGGTACGATTAAGGATGAACATGTTTGACTCGGCAGTTCGTTGCCTGGGGACAGTCTCCGGGCAAAATCCATACTGTGAATCCAGGGCTGTCTGGCTTCGATGCAAGCCACTGAAATGATTAGTGGTGCTCATCTGGAAAGGCACAAAGGGCCTATTGGCCAGGCCTGAAAGTTTCAAAGTGAACCCGCTACATGTTGTGTCTGTGTTAATTGATCACAGGCACATTATCTTGCCTGTTCAAGGCTTAATTTGCACTCTGAATCAACACAATTTGTCGACCGCTGCATTCATTTGTTGAAAGAAGAAAAAAATGTTTCCGCCCCTGTTCAGCAGTTGTTTTGAACATGGAATTTTATGTCCCCTTGTAATATTTGGGATTGCTAAATTTACCTTACATAATGCTGTGAGGGTAGCAAAATAAATAAAAAAAACAGCAAGCACATACACCACAGGTATCTTTCGATCGATCGATCTACGAGTGTGTGTGTGTGTGTGCGTGCGTGTGTATATATATATATATATATATATGTATGTACGTCCAAGCTTGCATATCACTCATGAGTGAACAATCTCATGACACAAGGAGTATCTTTTTATCATTGGCTGTTATAGGCTTAAAAGGGGAGACATTCAGGGTGTGACTTCATCCTCCCCTGACCTCAACCCTCTTCACAACCTTTGGAGCATCCTCAAGAAACGACATATGAGGGTGGAAGGCAGTCACATCCAAACAGCTATTCTAATTTCCTGCCAATAAATTCAAGCATAGAATCTGAAAAAAAAAATGGAAAAAAAACCCTCACAAACATTGGATGGAGGACTTGCAATAAATAAGAGGTCCGATCTCAAACTTTAACTTGACCTGTTTGGAATTGAAATATCTTATCTCTGCATAATAATTTGGAACAGTGCATTTTAACAAAAACATGTGTTTTATACTAAAAAATATCATTCCAATGTTTGTTTAATGACATTCAAATTATTCTCTACCAGGTGATGACTTGAAGATTATGCAAAGTTCAGATTGCATTGACAATTAAAAAAAAATTTGAGAAGAAAACATATTTGCAGCTTTGCTTTCTTTTGAAAATTACTGCATTTATTTGTTTGCAATAGTTGGGGTGATCATGAACTTTTCCAATGATTCCATTGTTTGCTTTGTTTAATAAACTCTTATAAATGTATAAAAAAGTTTTTACAGCATAACTGGCTAAACATATATAGTTTCACATTTGGTGGTACGCGTGTGACTTTTTTTTTTTTTGTTCGGTCACCCTGTGACAATGTGTTATGTCCCTACAAAGAAGGGATTCATAGCCTGACTGACACGGTTGGCTTGCTGCAGTCGACAACTCACGATACATTTGCTTGAAGATAAGCGTATTATCAACACCCTAGTGTCTGTGCAATGAGGGTGATTAGAAGACATAGTACAAATGATTCCATTTTGATTTCAGAAACCGTACCTGCACCCATTTGTAGCTGTACAAATCTATCATAACAGACGATCAGCTACGGGAAATGTGTATTTCATTTCACTTGTTATCCCCATTCTTAATGGGTAGCCATCCAGAGAGAATGGAATGATTGATTTTTGTCATCCTGAATGTGGATGGATGAATGGACGCATAAAGGAGGCGGTGGAAACAGTGTAGCGGGAGAAGGAAGGGTTAAGATCTTCTCACACCTCAAGCTCCACAAACACCCATGCCTGAAAGCTGTATGTCTGCAAAATTAAATAAATAAATGAATAATGTGCATGCGTGAGACTGAGTTTTACTTATACTGTCACTATGCACACTTTAGGTTCATGTGATTGTTCATTTATACTTTGAAAAATGTGATGGGAGAAGTAAGATATGTTGGCCTGGGGTAGTGGTGGTGTTGGAACGATGCAACTTCTGCTTTCTGTAGCTGCCACTCTCAATCTCAGCACGACAGTCCTGTTCTAATTTAACGTGACTTTGAATGAATTTGTATCACAGAAGGTAAAAAAAAAATATTGGATGGGGGGAAAAAGGATCAAAGAAGGAGGGGTGAAAGTTGAGGTGACTGAAGGAAGAGTACCGGAATGCTAAAATAGGCTGCCGAAACATTTCAAACATATGATAATCAATATTTAACACAGCTTGTCAAAAACGTCTGATATGTACGTTTTCTAAATTGACAGAACAATTAGGTTTTCTATGCAACGCAGGCATTTGTAAAGGCTGACTGATGTTACGTTGCAAGAGTGACTCCACTAATGGAGCGAGATCTATCCTGGGATTTTTCTTTTTCATGATTAGATGCAGCTTGGAAGAGGTTGAGTAAAGGAAAAGACAGTGACAGTTAAGAGCTGCTTCACAGAAAAGCTGATGCGTAATTATCCGTCCAACACCGTTTACGGTTCCCATCTTCTGACGGAATCTCAGCTTCGACTTCATGTTGTCATACTGTTTGACTTTTGGAGTCTTTGCATTTCAAGTCAATCAAGGGAATGCCTTTCCTTTCTAATTATCTCTTAAAGTAACGTTGAGTGTAAAAGTATATGATGGCCTGATTGGAGATCATCCAAACCCGATTTATTTCAGCAGTATGTGGTTTTTCTTTCCAATAGTATAATTGGGCTTCTTTAGAAAAACCACTGAGCTCATTACTCTTCCAAACTAACTTCATTTCGCCAGGCAGTTTTCCAGATTTTTTGTGTGTGTTTTTAGCTGACATGTTTTATCCACGTCCTTGATTCCACTGTGTCTAAATAGCTAGATAAATGAGAGCATTGTGCCAATAGTCTGAGCTCCCAAGTAGAGCTGGGAGTAATTGATGCACCTCCTGCGAGTTCAACGAAAGGATACAGAGATGTGATCTAACCAAAATGTAGCAGATGCAGTACATCATTTCCTCTCTGCAATGAGTTAAGATTGACTTGCCAAAAATTGCTTTGAATGACTAAGTGATTATTCAGCAAGTCACGGGCAGCGGCAAACTAAATGAGAAACATGCAGTAAATTAAAATACATCTCAATTAACTCATCTTTTTTGGGCTGCCTCCAAATGACTCAAGTCGGAGTAAAAACCACAATTCATAGATGTCAACATTTACTGATTCTGGAACGAAATGGGGCAGAATTCGATCATGAAGATGAAGTGACAATTCTAGCGATGCTCTCTTCGACTGTCAAGGTCAAAAGGCTGTGTCTTAAAAAAAGTTACTTGTCGTTATGATTGTCGTCTGAAGTAGAGTGAAGAGGTATTTTTATTATTATTTATTGACATCATATCAATATTTTGGTCACTAAAAGCCACATTCGAGGTACTTTAGATATAGCCATTGGATCGTGCAGGTGTCTCTAATGCTGTGGCTGCTGGGTGTATTATACATATGAAACTACCGGTAATCTATATAAACCAGTCGACGGGAAATATACAATTCATAGTTAACATTTATTTGACCTCTTATCTGAGTGAAAGTATGTATCCGACAAGAGTAGACACTATGTTTTTGCCTTGGTATCTCTTCTAACATGATGGAGGCTAGCAGGCGCTAATCTTGTAAAGTCAACCTTTTAAAAGGGGAAAGCAGTCGATGTGGCTGAGAGAAAAAAGGTCTGGATGGACAGCTGTGTACAGGATTGTACGTGAGCAAGGAGCTACCCCTGTCCATATCCAATGTAAGGTTATAGGAATATCATAATCCCTCCTCTGAGCTCCTTTGCTCGGAAGATGATGACTAAATTTCCAGTGTCTTATCACACACTACCAGACTGGAACTAGTACAAGGGGTTCTGAGGGAGGAACCCAGCATGAAAACTGCTGGCGATGAGATGATCTGATTAGTGGTGGCTATTGGATTTGTTTGTGGTGGTTGCAATCGGAGCGAAGCAGGCGTTGTTCAAAATGCCCATGGAGATGCAAAGCCTCCACCGATCCTTTCCCTCCCCCACTTCCGAAAAAAGAATTCCCTTCTTGGAGGAGTGTAACGTGGGGCACGTCTGCAGGGGTAGGTGGAGGGGCGGGGGAAACAAATTTAACACTTCAGGGGTTTGGAGCGAAAGGGGGTTTGTTTATTTTATCAGGTGGGTGGATGCTGGACTGCTTCATGCAGTGAGACAAGTGGGATTGACTGGCGGTATTCAGTGGGATGCGGAATGGTTGAGTGTCAAATGCTGCCTGCGAGGCAACGATCGGCGGCATCAGGCTCTTAAGAAACCTGACCCGAGGCACAGCGAGGCATAGTGGATTCAGGAGCTTCTCCAATAAAATACATGCCATGTGAGGGGCTGGATGGGGAGGAGAAGCCAAGCGGCTGTGAAGGTGCCTCAAAGGAAGCAAGACAAATAGGGAGGGTGAAGGAGTGGGGCCTTCAGGGAAGCGGTACTTGGCTCATGTAAGGATGATCTACCAAAACCCAAATAACAGAGCCCACGAAAATTTGCCATTGTTGAAATAGACGGAAAATACATCCAAGCAAAGATATAGTCCATACAGAAAATGTGCCTTTATGGTCTCAATGACAGTATCAATCACTGTAATGACTTGGAAATAGATTCTTAATGATGATGAAGTAAACACATTTGACGCTATTGAGGAATGGATGCTATTTCAGAGTAATTTTTTCAAAAAAAAATGCCTTTGGGGAACAGAAAAATATGAGGAAAAGCTGACAAAGAAATATGTGAAATAAAATCTTCGTAGGTACTCGGGTCAAACTCAAACACAAAGTAGTGCAATTGAAAATTTGTATTCATTCATCTTCAACCCACTTAAGGTTTAAATAAATAAATACATAAAAATAAAAAGTGAAATCCCCCAATCTATCTCCCTTAACACTTACATTCTTTGAGGCTATTTTCCCGCATGTTTAATTTTGTTAGGTGACACAAACAGATGTCAGTCCTGGTCTGCACCACTTACCTTGAAAACCTCATTTGAGCAACAGACAAAGACGTGGCTTGCTTATATGACATAATACCACAGTGCACTTTGTATGAGCCCAGTCATTTCAATAAAGAGAAAGCTACTGAGTCAGCTTGCCGAGACAATGTCGATAAGGTAATGGCACGGATCAATACCAAAGATTTGGACCAGATCTTAATTAAAGAAACAACTGCTGATACAAATGATGTTTTCAATGTATTGATATTGCATGGGGCAAAGGGGAGTAGGAGCTGAAGTACAGCAGTTGATCAATGTACTTAACATTAGCATTTCTTTTCATCGTGTACCGAGATTACTTCATTCTCCCTCTCTTCTCTCTGTCATTCTCTCTCTCTCTCCCTCTCCAAATACAATTGTTAAACAATCTAAGGCAACCGACATCCCCTCCCCCACCCTACAAGGTGAACTTGAAAGTGTGTGTAGTTGTGCTTTTAAGTGTACCAAGTTCCTGTGGTCCTTGTGTGTTAAACCCAAGGAAAATCAAAGAAACCGTTAAGAGGAACAACAGGACTCAAGTGTATGAAAATCAATTGTCTTCCGCACAGAATAAATCTCCCTTTCAATTACACAACAGTAATCTCGGTGCAAAGCTATGTCTCCCTCTTCGGTGTTTAGGTTAATGATGTCGAGTCAGTGAAACAGGGATTTGTGGATTACTCGTACGGAATTTTATCTTCTCTTTGTTACAGCCTGTCTGTGGTGATGTTGTTTGTTTTGAAGAGTGGGTTAAAATAAAGTGCTTGTCATGAATTCGCTGGGTTGCGATATAACAATACCCTCAAGTTGTAAATTCCATATGCAGAAGAAACAGAGACATCTGTTCACTCTTGGCCCAAAAATACGATGCTATAGTCTCTTGGGAAGTGTACAACAATATTTACAAAAAGAGAAGTTGAATTGAATGATCCCATTAAAGCAACAAAAAAAAACAAAGTCTCTCGTGACCTGGTAGCACAAACAGTCTAAAGTCAATAGGATGATTCCCCAGGTACCTCCGACCAGTACCCAGTTTAAAGAGACATCAATCTAGGATGTCAGCTCCCAGCTAATGAAGGTACAGACAATCAATATTCAAGATGCTACCACTGACTTATATCAAGTACTAATGCTTATAAAGCTCTTCTTATATGCGTTTCACACTTAGAAATGTTGCCTGGAAAAGACAGACAGATAGATATACTGCATAGATAGATAGGAAAATCTTCATTTTTGATAAATTGGCATTGTCTTGTATTTACAACAGAAACAAAGTACAATTCTATTCTTTAATTGATTTTCCAATCATAACAATATGATAATGCTACATCCCCAATCTTTTTTTCATGTCATGGACCGCTTTAGACAATTGTTTGCTAGTTGGACAATAAGAGTAAATTTTATCATTGATTGTAACTGGATAGTTTTAAAAAGAGTTGGTAATAACAACAAAAATAAGTGCAGCTGGCGCCAGTAATGGGTCAATTGGTTGCCATAACAACTAAAACATAATTTATTTCGGCTTCTTGTTTTGTGAAAGTGTTTCATGTTTCCATGTGAACCTTCATATTTATGTTTTTCTTTCTATCTTTTCAAGAAGTTATTTGGAATGTTTTGTCGAGAATTACTTCCGGTTCAGGGTTACTTGAGGAAATTAGTCTCAGAGATTGGAGAGAGAGAGAAAGAGAGAGAGAGAGAGAGAGAGAGAGAGAGAGAAATGATACCGCCTGGTCAATTTGATTTCCGTTATTTACTTTCGGTTAACAAGGTGCACGCGGTATGTTATTTTTTGCTTATTAATATCTTGTCAAAGAGATTATTGTGATATTGATTGTTGATGTTGAAATATATTTAGTTTTCAAGATGTTCCAAGAATAAAACGTTTTGGACATCAGTTCGAGGCGTCATCCTTGACCGGGGTAGATATAAGAAGTACAGAGTAAGCCAACGTTATTTAAACTTTTTTTTTTTTTTTTTGTCATTCATTTCAAACATTTTTATTCAACAGCACAGCAAATGGAGAACCAAAATATATATCTACAACAGTGAACTACTAAAATTATTTCATACAGACTTCCAAGCAACAATATGAGTATGAATATGGGGCTTGTCTTACGCCTGCATGCAAAGGCACAGTCGGCAGTGCAGTGGATATGAGTTACCAGTTAATAGGGGTTGGGGGTGGGGGCTGGGGGTGTCTGAGGTGTGGTAAGGATTGACTGACATGCTAATACTGAAATAATTTCCACTTTCTCCCCACACCCCTCTCAGAGGCAAGGAATTAGTATTATCATATCAAAGGCTTCCTTTAAAATAGGTATAAAAATCATTTAAACAGACAGTGGCAGTGATTATTCAAACTAGGTTATTTGCCAGCGTGTGCGTGTAATATGGCATCGTCTTCAGACAACTTCATTTGCCGCTAAATTGCTGTCTGTCACCAGAATAAGTAAATTTGGTGCTGTTTTATCAGCAGCATTGTGTCAAGTTAGGGGGATACATCAAACAGTCAATCTGATCAACAGGAAATGAACACACAGTGAATAATGCAGTGACTGAAAGGAGAGCGGATTGGTGCCGATGCGCTACCTTGATGTGCCTAATGTAAAAGTCCCCTCATTCTTTTTTCCTTCACAAAAAAAAAAAAAAATAGGAGAGAAGCTTTAATCTAAAATGCTGGCTTATCACCATAGCGTTATGACTGTATTTATTACCTTAGACTCGGGAGAGCAGACGGATGAGTTGAAAATGCATAATGGTTTGAAACCCGAATGTTTAAAAGCAACATGCGGAATGCCAACAGCAGCACAGTGACATCATGTTCTTTGTTTGATTCCATTGTCTGCAAACAAACTATTATTTATAAAACATTTCAACATTTGACAAAAGGCTAAATTTCTAAACGGTTTCCCATTGTACCCAGTAATATTAATCGTTCTACTTTGTCTCAATGATTGATCTCTGACCAGCGTGCACATTAGTGTGCCGTGAGAGCTCAAAAGATGTGTTGCCGGAAATGATCAACTTTCACTTCATTGGTCAAAAAATTATATATTTATGACAAATAATGTATATTTGTCCATTTATTCATGGCAGCGACCGATCATGAAAGAAATACCTATAAACCACTTTCTGTAAGATGGCAGAAAGTATGTCATTGACATGTGTATCCACTTTTTCAGACAATTTTGTTTGGTGATTTTTCGAACTCAAAATATGTGCCTTGGCTCAACAAAGGTCGGCAATTACTGCTCTAAACTAAACCTTCTGAAACATGCCCTCTAATTATTAGCTCAGATGAATCATTTCACCACAACAATCGCACACAATTAGATTATTACACGCACGAGATGTACTGCCTGTGTACTTAGAAGACAAGGACAACTGACAGAAAAAGGGGAAGAGAGGTACAGAAGAAAAAAAAAACATAATAGAATTTTTAGGTCTTTTGTGCAGCTGATATTGTCTCTTAGTTGGATGTTTGCCTTCGGGATGAAAAGAACTCCTCTGGAGTAACAATATACACCAAAATAAAGCATTGAGCTTGAAAGAAAAGGGGACAACAGCAATAAGCGAACAATAGCGCACAATAGCAGGTGTTTAACTGCCCCAGGAGAAGAGGGGTGGGCTTACGGTCACGTCTCTCTGAATTATGCCCCGCAAGGTGAGGTCACAAAAAGCGTTTCCTAGCTTTTCAAAACCTGCCGAGATTCATTATATTTTGAGGGGATCAGGCCAGAGACTCATGAAGAGTGGTTTAACCCCCCAATTAGTCAAAGTCCCTTAGAGGCATCTTCTATCTTGTGTTGATACATGAGGCTATGGTGACAAACCCGCCCTGGGGTAAAGTGATTCAATTCCAAATAGAGTTCAAAGCACTCCTGTTAAACTTGGAACATGATACCGCAGTGCCGTGGGTATCGGTGCGCCCTGAACACGCAGCCTTGGCCGGACTCTGCGCAAAGTCCTCAAAGCCAGAAGAGGACACAGAGGATGGCATCACATCATTACAGTTCTCAATGTTTAACTGACACCGACACTGACACTGGCAGGTCAATGGCCAGAAACGAGAGGTCAATCCAAAGCCAAAGTAACTTGCGATCACAAACCGACTAGAAACGGGCTTTCTAACCAAACAGTAAGACACTTTGGGCATCACGTCGCTTACTCGATACACATTGGGGCAGAATAAAGTTCCAATGTTTTGTATCCCAAGTTTAATCACACATGTTGTTGCCTTCTCAGTCTGCGGCCCCATAAAATTGACCCACTTTAGCAAAACAGTAATTAATTCTGGCAGGATGTCATTATTCTAGTCCTCTCACATACAATCAAATGAAACATATATGGTGCTTCAAGCTCTGGAATCAATTGCTCACTTGAATGTTGGAGGCAGATTTATATATAACAACGTGACAGAAAAAGTAGCATGATACCGCGATTCGCCTGCTCTCTTTGTGTACAGTATCGGTTTAGGGACTTCATTTAAAATCATTATCAAGTAAGACCCACATTAGTGGTAAGTTGCAAGTCGCTGTAATGTCTAATCACCGTGATGAGTAATTCCAAGAAATTTGTGAAGCGGTGTGTAAAATGTTGGACTTCACGCTGCTGACTAGGACTGCTCTCAAGATGACCTGCTATAACTTCAACCATGATTACTGTAATTTGAAAATCCCAACCAAATATCCGCCTGCATTGAAATTGAACTCAAGGACTGGAGAAGTAAAGCCTTGTGGGTGTTTTTAGAACAAAAATTACCCAACAAACGTTGCCGTTATTTAGAGACTCACATTTGCAGCAACAATTAAAACACTTGGTTTTTCATATATCGTAAACACACATTTTAACAACAACTGGCTGAACTACCATGGCTTCTTTTTCTTTACAACAATTTTCCAATAGAATTGTAAGGCAACAGGCACTTTGTTTTGGGGTTGTTATCTGTATCTCAATTGCTTTCTCCTCATCAGTGAGCAACTTCTATCTTCAGCTCCAAGATGATAGGCGAGTGAATAAGAAACATTGCCTGCAGCAAATACAGAATATGGTAGAAAGAGAAAATATAAAACGCACCACCTATATAAATGTAAGGTGAAGGTGAAGAATGCGAAGAAGATAAATAAGACAGATACTTTGCTCCACTGTCAGTGGCACTCCAGGGTTGTTTGAAGCACTTATTTATGCACTGTAAGCAGAACAATACCAGCGAGCTGAAATGATTAAATACAGACTCTTCAAGCAATAGACATCTCATTGCGGTGGGCCACGGCTTGCCACTGGGCCAGCTTGATAAAAGCACTATGAGCTGATAGCTGATACAATTTGCCAACCGTTTTGAATGGGCAAAGCTGGGAGGAAGGGGCCGCGGCTCCGTGAGCCTGTCACAGACAGCCGGTATAAGCCATAATAAAATCATTAGAATGTAAATGCTTTATTGCAAAATAAGAGCCTCAAGCAAGGGTGACATTATCTGCCGCCACCAGAATGAAAGCAGCGATTAGCATTCCCCGATTCAATGATAGAGGCAACTTATCTTTATTAAAATTTCTCAAATTGAGTCTTCATTTTTTCATGATTGAGTTTTAAGCAAATGTAATATCCAGTTCAGTTTGTTGATGAAATGGGTGGAGGGGGAGCACAAGATGCCCCAGAAATAATTAGTGCACGCAGTTCTTCCCTACATGTGTTTCATAACCAACAAATTGGATTTTGTGTTTGCCGTGTCAATCTCAAATACATTTGCATTAGAATGTTTGGCTGAGTTTACAGAATAATTACTGAAAGTGTACACCTCTTTAAACATGTGTCTCATAAGAATTAAATTTGATTTGTTTGAATGTGACTATCATGGTGTTGGCAAATAATTGTTGCGGCATGAAGGTTAGGACTGTCATTGGATTTAGACGTTCTTATTCATGACACACACACATTCATTTTTAGCAGAGTCTTTAAGCAGATCATTGCTTAGTTGACGGACGGTCAATTCTTATGCAAATAGCCCCGAGTGCTGAGCATCGAGAATAATGTGCAAAAGATCAAATGTCACACTTGGACTACGCGCGTCTGGGTGATGTAATAAAGGCTGACTTAATTTTTTTTTCTGTAGTTTATATTTCCTTATTTCCAATTCAGTGTGCTAAATGTCATTCTACAAATCGCTTATCGCATAATCCGAACAGTCAGGAAACACATAATGGAGACAATTGTTTGTAACACCGCTGTAGTGGTAATACTATGTACCTTGTTGACTCATATGAGGGCCCTTAAAATCCTGATAAAGTTTGTGTACCCAGTGTCAGTTTGTATTTTGGTAAATTATTGATGTTTTAAAAAATGGGGTTTAAATGAGGGAGCAAAGAAAAATGGGTAAGTGGATGGACACATTGAGAGTGACTCACATGATTTTGGAACACATGCTGTACTTAGAAACTTAAGAGTAGCTGGAACCTTTGTGCTCCTTTTTGGAACTATGAGGAAGCTAACCGTACCTCCGAACAAAAACAGCCAAGATGATTCCTTACACCCTGAAATACGGGCTGCTTTCAATTGCAGTCACTGTCAAGGTCCTCACAGTCATTGGAAATGGGTTGCTTGGTTATTACTTTGCTAAGAGCTCTGAGAGGTTCTGCACAATGCAGGTGTTATGGTGTACCCAGGGGAGTTTATGTGCCCCCCCCTCCCACCCTCATTGCAATCATATATCTTGTGAAGGAAATTCTAAATCCCACACATTTTACCTATTCGCCGAAGACAAAAGAGGTGGCACAACTGGTCCAAAACACATGTGTAAAAAGAAGCGCTTACATTAAGCTCAAGGGGACTCAGGGGACCCAGTCCAATCGTTGTACTTGAAGAATGATTGTGGCGCAGGGGAGCACATACCAGTAAATAAATCACTGACACAATGCAGATATTATATGTTGAAGTCAAAAGATAAATGTTTATAGAGCAGTAGATAACAGTTCACGCAATATCAGGCCACAGTATATTTCCGGGTTACTAATTGGTAGTAATCTTCACAATTCAAATTTGCAATAATTATCCTTGAGGGGATAATACGAGATGATGGTCTGTGACAAAATAAAAATTAAAAAAAACGATGGACCATAATTCAGCGCTGTATAGATGCTGGATGGCACTTCACCCCACTACTCGGCTCTCACTTACCCCTTTGACTGCATTGTGTTACTGAAATATGACGGCTCCATTTTTATCCTGTCACAATGACAACTGATGGGCTTATTTTCCTGTGGGCCCCAGGGATGATGAAATAGTAAGCAAACATTCTTTCTCTGGAGAAGAAAGGTGCTCCATCACAGTGGCGAGGGCAGCCACTGCCGCTTGTGTTGTGTGGCAATAATGCAAGGTTAGAGGATACAATACTCTTGGCCTCCCCCCTCAGAGGGTCGACACTGTCACTTCTGCTGCATTCTTAACTGATGCCTTGTACAGCTCGCAACACTGTCTTGTCTTTCAAAAACGTCCTGACAAGTTTCAGTCTTCAACATTTACTGTCAGAATTGAATTTGATTGGCAGTTGTCGCCCAAAAAACAGCATTTTCAATATTTGCTGCAATTTGGAAATATGTTTGTTGTTATGCTCTCGATGTGTTTCAAGTACGTCCATAAAAAAATGTTTGTACATAAAATATCCCTGTATGGGATACTTTATGTAGAAATAATTGCAAATTATTAGAATAATAATAAGTCTCACCTTCATGAGGCCTACTGGCTTCACGGCCACAGTAATCATCTCATATACTGTATTTAAGAAGCTCCATTCCCCATGATTGTATCCCTGTAATAAATTACAATGTTTTTGCTTTGTTGAAAAAAACCCAACCTTTTTTGTGCCAATTTTTTTTTGTAATCTTTTTTGTAATAGCAATTACAAATAGACAAAATATGGGTCCACATGTTTTTCTGATGATGTTGAGGTCATGAGAAGAACTGAAAATCCGATGTGCATATTTCATATCCCTGCCCATGCCCTGATCATCTCATCCAGAGTTTAACCCATATTGGCAAATATTTTTGTGTTTCTATTTATGTTTGGCAGTACAGTATTTTCTGTCAATGTGTTGTTATTGCTTCTTAAAGCAACAAAGGCTCACCTTGCAAACAGGATTAAGATAACCTTGTGACAGCAAAAAATCTGGCATTATGGCTGCTTTGTGTGTCATTTCTATAATTGATTGTCAAAGGCTGTTTTATGAATAATAAACAGCGCCTCTGTTGGTAGAATATTGCTGCCTGCTGGAACACCCACCTTGTGAAGGCACAGGCAGGCGGCATTTTCTTTGCTGTAAAAAGAAATGACAGTGTAATGTGATTTACGGGTGATCGCTTCAGCTCAATTAAATTAGGACCCCAATAATCCATGATGAATGCACACCTACGCCAGTCATTAGGATTACAAACAAAATATGGGGCTTATCGTATCACGGCACCATGGAGTGAACACACCCTTTAATAGATTCGCTGATTCATTTAAGTCATTTATGTCACAGTCTGTAATGCATTCGATGTCTGCTGGCTTGCTAATGACCAGCGAGTCTCTCAAGACAATCATTTCTCAAATCAGGACAGCACCGACAGGTTAGCCTACCGCCAATACTGTCCAGTGTTTGACTATGTTAACATATCACATACAGTCACACAAATGACAAAACTAAAAGGAGTATAGTTGACTCATAGGTGAATTAAGGACAAGCCACATTTAGGAATGGCAAAGCAGGAAATAAGGGCAGAGAGTTAACGTGTGGCCACTACATTTTGATTGACAGTGTCATATTTGTAAGTGGGTTATGATCCACAAAACAAGGGTTAAAGGGAAATTGACCTAGCAGTTGACGGGTGACTGATATATTGAGCTGAAGGTCTTTAATCTTGCCGCCGAGGTTACATGAAGCTTATATAACAAATTACAATGCCTACAGGGTAATATATCACCTGATGGATCTCCTTCAGCTTTTTTTCTGTCTTCTCACTTTCACATTAGTCCATGAGAGACCCGGGAGATTGACTAGAATATGAGTTGCAGGTACAGTGCTCTCTGAATATGATCAAGATGAATGATCTGTCAAGATGGACTCAATTCTTTAGCACTGCCGAGGGTTTCAGTTGTACTTGTTTTCATTGTGATGACCAAGAGGACAACGGCAGTGAAAATAATGTTAAGTGCTTACATATTCAAACCAAGGCGGCAATTTGACACATTGCACACATTACCTACTTGAAGTGAAATCATATATATTGCTAAACATCTCCCATAGCAAGTCTCAGTGAGTTAAATATTTACTGAAGCTGATCTTGCATCATGTCTTCAAACTTTACATTGCATTTGTTTCACTGAAGGACTTAAGAAACAACATTGTGCTTCAGTATTTTCTATACCAGAGGTCACCAATGTGATGCCGGCAGGCACCAGGTAGTCCCCAACGACCACACGAGTAGCCCGCAAGAATGGTCTAAAAATAGGTCACCGGTGAGGGGATTTTCTAAGCATGTAATCATTAGAAAATAAACACTAGCAGAGATTTATTGAAATAAATTGCTGATTATTAATCTGTTTCCTAATTATTGATCATTAACACGATCACGGTCTTCACATGATTAATAATGCAGAACATATGTAGGTACTTTGAGCAGATGTCTTTGTTCAGAAATGCCTATCAACTCTTTGCAGTAAGAATTAAAGGTTGGTGATCCTTGTACCAATTTTTTTTCTCACATATTTATATCTGTGTGAAACACTTTATACTGTATGTGGAGCTGAACATCAGCAACGTTACCCTACATTTATTCTTCAATCTCAACCAAAATAACAGATCATATTTTTCCACTCCAGTCATTCATTTTATAAATTCCTGGCATCAGACACCAAGACATATTTTTTGTTCTTGATAAAAGAGACCTTGTCAATCTTATACCATGTCCAGGCTGTACCTGGCAATTGATAAAATACAAACATTTGCTGAAAAGACCACAAATAGAACAATAATGTCGAAGTGCAGATTATTGGTGAAGTATAAACTACATTTGCGACTCAGAGAGAGGCAGGTGCTTCCTTCCAATATCTCTGCCAAAAAGGATTCAGCTTCAGGACCCCAGCTTTAGATCTATTCTGATGTTCTGATATCCTTATACTAGTGGAAAGTGAGAGGTCATAATCCCCCAGTGCACAAGGGTTCAAAATATGCTGCTCGCATATTCTGATCATTGGTGATGCACTCTCCTCAAATATCACAGAAGAGTGTGTTACAGTTAGTTGCAAGGGTTACTGCACTATAAGAAGTGGTGTGACCTTACAATGCCCAGGACTGAAGCTTAAAGCCTTTCACTCTTTAGTAAAAGCTAAGTCACATGAATCAAACTCAAGGACCGTGGGCCAGAATGTTTTGCAGCCCATAAAATCTTGCCACCATTTTTCTTAACTTCATTCATTTTAAAACTGAAAATAATGACATGCGAGAGCAGGTATATAATGTGATAGGGCAATTATTAGAGTTCCCACACAGTAACTTTGAGGTTAGAGACATTAAGTGTGAAACCAAGGAGAAAGTTAACGCAGCTGTTATGACAGGCTGCTGATATTCTCTGGCAAACAATGCTACAACTAAAATGCTGTAAATAGTGTGTGACGGTTTAGCAGGAAAAGAAACAAATATTAAATGGTAAAATTAAGGGTGGGAAAATTCAATTAAAGGAGACATTTGGGAGAGACTGAGGACTCACTGGCGCTTCCAGTCAAACCTGCTTCTACAATGAATGTAACTTGTGAAGGTTAAACATGTGTTGTGTTGTAAATAGGGTGTATAGTGTAATAACAGGAATATATATATCATAAAATAAATAATAAACATACTATTTTTATTATTTTGCTTTTTAAGCATGCTAAACATGGTATGATGAGTATTTTGGCCCACAAGTCAGAAAGGAATAATCAGGAGAAGGTTCTAATGCCACAGTATAGATTAAAAACCTTCCTGACACATGTTTATCAATGAATTGATCACAGATCATCAACAACAGAACAGGGAACTCAAAAAGAGATGGTTCAAGATGAATAGCATCTGACCTCACACATTTGTGTCTCAATTTTCTTTCATTTCCATTTCATGAAGGGGCCGTATTACATGGTGAAATATTTCCATACAAATACATACATTTGAACATTGTTCCCCTAAAAATGGCTTGATGTGTTATCAAACTATGCCAGAAAGCACATGTAACTCGAATGATGTCATCTTTTATCTGCAAATCTGAGTGTTAATTTCAGCATCTGATGGATGTACACATCTGATACTTTTTAGAATTTATGAAATGTGTTGTGCAATATATATATATATATTTAATGTGGTCTGAAGAAGAGGACATGAATGTCTTGAAACCAAATCTGCCTCCTACCCAAGTACACGGATGTCAAGGCCATCTCCCTTACCCCTGTCTGTCAACAGTTTTTTAGAAGCCCAAGTATAAAATAGCAAGATGCACGAGCAGTATCTGTCCATTTCAGGATACATATAGCAGGTATGCTGGGAGGCACAGGGAAGAACTTCAGCATCAATCTGTCACTTGCTTCTCTCAAGGCGATAAGAGAATTCCAACAGAGATAACGATGGACATTCAGCTTAATTCCAAAGGCCGAACTTTTCATCAGGTGGCCGCATATTAGCTTTTGGTAAAACGTAGTGCTGTAAGAACCCGCCATCACCACTCAGGTCTACTGCTAGCATTTCGTGGTCAAAATCAGAGCAGACATTTCATTCAGAAAATTGCTTTTCGAAGGTTTATTCATTTTCCATCATCATGTTGCCTCTCTTAAAATAAGCTTGTTTTGATAACACAGTGACCATCCTTAGTCGTATCCCTAGTGCGCCGAGCCAAACATCACAATCATGGATGAAATTTTGAGGTCAACCACATTCTCCTTCTCAGCTTGCTTGGTTTCCCCATATGAATTTTACAAGGTATTCTTCTGTTTAAAGAAGTGGAAAGACCGCCAACAGAAGTTCTTTTTGCTCAAAGATTCTTACGGCTCACAATTCCATTGAACTTCATCATAGAGCATTAAAGAGCAATTTCCCAAAAATTGCACTTATGAGTGATCCTGTGCTATGACTGTGGTGTTGTCAACATACTGTATTATTGTTTTGTTTTGTTTTCCTATGAAAAAAAACAATTACAAAACAATACCACAGTACAAATAAAAATCTGACAGCGACCCCTACAAAACCATTCATTTCCAGGAAACCTTAACGGAAAACAGCCAAGGGAGAAACCCTTGGCTGTTTTCCGTTAAGGCATGACATTATCATGCGGAAAACAAGGCATTCCAAACAGAAACAATTGATTATGTTTTATAGTGCAGCAATAGCCCTTACTCAGCTGGTTGAATGTGCAAGTGCTTGTCTTGCAGTTTTTTTTTAAGGCTCATATGGATCAATACGACATGGCACCTTGAGGAGACCCCGACACCACACCTTGGGACGAGGAAAGCAAGATTGGAGCCCCTTGCTACATCATTACCACGATCCCTTTCTTCTGCTGATTAGTGGGGGTGTAGTGACAATAAGTAGACCAATACCCCATACCCTTGTTCCAGTACATGACCAACCTAAAGTATTTTTTCGATTTCAGATGTTTTATTTGGTATGTCTCTGTCGCATTTGTCAGGGTTCCACAGTGGGGATATTTACTGCACTCGTAAGCCAGATACAAAATATGACTGTTGACCAGGGGTTTAATAAGAACTTTGTTAGTTTTCTTGCGGGGCTTTTAACAATCAAGACATCCCCTGGCAAACAAAGACTTATAGACATGTGGAAAGGTGAGATAAAAACAGTTAAAGGTGACAGCAGAAATATAGGCCTGTGGTTCCAGAGCCATCACTCAGTACTGTCTTAAGAAAAACAAAAGCGTTTTTCTCTTTAATTTGAAAGGAAAAGGTCAAACTTTCTTCTTTGTTCTTGTCTGATATTTGCATATTTACATTGCGTTTTAGGAAAATGGGCTACTAGATCAACTGTAACTGTGTGCATGCTTGAACATTTAAACTGTGTCATTTAAAAGGATAAACAATACAGTAACTCAGTAACAGTAAATCATACCAGATCCCAGAATTAGAAATAACACAAGGGTAAGGCTGTCTGACCAGGTTGTGACCCTGTAACAGAGGCCACACTAATATATATTCGTATCTTTTCAACTGTGTTAAAAGCTGTTCGAGACTGTAGCAGATAATTCAACTGAAGGTTTTTTTCTTGTCTGTGTGGCCCACCAGAGAGACAATAGAGACCCATCGATTGGAAAGGGGCTCGACATCGTGGCTTCTTGTCAGCTGAATAAAAAGACCATTACCCCTTCAGCACAGAAGTGATATATACCACTGAGGAAAGAAAGAATTAGGACTTTTACCTCCTGTTCCATCAAGCAATATTCTCTCCTTTCTTTTCCTTCTTTGTTTTGTTTGCTGAAGTCCGTCCCTTAATCATGGCAATCTTTTCGACATTACAGAGCTAAGTTTGTGAAACAATAGAAGGGAGGCTAATAGGTTTTCCTGGGGTGGTAGTTTTCCTGCTAAGGGGAAGAAAAGGCAAGGATGGTGATGATAAAAGGACGGTGGTCTTGGTCAAAGGTTAGCTACTGTGACTCATTGTTTTTTCTTTCATTCTTTCAAGAAGAGACTCATGTATTTCATGACCCCAGGATAGAATTTAACCCGTTTTCTTGAACATCTTCAAATACATTTAACTCTGTTGACGCGAAGGTAACATAGAATACAAACATGTCTGTTCGTACATTTAAGTAAATGATAATGGAAAGCTATGGGAAAAGAGACCTGAGTCTAGAAGGACAAGCGTGTATGAGAAATGCTGCTTTGGTTTTAGAAGTGAAACGACACATGCTTTTGGACTGTTCTTATGATCTTCGGGTCACTGGATAATGATAATATCTCATTTTCGATGACTATGGCCTCTTGCCAGTAAATTGTCACACTGTAAATAACAACAAAAGGTCAATATGCAGGTTAATATGAGAAAGTAGTGCAAATCAATGGTGGACTTCAAGTTCAAAGAAAAGATCAAAGAAAGAAGGTATGTTGTAGTTATGGCTCAAGACAGAACAGAAGACCCTTAGATATTGATCTTGGTTTGGATTTAAGTTGATTAGCCTCTACAGCCCACCTCATTTCATCATTTCATCACCAATATGATTAATACATTCCAATTTACTGGGAGATAGTATTCTAACAAAAAAAGAGATCTATTTCACCCCCAAGATCGAAAGTTAGAAACCACAGCATAATTGATGTCCTCCCGGGACAAATGCTCTCATATTTATCACCACCTGACCTTTCATCTGATCTCATCCATCATAAATTAAAGTTGTACAGCAGTGGCGTGGCTCTCACTCCTCGCTCAGCACAACCTTTTGTCCAAAGGTCCTCTTCTTCACTTCATTTGGAGCTGTTGGAAAGAGCAGCTTTAAAACCTGCAGTTCAGCACCTCTGCTGTTCAGGGCAGATGGTCATCACTGAAAGCATCCGTCAAACTCAGGCCCTCTCACCAGTAGCCCACCAGCATGGACTCGTCTTTTTTAGTTCTTTTCCCCTCCTCTCTGTGAAAAAGTATTTGCTCCCTTACTGATTTCTGATTTGTTTTCACATTTATCAGATTTGAATGTTTCACATCATAAAACAATTTAAATATCTCATAAAAATAAGTCTAGTGAATGTAAATTTCCATTTCTAAATAGTGATTTTGTTTGTTGATGTGGAAAGAAAATCCAAACAAACCTATGTGCCTCGGTGTGATCAAGTAATTGCCCTTGAACCTAATCACGGACAGTCTCATCCTTGGTAGAAATAACTAAAATCAAGCATTTATATTGACTTGGGTGGCTTGAATCAGGAAGATTAACTGATTCTTGATGGGACAAGCCAAAATTTGCAATAGGTGATGGATGAGTTCGTATCACTCTTCATCGCAGAAATGTTGAGCAGTCAGTCATATAGGAGGGTTTTCGAGCATGGAGTGACTTTTTAATTTCATACTACAGCATATTAATTGCATATATTTCAAACTTGACTTATCCATGCCAAAAGCTTCATTTAACTTTTTAGCCATTCAGAAGCTGACTTTGTTATCTTTCAGGTTACTGTCATGTTGCATAACATAAGATCTTGAGGTTGAGGACATGGACTGATGACTGGCTGATTGCCTGCAGCAATTTATAGTCAAAAGCAGAATTTATTATTCAGTTAATGACAGCAGGTCATCCGTGTCATGAAGTAGCAAAACAGCCCCAGACCTTCGCGGTTCCTCCACCATGTTTGAATGTCGACATTATGTTCTTTTTTAAAGGGTGTTTTATTTTCTCCCTCTCTCTCTGTTTATTTTTTTCTACACGAGCTATAACGGGCTGCACATCTTCTAAATCATAGGTAGGTGTCAAACTCGGGTCCTGGAGGGCCACTGCGCTGCATGTTTTCCAAGTCTCCCTGTTGCAACACACCTGATTCAAATGAACAGCTTCAATGTCAGGCTTCCGCAGAGCTTGCTGATGATCTGATCATTTGAATCAGTTGTGTTGCAACAGGGAGACTTGGAAAACATGCAGGACAGCGACCCTCCAGGACCTGAGTTTGACACCTATGTTCTAAATGTTCAGAGCATTTCTCCAAACATTTTGGGAATCATCAATATGTTTTTTGGCAAATTTGGGATGAGTCTTTGTGGTTTTTTTTAATCTATTTATCTATCCATCTATCTATCTACGTTGTGCCCCTCTCCATTGGATGCCATTTTCCTCATTGTCTTTCTTATGATTGAATCACTGAACTTAACTATGCCCACTGAGGCATGTAGTTCTTTGGATGCCGCTTTAGGTTATTTTGTGATCGCCTGGATGAGTCTAATTTTGGTTGGCTGACCACAACAGTGAATGATCAACACTGGTACCGGTTACCTGGATAATAGCTTTGACCGTGGTTGGCTGGAGTCCCTAAACCAGGAGTGTCCAAAGTCGGTCCTCAACGGCTGCTGTCCTGCCTGCTTTCCAGCTCTCCAAGGAGCAACACACTTGATTCAAATCATCAGGATCGTTCTAATGCTGCTTCAGAGCTGGCTGATGAGCTGCTCATCTGAATCAGGTGTGTTGCAGCCAGGAGAGATGGAAAACAGGCAGGACAGTCACCCTCTAGGCCCGGAGCTGGACATGCCTGCCCTAAACCTTGGAAACGACTTTGAAACTTTTTTTTAACCTGATGGATTTTAATCACTATGTTTCTCATTTGTTCTTGAATGTCTTTGAATAGTGGACACATTTGTTTCTTTTTTAGATCTTGTAGCCTAGTCCACATCCTACTGACTGTTCTATTTTCGTGATATCCTCAGTCAATATAAAAGGCAGTAATTATGCCTTAGTGTAGCAACTGAAATTTAACTCAATTCACAAAAACGGTAGTTGACTAAATTTAACCCATAATTTAACAGGAAGCTTGGGGGCTGGAGCAGTCACATTTTCACATCGGAATGATCATTTAGAAATAACATTTTATAATTCATTGTGTTGTCTTTGTAAGACGTTAAAATCAGGATGATGACCCAAAACATTTTATTTAGTGTGACACATTTTCAAAAAAGGAAATACAATTATCAGATGTACGGGAGCATGCAATCAAATTTTCACCGCACTCTATGTTTATGATTATCCCCAGTCTGTCATTTTATGACTCATGTAATCCCTTTTAATTATTTTCCTATTCTGTCAGCGATATTCTACTTTTTGTTTATCCATTCATCCTCTTTCTATACGGCTTATCCACATGAGGATCGTGGGTGAATTCGAGCCTATCCCAGCTGACTTTGGGAAATAAACCTGGGATGGTTACCTGCCAGTTGCAAGGGGTATATAGATAAACAAACGCAAACACCCTTTGACACTCAAATTCATACCCAAATACAATTGAGAGTTTTTAATTCACCATGCAAGTGTCTGGAATGCAGAAGGAAACCAGAGTACTTTGCACGTGGAGAAAACCCGTTCAAGCAACGGAGAGAACATGCAAACGCCATATAAGCGGGCCAGAAGGGGATTCAAACCCACAACCTCTAAACTTTATGGTACACATGATTACCAGTTATCCATGCTCAAATTTATGTTTGTGCTATTTGGATATGAAATTAGCATACATTTGATTACAGTATATTGTAGTCAAAATATCAGTTTGTTCCTATGCAGGTCCAGTCAGATTCAATTCTCCCACTTGCTCTGCGGGTACGATCCACCATCCCCTTACTGAACGTGCATATTAATATTAATAAGGCATACTGTAGGTCATTAATGTTAAAACTGAGATTTGGGGCCGAGCCCTCCTGAGTCTGCTGTTGTGATTAACACAAAGCAATCGGATAATGTATCATTCACATAATATTAACACGGCAAATTGGAAAAAAAGAAGGGGTCAGTAATTACTGGCTAAGTGTCGATGCCAGCTATGGATTTTTATTAGGTGGGTCTAATGATGGGTGAAATCTGTATCGTATTGTGACGTAGAAACATGCATTTTACATAACATTTTATCTGATCAACTTGGTTCATAGCAAACCATTAGTCTTTCCGTGTTGATCCGCTCATCTGTTTCCATTAGAAAACTTCAGAGTAGTAAAAAAGCAAACACATGGACATTTTTCTCACTTTAAGTAACATTGAAAACATTTATTAAAGCAAGAAAGCAATGTTTCACTCCCCTCGGTCGTCCACTACACTGCAGAGAAGCAACTGAAGGAGCATTTCATGTTTATCCATTGTCATTCAGTGCATGACTACCCCACACTCCCACCAGTGGCAGCCTACAAGTGACCCCTGCAAAGAAGGGGTCAGGAAGTAGGTCATGCGGAATGGCCCGGCTGTTAGCTCCGGCACTCTTGACAGCTTTAAGTAGATCTCTTTTTAGCCATTTATTTGGAGAGTCTTGGAGGGGAGAGAGAGTGTGGGAGCAGGCAGAACAAGAGCAGAGCTTGACTTCTTGCTGAAAGGGAAACTAAGACTATAATGCAGGAGTGAACTTTCACTGATCTAAGCTTTCAAAGAGTTTTTCTAAGCAATAGTGTGATCACCTCTACAGTCAACTGGAGCCTATCAATATGACATTTGCAAGGATGTCAATATTTGAGCCTTTTCTGATTAAGCTGATTTCTGCAATATGCTTTTCCAGAGACTCGGTCATTCCCAGGCTCCTGTGGTGTCTCCTCCCAGTGATTATTTGCTCCTGCATTTGTCACAGAGCTACCTCCTGAGTGAGGCTCCATGTAATGTCGACACAGCCTGTTATTAAATGCTTATGTCTTCATGGATTGCTCCAATATTTGTTGCCATTATTTTTAACACAATTCCACCTGGAATTGTGAATGTTTAGTCACGCTAAAAGTTGTGCTTGTCTTCCCTTAAATGAAAACATTAAATAAAACAATGATTATAATAATTGGTGTTACTGCACAGTGTGACCATGTCTGAGTGCTTGAAAATGTTTGGTATACCGATATTTGTAGGTGGTTTTCTTGTTAAATCTGTTATTTTCGTCACTTAGTCTAATTTAAAATGTGTGCAGTAAATGCAAAAAGAGTAGTGACAATACAAAGATGGAGATCCTAGAAATGATCCAGGAAATACTGCTCAGGTCAGGTGACCTGCACAATAAAACCTGATGTGGGTTAAGGTGTCAATGCAGTTCTCATATGTTCAAATGATTATGTTTATAGAGCTCTACATCATATACAACTATATTCAGCCACATTCTGCCCAAATTTAGAATCCATCCAGTTTTCACTGTCTTGAGGCATATAATGCATTTTTATCTCCTTTGCACCAGCAGCCCATAGATTAGCATTATAGATTCTGACGTGAAGTCTCGTCACTGCTTCCCTTGTCTAGAATTCAAACTGCAAAGGCTTCCATCTGCTGCAATAATGAGCTTGACAACCCTGGTCAATGTGCTTTTTTTTCATAATGACGAGCATATTGATTTTAATGCATGTAGCGTTGGCTTATTCTATCAGTTAGAACAGTCAGTCAGTCAAACAGTAGGGCATGGTGAACACCACTACTCTCACTCCTTAACAGATTTGTTGCTTGCAGACAGCTGACGTCATTGATATCACTCTGTGTGTGTGTGTGTGTGTGTGTGTGTGTGTGTGTGTGTGTGTACACATAAACATTCACACAACATGGTTTGACCAGGACATACATTGATTGTCTAAGAAATCTACTTTTTTTTTGGTTTGTTTTTATTTAGGTTTAATTGATTTGTTTGCATCCATTTGTAATCTTCGCATTGAAACAACTTATTTGAAGTGGTGGGAAAAGATTCATCACAAAGTCTCATTTGTAACATCATTGACATGACAATAATGACCCCTCGGCAGTACACAGTAATGGGTAGCTTTGCCCTTTAACCCAAACCAATGAACACATTTGGTTTAGGCTGCAGCCCGGTGATTTATTTCTGACAATATTATGGCTTCTGAAGTTGTTGAGCTGGACACCTTGGGCTTTGAATGGGACAATCATTAACTTAGCAGGACATGGTTCACGTTTACTCTTGTTCCACTCAGCGAGGGTATTTAGAATTCACTCGCTTTCCAGATTGCTACTGGTTTATGGGCCAAATAATGTGTTCTCAGAAACTGAATGTTTATTAACGATTCTTTAGTTGGATTAACAATAGCGTGTTGTACATTTTGCCCTCAGATGTGACCATTTGTAATTTACCATGTACACTTTAACAATCTATTTTGCATTACCGGGCCATGATTACACGGAAAAAAATGTACACGATTAAATGCATTTCAGTTTAATTGAATTTAATATATATATATATATATATATATATTTTGAATATACAGCAATTGTGTCCAAATATGAAGAATAACAAATAAACCTGGAAAGGTACAGGTTTAAGAAACAATGGTCACTTCTTGGAAAAATGGCAAGTCACATGGTGGGAGACTGAGGAAGGAATGGGGTGTCTAAAACAGAAAATATCCAGAAGAAAATGAATAGAGCAAGCTAGAAAATGAACAGAGAAAGGGAACAGAGGATGGGCTTTGGTATTTGCAAACCACACATCTATCACCCTTGGCCTCCTGTAAGGGCTATTGGGTCACTGGCGTGTTTGCACCGATCCCATCACTCACTCAGAGTCGACAGGCCAACCATTCCCAACCCACCACAGCGTGCTTTTTCAATGTAGTGAACAATGAGCAGGCCCTGGCACTGTCTGTTTAGCTAGGGGGGATCTGTCAGGAAAAGTAAGACGAATGAGCTGTCCTGATTGACTATTTCCTTAGATACTGAATCAATGGGCTTATTATCACCAGCAATTACAGTACTAATACAAACAGATGCTTGGGGAAAGACATCTGCTTGGAGAGATGAGACAACCAGATATCCAGTCAATAGGGTGTAGAAATCACTGTTCATGGCCCTAAGCAGAGATATTTGTATTCGTGTGATACCCTGGAGCAAATACTGTATACAGCAGTGCACACAAACGTGCGTAACACACTCAGAAAAATGGTAGAATGTAAATTAGCAGGAAACCATTCATTGCAGACTCACGCAGAATTTAAAGGGGTAAATGCATCATAATTAATGCATTGGAAAATCACTCTGTATTTTTGCTAATCTACATTTGTTTAATAAAAATAGCATGAAAGAGTTTAAAGGGAGAGCCTACTCCTTTATTTTCTTTATAATAATATGTTCAATGCAGCCCGAGTAGTCTAAACTACCGGCATTCTATTTAATATTGTTAAGATTTGAGTTGAGCTATAATAGCCAGCTGTTTTTGTCAATCTGTTTTTGTCAATGACATCACAGCTGCTCAGGGTTCTGGTAAGTACCAATCCTGGCTCAGCTTCAGAAAACAGGTGACTGTGATTGGTCGTTACTTGAGCACTGTGAGGTCATTTTCAGTTGACAGCAAGTGCCAAAATGGCCACGCCCCTGAGATGGCCAAAAACAGGTGAATTTTACTCCGTAACTCATATTCCACAAACACAGTATTAATCAGAATGCCTTCTTTAGACTAGTGGAGGTGCATAGAACATTGTAGTGTGAACACTTTGATTTTGGCTTCCCCCAAAAGGAACCCTATTAAATACCGTACATACAGTTGTTTTTGCAACTATCGTATGAACTTAAGACCTTCGTTATCTATTGAAGAGAAATGAATGAAAGTGTTTATCAAGTTACCATGATACTAAAACCACATAATCACATTTCACATGGCCAAAAATGATGACTTCCGCTCCTCTTCTTAGAAAACCATTAAATAGGGATGAGATAATCATGTTTGTGATTTAACATATGACGATTCACTACCCAGTGTGTTGTTTTAGTACATCAGCTGTAGTTATCAGTCAGTTTGTTTTTATTTAGTTAGTTATTATTTCTATTGACCTTCTGTCTCATTTCATTATGGCACAGAATGAATACTAATAATTAATTAGCATGATGCCTTCGTTATTACATCAGTGTATTATTGATTTTGCAAGGGTGGATTTATTTCCTGATGGTATTGGCTTCACCTTTTCAGATGACCCCTTTGTTCTCTTAACAATGGCTTGTTTAACTTAACAGTAGTGACATATTCCAGCAGGGGACCAAACATGGCTGCCATGTCATGTTTTGTTGAAAAAGAATGCGAGAGGGATGTGCTTCGCTTCACTTCCTTATTATGATGTGATTCAGTCCAAAGATTTTGACACAGAGCCCCAACAGCGACACAATCATTTTTAACACTTGCCCCTCTCTCCTATTATCTGACTCCAACAATAACCTAAGCTCCACATCTCTCCTCCCATTGCTGCGACACTGAAAACAGTCTATGGACTTTTGGAAGGGAGTGAGGCATATCATTGGAGCTCAGGCCATGCAAACAGCAAGAGGGCCCATTCAGAACGTGTTCTGATGGACGTGATGCCACTCGAAGAGGACATGCCTGACTTACTAATCCATGACAACGGTCTGTGTTTGCCAGGTGGAGCATTGAGGGGCTGCGCCGTTCCTTTTTGTCACGGTCTGCTATGTTACCGTTTCCACACTGCAGGGCCATTGCTATAAACCTCCAAGACTTGCTCTCTTGCACGCTCCACGCCTGAGCAAGTAACCTCAGGAAGGTAGCCGTGCAGAAAGGTCCATCCCTTTCCCCTCTATCCACACCATTTCTCACATTTAATTAATAATTCTGATTTCTTCAGCTCCGGTGGCTGGGAGGAGGGACGAATATTACCCTTCATGTCTTTTTTTGCTGTGGAGAACCATTGATTGTTCCCTTCAAATCTCACAGTGGACCGGATGAAAGGGCACCTTCTTATTCCACATCACACAAGACCGCACCGCTCAAGCCCAAGTATTTGTGTGCACCAGGCTAATGTTTAGAGTTAATGCGTAGAGCAATTCAGTTGTGTTACCACAAAATGTCCAAAAGAAGTGAAAATCTTTAGTTGAGCTGTTGCTATGGCAAACCAGCCTGACCGTCTCCTTTCTCTCTATTACTTTCAACAGTTTTGACAATGAGAATCTGACATCACCAAATACAGTATAAACAACAAAATATTGGTTTTTGGTTATGGGGAAAATGTATTACCATTCTTGAATGTCATGTTGAAAAAGAACATACAATATTCGTATTACATTATATTAATGCTTATACTTTTTTTCTCCATTTGTTGTCTGTCTTCCTCGCTAATTCATTCTCCATCACAATGTATACTGTAAGTACTTCCTAAAATGCTATCAAGTAAGAAAAATTAACCCCCTACTTATGCAGCGGCACCATTCGAAAATCGCCTAATTACAGTATGTGATTATGTCATTAGGAACGAGATGAGGAGGGGTTGCACGCTTTTCAAAAGCTCCCTGTGAGCTTGTCTGTGAAATAAAAGACGCAAAGGACCTTAAAGGTAACTAATCCATTTAACTCCCATTGCAGCTCAACATGCCTCAGTAGACAACACAGCAGTCCCACAGAACAGGCCGAGGAGGCAAAGAATGCTTGTGGATTGCTTTACAGCAGTCACCCTTTGAAACATAAATGACAAACGTACCATTCTTCTGAAGCATGAGGCCGGTTGGCAAAGTTTCTTCATCATCCCTCTTCTGGCTGATGTGAGAGGTCACCTTAGAAAACAGCAATTACACAGTAGGTTTATGTTAAGTTGAGGTACAGGTGTTTTGGCAATGCAAGAGAATGCTCAACAAGAATTCATGCAGATATATAAGTATTTGTCCCCTTCCTTATTTCCGTGTTCTATGCACATTTGTCACACACAAGGGTTTCAGTTCAAGCCAATTTTAATATAACTGACTTAGCCACTCCCAAACGTTTTCTTTTTTTTTTCTTTATGTTTTGGAGACATTCAGAGGTGGACTTGCTGATGTGATTCGGATGTTCTGCTCAATGATTTAAGAGTGATAGCATTACGGGGTGCGGACCAATGGTCCTTCAGGATTTTCTGCTAAACAGCAGAATTCAGTATCCCACTAAGCACAGACAAGTGGTCTTGGTCCTGAGGAAGCAAAGCTGTGTGTAGATGGATGGATGGATGGATGGATGGATGGATGGATGGATGGATGGATGGATGGATGGATAGATACACATGCATATACAATGGCTTACTAAAGTGCAGGGAAGTGCCATATTGAGTTTCTTTGGGGGGAAACTACTGTGGAAAGAAAAACAATCAAAGTAAATGGAACAAATTTCACTGACAGTTGACTTTAAGGTCGACAAATTTCAATAACACTGTGAGTCAATATTTAATTCTGGAGATGCAACTAGTGGTTGTTTTGAAGCTGGCTAATTGAGTAGAGCTAATTTATAACTGGTCACACACAGCTGTGACCTGCGAGGAAAACAACGTTATGCAGTTCATTATAAACTACAGCTGTACATCACAAGCATTGACTGGCATTGTGAAATACAGTGTAATAAAACACTGGTTGATAAGTTTAATGGTGCTTGTTATTAATAGGGCTTTGATAGAGGAGGGGGCAGTGTTGGGTATTATTATCAAGTCAGCATTATAAGAAAATCACAATTGTTTCACAACAAAAGTGCAGAAATTAATGACAT
Organism: Hippocampus zosterae; assembly: GCF_025434085.1. Classification (NCBI taxonomy): domain Eukaryota; kingdom Metazoa; phylum Chordata; class Actinopteri; order Syngnathiformes; family Syngnathidae; genus Hippocampus; species Hippocampus zosterae. The sequence goes on from NC_067455.1 coordinate 15,219,154, forward strand.
ATCAATAACAGTTATTTGAAATGACTCATAATAAGAGGTATATCAATAATGCCATATTAAATCAGTGTCCATGTTGATTATAAAGCAGGGCATTACTATGATATACAGTAAAGTCAAGTCTCCACCTAGCCCACCATTTTGTACTCTATAATAATTCACCATGGCCGTCCTTGTCAAACTCCCCAGCCCGAAGATAAATATGTCATTCTTTATGGCTCCCATCGGAGTACTCAACAGATTAATTTGAGAATAAAAACAAGATTCTTGTGCCGAGTAAATCCATCAGTTATGATGAACTGACATTCTAAGTAAGTGCATGATTCCTGACATTTGACTTATCAGTCATTCGATATGAAAAAGGAGGTCCCTCACTCTGTATTAAAAAAATAGCCATGTTGTACTGTAACTCATCTGGGAAAGGTTTGAACGCCAATCATGTGTAGATCTTAGACGTGGTTAACCACGGCAACCTCAGGCCTCAGGGTGTCTGCAGGTGCATTTTGGAGCCAAGCTCCAACTGACTGGTCAAACAGTGTGCTATTTGGCATCCACTACAGTTTGATTTCTGCCCCATCGGGAGCGACACCCTGAACCCATCGCTCACACTTCATCTATATAATAATTTTGCCAGGCCGGGATTGCAAATGAGAATCTGTTTTTAATTGCCTTACCAAAATAAATAAATGTTAATTGACATAAATAAAATTAAATTAATACAAAAATTACACATTTCAGCCACCTACAAATGTCTGAATTCAGCGAATAAATAAAGTTATCAAGCATGTTTTCTTCAACATAAATAACGTGAGAGATATAGGCTAGCTTTCCAGAAGCTTCCATGACTTAATCGACACAGTGATACACAACAAAAGTTAAGACATAAAGATTTGTGCCTTTGGAAATGTTGCTGATCAAAAGATTTAGCGGATTACGCCATCTTGCAAACTGGTGTATCCAAGAACTAAGTAATTCTCAATTTCTTTTGAACTTTCCCTTTAGCACATTTTACTTGCCTCCGCCCTGCTGTCAGTTCTGGTCCCCTTTCAATCTCCTCACCCACTCTCCCAATCGAGTACTCTGAAAACTACTCCTTTTGCAGCTTATTCGTTCCCCAAAACTCTCTCACGCATTTACCAGGCACCCTTAGTGACTGCTGGGCTGTAAAATGGCCAGTGTGGAGAGAATGAGGAAGGGTGGGGTGATAGGGGGAGAAAGAGTCTGAGGGAGAGGAGTTAGATTCTTGACAGCAGGGACTCCCATTATCTCTGTAATCTGGTGATAATTAGAATTAGTGCTTGGGCACCCCCAAGGCGAGACTTTCAATGCCTCACAATGTCTCCATAGGACCTGGAGCTACTCTCTCTGCAAACACACACATGCATAAACACACACACACACACACACACACACAAAAACACACACACACACATCCTTGACCTCCTACTTGTTTCTACACTTCAAACGCAGACCCTCAAACCCTCTCCTCTCAATTTCAACTATTAAGATTTATTTCAAAACCACACACACACTCACCTCATTGGATCTCATGCACACGCACGTGTAACCACAGCCTCAGCCCATCCAAATAGGCAACTCTCAGCATTACCGCAACCCCCACTTCACCCGCTCTTCCTTGCCTCTGGGTGGTGCACAGCTGAAGGTAACAGTGGGTCACTGGTGTTGCTCTTGAGAAGCTGAGGCTTCACTGCCCATTAATCTGCTACTAATTACAATGCTCAATAGACTCCTAAAAGAGATGTTAGCCTAATTATGCTATCAGCCAGTGAGCTCGCTATTAAAGGGATTGATATGTGTACAGGGAGCAATGAAAACTTAAGGCTGACAGAGCAAGACAGTACCAGGGACGGACTTCAGTTTTCGCAGCATCCTTTTCTATTGTGTGTTATTTTGGCAGTACAGAATTATGTTTTTTTTTCTCACTCACAGAGTTTGTAAAATGGTCACATCACATTCCATGTAAATTATGAGAATCAGACAAATATTTAGCAGTAGAGCTCTCTATTGTTCATATAACTCATGTTATAGTTTAAGATATCTCATATGCATGCAGCCATCCATTTTACACATTGCTTTCCCTGTTCAGGTCACGGGGAGCTCGAGCCTCTCCTAGCTGACTTTTAGGGAAAAGGCGGACTACACCCTAGACCGGTTGTCACAGTTTCCGGGTGCATATTGAATAACCATCCACACTGATATCCACAGCCTCACCTTGTGTTAGAACCGAAGGCACACTGCAAGTCAAGCGAATGTGCAAATAAACTATCAGCGACCAACTCGCTTATTATTTATTCATCACCCAAAATGCCATGTCTCACTCATACAAAAAGACAAGGACAATCATCCAAAAGTATCCATCGAACAACTTCTTGATCAAGGTGTAAGGTGGCTCCCGTCTAACAAGTGTAAGAAATGTTGTTTTAGTGTCAGTCAGGGCGACTGTGACCCCCATCGCCTCGACACAAAAGTTCCCGTACCTCCCAGCCCAGCGTGCAGCTCATTCACTAAGCTTCAGTGCACATTCCAACCATTCACTTCTCCCGGAGACTCTCGATTCCCCCATTCCCCTCACACGCTCGCGCTTCAAGCTCTGCCACTGTGCGTCGCTTGTCCAGCCGACTAATGTGGAGGGTATAAAGTAGCAACAATAAATTATGGATATTTGGCACAGACTTGTGTTTATACAATTATATTAATTAATTGTATTTTATTTTTCTAATTTAAATGCTTCATCCTCTTTTTTAATGGAATCCTAATAAACCTATTTGCTTCATTTGCTTAAAAAAATAGCTGCGGGACAAAAAAAAATCTATTTAATTAAATAAATTAGAAAATGTTTATCAAAAGGAATTACATGCACAATAATCACTTTTATTATTATAAAAAGAGGCACAATTCAACCAAGGTGAATGACTACAAATGATCAATCTGATTTTTTTTTCCTCAATCATTTACCAAGATCAGAAAAAACAACCTTGTGTCATGTGCAATTCAATATCAAATGCAATCAATACAAACAACATTTTTAAAGCGGACCATTAAAGCAGTTTTCAATGTCCGGCAGACAATCAATGTCCAATGTTTGAAGAATCAGGGTATGACCTAAACTGGAGTATGTTGCAGGGAAGAGCAGGTTACCATTGATTACCTCTTGATGAACATGATGGCTTGTAATTTTTCCATGTGGCTTGCTTCTAATGGACACTCAAAATGACCAAATTACATTTATTTAAACGACGCTGATGCATTAACCTCAGTGTCACATGAATGAGGCGATAACCTCACCTGCATCATCTGCCAAGTGGAATTTCAGAATATTGACCAAATATCGAATCAATTGAAACGAGAACGAATAAAAAAAAAAGAAAAACATATTTTATTGTCTTTTCATACTGTCGCTGTAATAAATTGATGTTACCTTCATTGGGAGTTGCAAAACCGTGGCAATAAATAAATAAATAAATAAATGGATGTTGCAGTAGTCTCTTTATTTGTTCGGGTTCCCATTGAACTACTGCAGCAAATGTTTTAACTTCCCACCATGTACTGTCACAGTCTACGCAAAAACTTATTACATAAATAATCAGCATCTTCATTTACTGACCATCTGTCCTTTTGGAAACATTTATTTCTGCTCTTTCACAGTTTTTACAGCGCTGCTGTTTGGAGATCAATAGGGATGGAGTCACCTTGGTTTGTAACCTCTCATTGGTGGTGTTAAATGTGTGTGTGTGTGTAGAGTGTGCATGTGTCACAGCATGAGTGCTCGTGTGTGTGCGTGTGCGTGTGCGTGTGCGTGTGTGTGTGTGTGTGTGTGTGTGTGTGAGTGTAGGCATGTTCAGAAGCGAGCGTACTAGGTGTGAAGAAAGCCATGGGGATCAACATTAGCTCAAGAGCCCCCTTTGCTCTTCTTTAACTTGATCAAAGGCAAATGTAGTTGAAGCTTATTAAGCACGTCCCTTTCAAATGTGCAGGATAAACACACTTTGTTCTCAGAGAGAGCACACATTTAAATTCTGAGGCCACCCAAACAAAAGTGCATATATTTATTATTGCATAATGTTTAGAAAGAAGCACATAAAAAAGATTGAAATGGATTGAAATATTTAACAGATCGATCCACTCTAACAGGTTTATCAAGACCGTGACTTGGCGTGTTCGACTGAGCTTATAACAATAACATTCTGATCAAATGTTTTTAAATGCTTTTCGATTTCAAGTTAATAAATAAGAAGCTACAGTATATATTGCTTACTTGCATTGTTTATTATCCATGGTGTTGTTAAAACTACAAATTCATTTTGTGTTTAATTTGTATTTGTATTTTTTCCGACCCTACTGACCTAACCCTTCCCTGCAACCCAACTAAACTAAACAAGAATAATGATAATAAAAATAATAATGATAATAATAAAACAAAGGCACATGGTACAAATATATTTGACGATCGCCATATGTACTGATTTCACCTACTTTTATATGAAAGATCAGGATTTTTTTTTTTCAGCGATGGTGAAAGTGAATGCAGATGAATAAAATATATGTATTTTGACTTAAAAGGCACATTAAGAAAGGCTGAGAGAACATTATTTGTAAAGCCAAGCAGCGAGTGACAAGGTTTAAAGTGTTCTCCTCGCGCCACTTAAGGCTGCTGTGTGTCTCCTGTCTACTGTCTGGCTTTTTTCATGTGTCGCTCAGTCCTCCAGAGGGACAAGTTGGAATAAACATATATAATCAGATAATTGGGCACTCACCACAAATCTCAGTGCACACACACTTGCACACGAGTGCGCTCGCATTCAGCTGCATGCCTCAGGCAGCAAAAGCCAAAGAGTGTGTTTTATAGCAGACGTTTGAATAAGGTAGGGGCGAGTTTATCGGCTTGAGTAATGACGACATAGAGATTTGTTTTGTAATACTGGCATTCATTCAAAATTTTGTGACGATTCTGTAAAAACATTCATTTTCAGCATCAACTGATAAAGAGATGGATGTTAGTGTATTGAGAAATATATAATGTGTGTAACAAGAGGCCTCCACCAAGCCTGTCAAATCAATTAGCACCCATCATTAATGTGGTCCCTGAAGTGTCTATGACCTTATAATCCCGCTTTATATTTGTATCAAATCAACAGTGTATACCTGTCAGACACATTTTCATAACCTGTCCCATTTTTTATTCAGGAAATCTCTCAAAGTTACCAGCCTTACACCTTGTCTCATTTGGGCAGGATTTGCTTTTGACAGTTATGACAGAGCAAAGGCCACCTTATTTAGTTTCTGGGTGGAATGACTGCACCCCCTAAAGGTTTTAGCTGGAATTTCACACCAGCTTCCCAGCACAACCCCTCCTCCACAACTGAGCTGACGGACAGTCCCACAGGCAGCAAGTGTGTGTGTGTGTGTGTGTGTGTGTGTGTGTGTGTGTGTGTATGCGTGTGTGTGTGGGGGGGGGGGTGGTCTTGCCTCCGACATCCTCCCCTCTTCTCTTCAGCAGCCTGCTCTTGTCGGTTGAGGTTCTTATGATCCATTTTCTCACAGATATGAGAAAGTTGCTCGCTCAGAGGAAGAAAGTAGTCAATCAATTCTACTGAAATAGACCTGCTCCATTAGTAGGCTGTAACAGGAGCTGTGCCCTTGCTTAGGGGACTTTGGCTCATGCGGGCAGAATCAGTCCCACAGTCTCTCTCTCTCTCTCTCTCTCAGCTTTTCTCCTTCTTTCCCCACGACCTCAAAATAAAGCCGAGTTAAAATATTGTATGTTTCCTTTTATTTCTGCGTAGATTCACTCCAACATCCACCATGACAGACTGTGCCATGTTCAATCCTGTGTGTGTGTGTGCGTGTGCGTATTTAAATTCCCATGCCTTTGTATTCAAAAGTTAGCAAGGCAGTCTTGTTTGCTTGCCTGACCTTGTTGCCTGTCTCTAAACACCTATAATTGTTTTAAAAGTACTCGCCACGGCAGGCCCTTACACCACAGGCTTTGTGTCAACGAAAGCCGATACCTCAAAGCTTCTTTTGTTTATCAGGTAAAATCATTTGGGAGTGGACCCTAGGTTTTCCGCCTAGTGTGCATGCCTCTCTCAATTGAGGATTATGACAGGGAGCATCTGCTTAGGGGTAACCAGCAAGATCATTTGGCATAGAATGATAGGTTGTGTGGATCCTCTTTACTTAAGGGCTCCTACCTCGCCTCTGTGAAGTGGTCGGGACAAGTGCTTTAATCCTGAAAAGCCCCACATAAGAAACGGAAGTCTTACATTCAACGAATTTTGATGCACCTTGGCTTGGAAACTCCAAAACTTTGCTCTTGATAAAGATTTGGCTCAGAGTTAGAAAAGGGTTCTATTCTTACATGCTTCCCCCCAGATTTAAAAATTAATAATAATCACCTGACATCAAACATGCGAATGATGGATAAGAATCATTTGGGAACCCTGTGGTCTGACTCTGTCATGTGGACAAAACAAATATAATTATTATAAAACAGCATTATAAAACGTTGGACCACAATAAAACCCCCTCCATTTTCATTCATTCATTTTCAGCTAATTTAATGTTTTATCATTTTTGTGACCCTGACCCGAATCGAATAATAAATGGATGATGCATATTATCTGTACTGTATTGGAATTACAGTAGCATTGGCTTATTATTCTTTAATGGCCGGGTCCCAACAATTAAGCCGACATGTCTACATCCGGCTAAAAGTCCACATCCTCAGTCCCTTTCGCCACCTCTGCCATGTCTGTCCTAACCCAAGTTCAGCTGGGCGTCACAGAAATTGTAGCCATGTGTTACGCTGTGTCAGGTGCTATTAGAGGCTGTTAGGTGGCAGCCTCCATCACTCTCTGCCTCTTCGTGTCCACTCCAGGGGTGAGGTGGTGCAATTGCCTTCCACACCCACACACACACAAACTCACCACAGTGCTGTGACAGGGAGTCCTGATTGGCAGTGACACCACCATGTTGTGGAAAGACGGTACAGGAGGGGGGCAGGGGATGGTAGCGGAAGAAGCGGGGACCCAGGTGGTAGTGCAGCCGCTCCACGGGGTGTTATTCCCTCAAAAGATGAGCGGGGAAATGTGTGTGTATGTGTGTGTCCCAGGTGTTCGCATTGCCCTGTCCCCAGGTGTTCGCTTGGGACATATTACATATGCTATACAGTGAGAGTGGCCCTGGATGGTTGAGCCTGGATTGATTGTTGCAGGGAAAAGGGGCGGCAAAACATACTGAGAAAGTCAAGGGAGCACTCGGAAATCCCTCAACATCGATGATATTTACCATTATTCGATGGCCTCATAGGTTTAAGCCTGCTTGTAGCATTTAAACGTCATTTGCTTGGAATGAATGTATAAATCCATTTGAAGTATTAAATTGTATTCGGCATTGGTGGTTGACACCGATCGTAAAGTTGCAACTATTTAAGGATTGTTTCTTAATCGTTCCCACTACTGTCACAGAATCTGCAGTGGAATATACAGCCAACACCGTAAAAACAAACAACCAAACAAACAAAAAAAGACCTCCTCATCCCTGAAGACTAAGTGAGAGGTTCAGGAGAGCAGTGAGCATTTTGACCCCCTGTGGGCTTGTCCTTGTCTTGACTGTTCCAGTGTGTTGCAATGTGATGGTCAAGATGTCTGTCATTGGTTTCAGCTGTTTGGTTTTCTTATTGCCTCCATATGCCCGTGTCTCCACCTTGAACTTCTTCCAGAATGCCTTAAAACATCTTGCTCTTTATGTGCTGCCATTTGTTTTCTCAGTTTCATGGATAATGATGACTTTATAGCTATTCAAATTGGTTGACACTTGAAATTATACTACCATTTGGAATAAAACAAAAAAGACGATTGCAATAAACTCCTCTTAAAACCATATGCATTGCTTTCCTAAGGGAATTGGACTTAAACCAATTGAATTACATTTTGTACTAGAAGAATAAAAAAAGAATTGACTACTTAATGAAGAGATTAGTTCATTGCTAACTGTATGTAAACATCATCACGACAAGAAAGAAATGACATTTGCCCTGTGAACTGTGGCAAAAGCCAATCAAAAATAAATATCATCGGTGTGTTTTACAGGCTACCAACAAAAAGAGTCCATCACACAATAATACCGATACAAGTAATTGTCTTTCTATGGTCTATAGGGCCCCGAGGTCCTTTTTCTCAGTGAAAGCTTTGCTCATAAACTCCTGATTCTAAAATTTGATATTGCGGAGAGACCATTATTGTTGCTCGTACAAATGGCGGGCTGTCATTGTGTTAGCGGCAGGGCTAAATCTTATGTTCTTCACATTGTGCCACCTAATGATGTTAGTCTTTTAAAAACACAACATGTGCGGACAACACCCAAAGGGAAATCATTCATCTTTCAGTGGACGTAACTGAACACTCTCAAATTGGGATGTGGACCACAACATTGACAACCGTTTCGAATAATTGAAAAAAAAATGTTTTATTTTTTTAACGATTCCTTTTCTACTCCCTCTCCTTAACAAACCAGCTATCGCTACTTATTTAATCTTCATCTTGAGATGATCAAAAACCCAGGGCACTTTAGACTATCAAGCACTTTTCTGCTCCCCAAAAGGTCCCAACCACCCAGGACAAACTCCAACAAACAATAAAGACAATTTTAGGGTCCTGTTCAGTGTAATTTCCTGAATCAGACAGCATGGTTTGTCATTTCTTGCTGCTAAACAACATTATGGCCTTTGCTTATGTTTCTTCGTTGCCTTTGGCTATCTGCCAAATGGAGCCAACAAATCAGGGCTTATTTCATTGATGTTTTTTCAGAGGTGATTGCATCAGACAAGGGAATATCATATTTATCCAGGTATCAGTGAAACACTCCATCAAATTATGTTTAGTACGGTCTTCAACTTTGTGATTTTGTTCCACTCGTCTACGTCGTGTTTTTCCTTCTGTCCTAACCGTGTCAATACTTAAAGAAGCCATGTTCACCGAGGACAGGCAACAAAATAATTAAGCATATTCTGGCTTAATTTATTTAGAGTTAAGATGGTCCTTTCACCTAGTGAGATACTGTGATGTGTGCTTATGATGTTGGGCCTCTTTGAAAGGGACAGACCTTATTAGTGTTTGTTTGTCCCCTGCCTTGAAGATCCCAGCAAATGACAAGGGAGTTCATTTTCTAACATTTGAACTGAACATGAAAGAACTCCTCTGTAATTAGTATGTTGTGATTAATGATCATCAGAAGTGTGGCTTCTTTGCCTTTAATCAAATCGCATACAGAAATGTCCCTGTGCTTCTACATCATGTAGAAAGGGGGGGATTTGTACTTTTTTAAAAACATTTAAATGTGTGTGGTCACAACATCAAGCGAGGAAAGTTGTTTTCTAAATTTTGGAATACATGGTGCACGTTTACCTTTATTGTAAAGATGATAAATTGAGGATTGAATTGAGAATTTTACAAGAGTGATGTGAACTGAGGCAATGATGAGCCCAAAACATATTTTGATTTAGCCGAAAAATAGCTGACTCTCTAACCAATAAATTATTGCCCAGCACTGAACAATTAGGTGCAGTCGCATTCAATACACATGTCCAAAGACCTTAAATGATGCATCATCAATAATCGTGATCAGAAACAAAAAAGAAAAATCCATGGAAAGAAGATTCCACACAACTTAAATTATGACCACATATACAATATTCAATTCAAGAGATGAATACTGACCGAAAGTGTTAATCTAAAGGCAGCTTTTTACCTGATTATTTGATCGCTTTGGACATCATTATATTATGCAAGTAGTTATAATGTTCAAATGGTCCAAGTAAGGCTTCTATGCAGTCAAATGTTTTGGACTAACCACGTGTAATTATCTCGAGCAAACAAGCCGATCAATCTTTCATAACGCCGCATCACACCACATGTAGGTCGCAGCAACAATCAAATTCTGCTAATGTTGTTAGGCTTTCATGCCGATAGGTTTTCTGTCGCCTGAATGGATATTTCCAATTCTGTTCGGAGAGGGGTTTATCATAGCCCATCCGATTAGACTGACAAACTATCCAATATGTGTCTTGTTTAAACTAATCTTAGAGTTCATTCACTTTCACCAAATAGACTTACTGTTGAGTGTCATTCGAATGCAGTAGTTCATTTTATTTGAACTCTAAGAGAAATCGGTTTCCGTGAGATTGTTGAGAGTAGGTAGGGTTTTAACACTGCTTCTGCACATTTATGAACTACAGAGCTTCCCCCCAGCCTGGATTTATTGGAGGTGAAAGGTTCCAAATCCCTCTTTAGATGGGTTGATCTTCTCAGGCCCATTATGCCTCGTCACTGTGACAGACGAGATGCTGAGAGGCAGTTGGGGCACAGCAGAGAGGAATAAAAAGAAGAAGAAAAAAAAGAAAACCAAACTCAACTTGAGCATTTGTTTAACTTGTTCTTTCTTGCACCCGAGTGTAACAGTTATTCAGTGGAATATTGTGTTCTAAGGCTTTGCTTCCCCCATCACCCATCAACTATTTGGGAAAGCACTTCATGAAACTGAGAGTCGATCAGTGTGTAGGATCGCAAAACGTGAGCAAAGAATAGAAATCAAGCGCAATTCTGCATTGGTATGTTTGAAAGGTCTTCGTGATGAAAACAAAAAATAAAGTGCTATCAAACAGGAATCAATTTATCTGAACAGAATATAAAGAAACTCTAACTTATTGTGTCAAACTCAAGGCCCGGGTGCCAGATCTGGTCCACCACCTTTTTTGTGGCCTGCGAAAGCAAATCAAAGATGCCAGCTTTCATGATGCTTGCGAAAATCTCTACCAAGATTTCAAATGTTCATATGGAATAAATTTGTGATATTTTCTTGTTACCAAACCCCTCATGACAGTAACTCAAACAATCGGTGAATGAAGTGTTCTTCTTGATTTCTTTATATGGTTTCAGTCATAACGGCCTTCCGAGGGAAAGTAACTAAAATCGGGCCCTTGACAAAAATGAGTTTGACACCCCTGCGGTAACGCAAAAAAACCCCAAGCAATCACAAGGAGAGGATGCAAACTCCACACAGGAAGGCCTGAGCTGAGATTCAAACCCAAAACCCCTCATAACTGTGAGGCGGACAGATGCTCACCACTCTTCCACCATGCTGCCTCATAGAAGGGCATATTAATGTGAATTAGTGACCTTTGCCGCAATCTGGTTAAATGTTTTATACAGTTCATGAAGGATTATGTCAATACTGGCCAGTCCACTGTTCTCTAAGGACAACGGGTGTATCTATTAGCAGCAAGGTAACAGAGCTGAAGGCAACAGCTTTGTCCCAATTGAGAAAGCTGAAATTGACTGCTGGAAAACCCAGGGACAGGAGTCATCACCTCGAGCAGTTGATCAGAACACAAATAACAAATAATTGACTGGATGATGGACGACAAGATTAGATCCATGGGTCTAAACAAGGTCAAACATCTCACTCTCAACTGCTAACCACAACAATGCTTCAAGCTCCAGGATCAAAATAATGGTTATGTGCATGATAATTCTTCCACCGTAACCTTGGGCAGGTTGTTAAGGACTCCTGTGATATCTATTAGGTGTTGAATTTAAGAGATGAGCCTATGAGGTCAGACAACAAGGTCAAGACAAACAATGAGTGTGATCCATGCTGCGAGGGCTGCATGAAAAAAAAAAATCACATTTAGTGAAGGGTGAATGGTTCCGAATGTGGGTTGTTTCAAGAGGACATCAAATGTAAACACAAGGAAATTGGATAGAGATTCATGAAACAAGTGGACAGATGAATACAAATCAGGTATACGCCACTCAGCCTGAGGTATAAATCCAGCCATAAGCATCCGTACGGAACTTCCAGCTTTTCAACAGAACATGACATTTTACAATTTACAATTGAGGCACAGCTATCAGGACACTATTCATCAATTGTCATTTAATTGTTCATTTTCTAAACTGCTTACCCTGTTCAGAATCACAAGTTTTAGACCGCGCTCAATGACCAAGTCTTTCAAAGTTCTATGATGATCATGCTATGTTTCAGGAAGAATAAACTTGATGTTTCATGATGTTTCATATGTAAAACCAGTATGAAGAAACAGAAGGCTTTTGGTTTCAATGATGTTAAGTGGGCTTTAGTTAGTTAGTGTGTCTTATATTTTGGTTACCGGTACTTGATATGTATGATACACATTTGGATACATGAAACAGCCAAAAATATGAGCAACAACTCTCAGTTTGACACAGTACACTTGCGCTACATAAACTACAACCACAACAACAAACATTTTTACAGTAATTAACTCCTTCAGGGACAGGGGTTACCACAGTGGACAGTTGGTTTTATCATGTTATCAAGTTATGATAATAATACCATTATAATGGTTGTCATGGCTGAATACAAGATGCAGCTCTTGTATTGGACAAGCGTGGATAACTTGTATAACATTCATTAATTCATTTTCTGATCCGCTTATCCTCACAAGGGTCACCGGGGGTGTTGGAGCCTATTCCAGCCGTCTTCGGGCAGTAGACAGGGGACACCCCGAACTGGTTGCCAACCAATCACAGGGCACACAGACACGAACAACCATCACACTCACTCCTAGAGACAATTTCAAGTGTTCAATCAGCCTGCCATGCATGTTTTGGGAATTTGGGAGGAAACCGGAGCACCCGGAGAAAACCCACGCAGGCCCATGGGAAACCATGCAAACTCCACACAGGCCGGCGCTGGGATTGAACTATGTACCTCTGAACTGTGAGGTTGATGCGCCACCGGGCCGCCTAACATACCATTGTGTGAGAAAAGATGTTCAAGAGAGGGGGAAGCGCTAGCAGTATCAGTGGGATTTTTGCCCAGGTATTTACCCTCGGCAAAATTCCCACTGACTTAATGACTGTAATCAAAAACAACCACAGTTCAGCAATATTCATAATATATGTAAGCCAATGTATGTAAAATGTGTAGGAAATTGTATTACAATGATACCATTGAGTGCTATTATGTAAATGAAAGGGTTAACCTATAATATGATTCTTAACCACAAATCTAAAGTAGTAGGAATTAGAATATCTTGTTTATTAAAAATCCCCGACTGCTTGAGCAAGCAAAAGATATGCCTGACATCTAATTGAGCTTGAACAATCTGTTTGGTTCCCACTGTTGTGTTTATGAGTGACCATTGAGGAGTTCACTGCAGACAGGTCATTAGTTAAGTAGCCACATTATACTCTATGCATTCTGACAATAATTCATCCACGGACAAAATGAATCAATGAGTCTTTGAAACAACATATGTTACTAGATTTGGACAAGCTGCAAACCCCAACTCCATTAATAATATGAGAACGTGAGGATCATTACCATATGGATTCTAAATCCAGATATGTAGAAATGACCCCTCGCCCCTCCCAGCCCCCCCAAAAAATGCAAATGCACAGGCATCATTAAGCTGAGTGCTTGAAATAGATTGCCATAAGGTAATCACAAAGCCTACCACAAATATTTCTACTTGACTTGAGCAATCAATTCATTCATAATGACCAATGCCTTCAACTGGAGCGTATGTCTCAGTCTTGATTCACTTGTTTATCTAGCGATGTCAAGAGTACCAGGTTCTTCTGACAAATTATATTTTAACTTCTTTGTGAATATCTGAAACGTGCCCGCCTTAATTGCCGCTTTAAGACTGAAGCACCGGTTATTAATCAAGCGGTGTCAAGTGAGCCATGCCGGATCCCTGTATTTAAAACAATAAATTATAAAATCATATGCATATTTACTCTGAGTTGGTCTTTGCTGTACTGTAATTGGTATGTTATTAGGTGGAGGCTTTTAGTCTGAATCGAAGTAATTCAATTAAAAAGTGAAATATAGATTTGTCCTTGATAAACAAACAAGCCAACCGCAACATGAGAGAAATTCAGGTGGTGGTATGGTTAAGAAGCTCATTTTTATTATATGTATCTTTTTTTACCTTAAATGGAATGGCTACTTGAGGAGGGTTGTACTCTAATGGATTGTGTAGTACATGCCAGCATCTCTGGTATTAGCCCCTCAATCCACTTATCCTTGTAGCACTGGCTGGATAATTGTGGCGTCTGACACCAATGGTGACGTTATCTGTAAGTGTGCAAATATACAATGTATCCTTCTGTTATGCATCCTCATATCACTTTTTGGCATAAATAATGATATAAAGGTGATACTTCTCCATCTGTCTTTTCCAGTGTTCAGTCAGAGGGAGATACTAACTCATCAACTTATCTTGGGGAGCATTAGTCATGATAAGACATTGGCTCTCTCTCATAAAAAGTGGAGAACATCTATCCACAGCTAACTAAGTAATACAGACTAATAGAATGGCGTTTCTGCAGAAAATCTGCTGGAACTGGATAAAAAGCTGTCCATATTGCAAGAAAGGACACCAACACTATTCTCGAAAGTCACAGTTGTAAATGCAATCTTTTATTGCTTAGTCATTATTTAACCAAATATGTATCTTTTCTTTTTTTTTTTCAATTTCCAAGACTCATATTATCTTCTCGACCAACCCTGGGCAAATTACGGCCCGCCGATGGTTGACACAGTACACAATTAAGGTTCGATGTAAATGATTGTATTCATTTCATTTGGACAGGCATTTCAACGCCAGGTGGCGCAGTTACATGAAGTTGCAAAGGACAGGGAGGGAGGGGGAGAGGTTACGGAAGCCCGCAGTAGTAGCGCTAAATCAAGTAACTCTGCTCGATACGACGGAATAAGTGTGTCCGCGCTGCCATTTTCAATCATTGATTCCAAAACGACGACATGCAAGTGACTCTTTATTGCAGTGAGTTTTACTGGAATTGCGAACCTTTTTACGTCCTGTAGATCATGGCATCCAAACGAAGAGGAACAGTAAGTGAAGTGCATCTGATTAAACGAAGCAGGTTACAAGTACGAAACATCCACGAGACGCCTGGAGTCTGCAAGACTCAAATCTACGAGACTTTAAAAAACAAGGAAGTGATTCTTTCTCAGTCTGATTCTGGGTGTTTCCATCCTCTACTATTCACCATTTTTAATAAACAAAATAATTAATAAACACACGCATTCAAAGGAGTTGCTGTTAGCCACAACTCACGCCCATGTGCTCCTCACTCAGACTAAATACCGGAGCCAATATTCTCCCAACCTGGCTCCTCCCCTCCCTATGACGTCACACAAAATACAAGAAACAGATATTACAGTACGGTAATACTTTAATACTTTTGTTCTGTTGATGTTTGGTATGGACTGTCAACATATACATTTTTTTATATGCACCGTATCTTGTGCTGACCGGGTCCACCTGTCAAATTTAGAAATCAATATGCCACCTGAGCCAAAAGGTTTGCCCACCCCTGGGCTAGATTGATCTCTCCTGAACAAGAAAAAAAATCAAAACACTGAAACATGCTTGCTTATATATTTTCTACGTTGTTTGGCAGTTAGGACAAAAATGTGAGTTCTGTTACATTATTACTGGCATACAAAGACATTGTGCTATCTTCATGGGAAATCAGAAAGCATGGTAGTGTTCATCTTACTGAAAAAGAGTTACAAATGTTGCACAATTAGAATTGTTTTGCATAATTTCACTGAAGAAATAATTTTTCTGTAAAATAACTGCACTTTCGTTATCTAGAAATAATACATACTCTTATCAGCCTCTGTAAACAATGTCAATAACTTATTTCAACGTAGAAATCAAAACGAAATCAGGAGTCGATTTCTAACTATTGGCCCAGCCCTCCACAATATTATCTGCTTCTAATTTGGCGCCCCCGGAAAAATAATTGCCCACCCCTATTCTAGAGCATAGTTGTCAAACTCAGGTCCTGGAGGGCTGCTGTCCTGCATGTTTTCCAAGTCTCCCTGGTGCAACACACCTGATTCAAACGAACAGGTTCAATGTCAGACTTGCGCACAGCTTGCTGATGATCTGATCATTTGAATCAGGTGTGTTGCAACAGGGAGACTTGGAACACATGCAGGACAGCGGCCCTCCAGGACCGAAGTTTGACATTTATGTTTTAGAGTAAACAAAACAGGTACTGTTCTATGTCTCAGTGCCCCTGCAAAACCTTCAGTTATTTGTGAGTCAGTGGACACTTGTTTGTTTTTCAACTTTGGCTAAATGACCAAACTGTCTTATAAATGGCCAGTTTGAGCAATGTGTATTCCCGAATATTGCACCTCATAGAAAGTGACATATGGTTCATATGAAGGTTAGGCCCTCTCAGTGTGGCGCGAATAAAAACACAGTTGACACACTCTTCCGTTCGCTCTGGATCATGTGTGAACAAAAACATTTCTATCATTTTAATGGCTGCAAACTTGCAGAGCAATTTGTTGAAGGTCAGCAGAATATGTGATAAAGGTGCAGTCTTGTTAAGCATCCATCAAAGGCTGATTTGGATTTTGAGCAAAGATGTAGTGACAAAAATACACAATGGGTTCGGGGTAATGAGCTTAGGCAGGGATATTGGTTTGGGTAATACAGTTAATAGCTCTTGGAACTGGGGGCTCTTTTAGGCAGATATGAGAACCGTAGCCGGCTGTCATATTCACCGATGAGAGTATGCATTAGAGCAAACTCTATTTAGTAAAAGACAATTCAATTAAGGACTATTCAGAGACCCTGGATTATTTCCCCACGGGCATCTGCTCAACTGAGGCAATATTCAGATTTCATTGTGTTTTCAAAGTGGAGAAATGTCAGTGGCTGGCTCCAGTACTGGTCGGGGGACCTGTATGGACATTTATATTTCAACAGTCAAATAAAGGAAGACCAAATTTTCTCAATACAACCATAATGTATAGAAACAATATTGTATGGATAGAGCATCAACATTTATCTTCTGACACAAAGTCTAGATTTATGTTTGGCTTTGTGACCGACCATTTTTCATTGTAATAACTTAAATAACATAACGACTGAAAGCAAAATTGAGAGCATTTTTAACTTCAAGTTGAGTCAACTCTGATTTACAGCCGTGACAAATTTAACTGGCCGTTTTGCCATGCGGAATGCAAAGAATGTTTCTGAAACTTAGGGTAAATTGTTCACTTGACATTTTGGAGAACCTGGCGTGCATGTTGTCCATGTGTGGTACATCTCACATTACAAGGAATGAGGGAAAAAAATAGTGCAGCTGTGTCATTATGGAAAGTCTACTTGTTCAGTACATTAAGGCATACGTCAACTATGCATCCACATGCCCCTCATATCATGAGACTACACCTGTCTCTACATGAAACAGGAGACCCATTCCTGCAACTAGGGGCTATGCGGCATAACAACACTGTAACTGGGTCACAGATAGCCATAAATCCAGTCTCCTAAGGAAATTACATGACAATCTGAGATGCCAGCAAATCATTTCACAGTTTGCTAGTGATCTCATAAACCTTTACTTGTGCATCTAAATCTAATCAGTGTGGCTAAGATCCGGGGACCTTGAAGATTTTGTGCAAAGCTATTTTATGAAAATCAGCAACACATTTTGTTGTCATATACGTATATGACATATACTGTACATTTACTTACTTTTTAAAATTTTCCTTTTATAATTTTTGCTTGCCTTTTGTCAATCTGTTATTGTATGTTCTATATATGCTCAATCAACAATAAAACAAACAAAACAAATATATTTAATGCATCTCATCTGAATTATTTTTTGACAGAGCTAAATGTTCTTTTTACCACAGAATTCATGAAAATCTAACCATCACACAATGCATAGAATTAATGACAGTTATAGAAAGCACCTCTTTAAAAAAAAACAGTTAAAAAGAACATGAGACATTACATGTTATGTATGTATTGTATTATAAATTGGCAAAGATTAAGAAGAGTTTTGGAAGGGTACTAGGATTTATTCTGAAATCAAATCATATCACATATCCACTTTTGTAAAGATTAAACATATCGGTAGTTCCTGAAATTGACTTGTAATCGCAGCACTGACGCCAAGAACCCACACAAGCACATGGAGAATATGCAAACTCTACACAGGAAGACCACAGCTGGGATTTGAACCTAAAAAATGTGAAGCAGATATGCCAACTGTCAGCCCTGACTTTAGCAGGCCTTTCATACACAGATGGACTGGTCACTACTTGTCTGGAGACTAACTTGTCAGAAGAAAAAAAAGTAAGTCAGTGTCCTTTTTTTTTGTTCTTGCCACACTGCTTCTTGCTTAGCCATGGCAAAGTTGGAGTGAACCTTTTGTCTTGTGGAGACATGGACACAGTGAGAGAAAGAGAAAGGAAAGAAGTGGGGGGGTGGGGACACAACACCGACCATATGTTCAATGTGACCCTCATTATTCTCAATTAGGGCAGCCATCCGTGCAGTGGTCTTGCTGATAACAGCCCAACACCTTCACAGGAAGAAAAAAAAAGCACAGGGGGCATGATGGACAAGTTGGGTGGCAAGTGGATTTGAGGAGAATGTGTATGTCTGTGTGTGTATGTGTTTCTGTGCTCCCAATATGAAAGGATATTTTAACAGTAGATACAGTACAGTAAATAGCAAATACTCTGTTTTCATTGTGCATTTGATATTGGTGTGTGTGCGTGGGGTGGTCGGGGGGTGGACTGCAATTGCAATGGGCCTGTGATAGTGTAGAATCAGTCAGTGAGAAAGCCACTCTCATAGCTCGTGGGTAGTGTCGGGAAGGTTGTAAAAAAAATGTCCAACATAGTTGTTCTTCATCCCTTGCATTCCCACAGATGTTCTTGACGTCATTGAGGAATCAATAAGAAAATAATTTTAAATGGGCTTTACAATCACAACTTTCAAAATTTGTTCTGATACAGTCGTACACGTGGAGCCAAACTCACTCAAAGGATACCGTGTTGTTAACCTAAATGATATCGACACACGGAGCAAGTGTGAGACAAGGTCAAACTCAAGGTCAGCGTTTATTTATATAACGCATTTAAACACAGTAAACAATGCCCAAAGTGCTGTACATAATAAAATATAACACAACAAAGAAACACAAATGTGAAAGAGAAAAATACATATGAAAAACAATAAGAAAGATATGTCCATCCATCCATTTTCCAATCGGCTTATTCTCACTAGGGTCGCGGGCATGCTGGAGCCTATCCCATGAATGTTTTTGGTATGTGGGAGAAAACCGGAGTATCAGGAGAAAACCCACACAGGCACGGGGAGAACTTGCAAAGTTCACACAGGAAGGCTGGAGCTGGAATAAAATCCTGGACTTCTGCAATGTGAGGCGGACGTGCTAACTTGTCGGCCACCCCTATAAGAAACACGCGATGCGATTTTACATTCACATTCAGCCACAGCAGAAATAATCTTGCTTTTACCAGTGTGCTGATTTGCTTATCTACTACTAGTTTAAAACAACTGTCAATCATGACACCAAGACTGATTTGATATTTCCTGAAAAGAAACAGCCTTAAAATAACTGGGACTCATAGGATGTCGGCAACACCGAATAATACCTCTGACAGAACCAGCAAAAGCACATTGATACCCGATATTCCAAATATACCCCCAAACCCCTAAAGAAAAAGCTACTGTGAGCAATACTATTTGTCATGACAGGGTGAACTCGCCTATTGTTGTTAGAAACAAGATTACACATGTATTCCAATTTAGAACAGGTCGAGTCCACAATACCGGCCCTTAGCATTTCTAAGGAGATGTTTTTTTTTTCTACTTCCTATAAGCCTGGCGTCATGTACAGTGGAGAACATGAGTGCTGTCATTCAGCCATGGCTCCCCAGTTGGCTTAAGCCGTCTAGTTTTTAGAAGGCCAACTCAGTCAAGGACACTTCAACAACGTTTCAGAAAACAATGCATGTTGGGTTCATTGAAGACTCCAAATTGTAATTGTGAGGGTGAATTGTTGCTTGTTTACCATTGTCCTGTCATGGCCTTAATGAGTATACGCCAGATAGAAAACGGATGGAATAGTGACATTTTTCTCTTGGCCTACTTCCCAAGTATTTCCTTCAGGTAGTGGTGATATCATCCTGATTTCTTCTGGCACTGGAATCAAAAGGCACCACACGATTAAGTTCGCATAGTGTGATGAAATCGGTAGCGTGTGTGTGATCACGTCCTCCTTTGGGCATTGTCTTTGTTTCAGACGGTGCCCATTCAAAGAACTGAGCAACAACAATGTCAGAAAGCCCACTTATTACTCCTCCACATGAAACTGCTAATCTCATACAAAGTCAGAGGGCGTCAAGTGAATCCCCTGATTCATCTGGAGCTCAAACACATCATAGTCTGTAGGTCATCTTGTCCTACTTTTGTTACATTATCAATCACAATCACTTACAGATTTCTGACACTTATGATAACAGTTTGACTCATTAGAAAGATTTATTTAGGGTTGCTGTCATTTTTGTGTTTCTTCTCTCAAAGGTCAATACTTTGTTACATGATTATTACAGATGATTACAAAAGCATTTAATGTGCTGTGTGTGTTACACTTACAAGCACGCCTCTGGTACCTCGAAATGCTGTAAAATCAGTACAATGTCTGAAAAGGCAAATGCATGACGGGTTAATTATGGTGTTTGCTCTCAAAGGCTGCAATTCATTCAGCTCTCCTGCATTTACAGTACGCTTCCATTGGTTTTGGTTTTGCTAATTGCTTATTGTAAGCTTGACTTACAATAAGCCTTTGGCTTCTAGTTTTAGTTGCCTAACCGTGACCGATGCTGCTTTGCCACACCACAGTCATTACTATAATCAAAACTCCAGCCGTACCAACAGTTCAAACCTCAAATTAAGTTGTGTGAAGTGCTTTTATTTCAACTGTCACGCGATTTATAGTGACAAAACAAGCATTTCATAGAATTTTCAAAATAAGTAATTGTGACTTCCTCCTGAGAGAATGTGTTTTGAGATTTCCAAAATGATATTGCATTTGAATAGGAGCTATAAATACACAGTTCAACTGCTAAATGAACAGCTCCTTTCCAGCCACAAGCACATTTTCCTGTGTACACCTGAAACACAACAAGGCAGTACAAGTTAGAAATTCATGAGTGTGCCACTACAAGTTCATAGCTTTGACCTCCAGGGTATTTGATCTATTGACACAATAGTTTTTTCCCCCTTTTTTTAAGCTACGGCTTGATATTCCCGCACTTAATTTAAGAGTGCAGTTAAATCACAGAAGCCATAATATGTCAGACGATCCCACGACTGGGGGTAAAAACAGAGTGAAAAGGCAGGGGGGAGGGGAGGGAAAACAGTAAGTAATGAAAAAGCTATGATTGCTTTTCTGTCCCTCCAAATGACAGTTAGCACCTCAATGACCTGCTCGGGGCTGGGCCATCTAGAAATGACACGCTAAGGCACAACGTCATCTAACAGGGTAGTTACAAAAATCAATACAAAACCCATTTCAAAGATGCTCGGTCAGAGTGTGTGTGTGTGTCTGTCTGTCTGTCTGTCTATCGCTCCGCACGTGTGCGCGCGTGTGTGTGTGTGTGTGTGTGTGTGTGTGTGTGTGTGTGTGTGAGTGAGAGAGAGACCGAGAGAGAGAGCGACGAGGGGTGCTTGATGTTGTCTTCATTTACTGAGGAGGCCTGAGGGTCAGTAAAAAAAAACAACAACTTTTTTTTACTTTCAGACCAAACAATCAGAAGGCAAGACATTAACCAGATTCACAGTCTAAGAGCCCTCTTCACCCAATGTCTTTCCCCACATGTCAAGCGTGTCTTAATGTGTGCGTGTCTACACTCCTTAACCGTACTCATTGTAGCACACCTTTGAGTAACTATGTATTGGCTACCAAAAAAAGAATGACTCTTTGTCCTGTGGAATCAATATGGATCCTCTCTGACATTCACAGAGAACACATGTAAACCAACGGAGCCAACCGTACGACAATCTTGTCTTGCTGGGACACTGGGACATATCACCATATATTACAGCCATTTGATTTGTTGTCAATACCCAATCAAGGCAAAGGGCTGCAGGTCTAGCGGAGACACTAAAGAGTGTAAAACAGACAAATGGGCAGGGAGGACATCAATCCGAGGGGCATGTCGCAGCTCCCGATGGAAGAGGACGGGCATGTCCATGACTTAAATTTATAGACAGTAACATGTGTGTGCTCACTCCTCATCCCACCTTACAGAGGTCAATAGCTTGATGCCTCTGTCTAAATGGGATTCTTGTTTAGACAATTCATTCAATTACATTTCTCACTCTGTTGTACAGGATAAATGTTGCTTCAAATCACCTTATCTGTGATAAAATATTTGTAGCAAGGATAAATTGACATGCACTTTGGATTGTCCATGCACATCTAACCCTTCTCCTTTATTTTCTTGAATGTACAAACACTGTAGGAGCAGAACCTGTGTTCGGTGGCATATCAAATAATTGGATAATTGGTGGCATTTATGGTAAGTAAAAACCTTCCCTTGCCACGTCAGGTGTTCCAATTGAAGGTATGACATCTTTTTAACCGCTGCACCAGCTTGTGGTTGCCAAAGAAACATATTGATCACAATGACTTTCAAGATAATAAATGGACAGCCTGTTTTCAGCTGGTAAATTTGTCTCATCCTCTCTATTCATCATTCTCTGTAAGAAACAGTGGGACAATTAATAAAATCCGGTGCAGCATCAGATCAGTTCTGTGCTGAAACCAGCAATTTATGAATTTGGATGAGCCAGGACTGGAATTTATCCGCCAAGAAAAATCTATGGAAAAATAAACCCAGACATCTTACTCTCTGTCTGCTGCATTGCTTGTTAGAAAGAGGAGCACATGGTGAGCTGATCAGTGTTAGAGCAGTGTTGGCAGTTCAGTAAATTGTATGGAGTATGAAAAAAAAAAGGTCAACTCTCACTGATGGAAAATAAGACAATCTAAAAGAAAACAACGGTACATCAACCAGTCACATGAACCCGCACACACTAACATGAACTGCATATGCACTCAGAGAATAAATGTAACGTTGTCACGTTTTTCAAATCCATCAATGTCAGAGAGACCGCGAGCAATTCCAAGTAATCGGACAGCCACAAAGCAAAAATAAATTTTGGGCTTGACACGCTGTAAGAAAAGAATAGCAATCAGCAAATTTAATGCATTTCTGATGTATATTTAAGGCAGTGACACCAGGCCACAGATGTACATGTGTTGGGTTTCTATTTTGCAAAAGATATGGTTGGTGATAACCTATTATGGTATATTGTCAGCTAGCTTCCCCACTGCTACAGCAGAGGATAGGAAAAATTCCATCACTTGCTCTACTCTAGAGATGTAATATTGAAACAAATTATGGCTGGAATTGAAAAGTCACAAGCTTATTCTGTCTTGATCAAACCACTGCCAAGAATCTAAGTGCAGAAATAGGCTATCCCTGTTATGCTTTTGATTTAATTACCATTAGTGACATCGACGACACTCCCGTTTCCAAGCTTTAGTACTCAAGGCATATTTATGAATGAATCAATAAACACACACTCACATGCACTGTTCAACATAACGCAGTGCACCGCTTTGAAAAGGAGATGTTTTTGCCATTTCCCAGTGAACAACACAGCTTAATAGATCAGCATAATGATGAGAATTATCAGTGGTTGAAATATTATGATTAATTCTAATAATTCTATACTTCTATATATCTATCCAAATCCCCAAATATACACACACATTATATATATATATATATATATATATATATATACATACATACAGTGATCCCTCACTCGAATGCAGTTCACCTTCCTTGGCTTTGCTGTTTCACAGATCATTTTGTTGCAGTTTATTTAATGCTTTTAAACAGTGAATTGAGTTCTGCATCCTGGTTGGCGAAGGCACTGACCAACGTGAACAGTCTCCGCACCTCGTCTTTGGACATACTGTACATACCCCACAATGTCGACGACATGTTCTGCACCGGCAAAGGCACCTGAGGTCAAGCACAAGCAATATTATTTTACAGTATGGTATTTCCAAAAACTATTGTATTATTTACTGTTTGTTTTTTGTGTGTTTGGGCCTGAAAACAGGTATTGGTCTTTAGTTTCATTGTATACATAGTTCTGTTTTGTATAATAACTGTAAAAAATAAAGATCACTACTTCACAAATTTCACCTATCACTGGTTCTTTTTGGAACACAACCCCACGATAAACGAGAGATTACTATATATATATATATATATATATATATATATATATATATATATATATATATAAATACACACAGAGTGCTCTCACTCTGTGTGTGTGTATACATAGTGGTGTTAAGCGATCAACATACTTTAGTTCACTAATCACACAATTTTCCGTAATGGGCGGAATGATGGTGGTCGACTGTTTAGCACGCCCGCCTCACAGTGCAGAGGTGCAGGATTCGATTTCAGATCCGGCCATGCCATGTAGAGTATGCATGTTCTCCCTGTGCCTGTGTGGGTTTTGTCCGGGTATTCCCGTTCCCTCGCACATTCCACTACTAACTATGCCTTTACGAGGCAACACTGTCTCTTGTCTAACATCCCTGAAGTCATACACTCGAGAGTTGGAAATATCGTCATACGTGTATTTAGTGAGCATTAAGGGATTACCAGCCGTTTCAGTTTTCATGGCTTTGTGTGACACTTAATCCAGAAGACTGACTCATCTACAAGGGAATAGGAATAGAAGGGAATAGAAAATTATGAGGAAAATAATAAATATCCAACTCAAGTTACCCGAAGACCGACAGAGGCAAACACGTGTTTTACATACAGTTTAAATACGACATATAATTCAGATTCAGAAAAAAATATTTATACTCGTGGGACAATTATGTACACTTCTTTTCTGAGAGTGGTTTGGAAATCATGTTTATGTCTGTCGTGATATGTAGGTTGTGGACAAAAAAAACATTTACATTGTCGATAAAGAATCAAGAAAAAAAATGTTGCAGGAGGCACATTTGTGCTCACATTCTTGTACTGGTCCTTTGACCTTTGTCATCTGGATAGAGTGTTTTGTTTGTTTTGTTTTTATTACATATAAGAGTAACAGTGGTTACAGGTAACCTTTATGCGTACCCAAAATAATGTTTAAAATATTAATAAATAACATTGCTTTGACAATAAATGTTTTCATGGTAGAACCTGGTATAGGTCATTTCTATTTCCATTACCGGTACTTTCAATGGGAAATATTGAGTTGCAAGAGATTGCGTTCTCACTCTCATTGCCAGCGGTTGGTTGTAATATGTCTCACCTGCAAAACAGAGACTGTGCCTCTCACCAAATTAAAACTTGAACAGTATCTATGATCACATCTCGAGTACATAACATTTGACTAGATGGCAGTAGTTTCTTTCCAACAGCAGCAGCAGTAATAGAAAAAACGTGTCTCATCTTGGTTTTATAGTAGAGTGTATTGAACCATCTGAGCACTGCTGTGCTCCATGGTGGCCCGGAGGCACTTATTCCTTTAGAAGTGATCAGTCGTGACACACAGGAGGTCCACTGAGACCCAGTGAAAGATGTCTATTATCATATCAAATCACACACAAGTACTCTCATTATAACTGACACAACTCAAACGGAGGATAAAGGCTGCTCTACATAATGTATAATTTGAAAGTTTTGTGAATTTTTTTTTTTTTTTGTGCATATAGTTAGTTGTGTGATGAGAGCCAGTTAAAAGCTGATGTCAAAGAGAATAGCATTGGTCTGACATTAAAGGATTTCATAGAAGTCAGGAGATTACGGTTGGGTACAGTGACCTCTGACCTGGCTGGATCCCTCAAGGTGGCTGAGCCGCAGCAAAGCGGCGACCAACGAACAGAAGGTACCATTCCCCTGTCCTTGCCAAGACCTCGTTAACGACTTCGAAGACCCATCAATATTTAATAACTCTCTGATTGAAATTTCAAATTCATCTCAATGGAAAAATCACAAAAGCGAGAGATTGAGGGGAGGAGAAAGCGCTGGGAGGCGATTTAGAGAGCTACTTTAAATAAAGACTAATTTAAGTGAGGCCGTACTAAGTCAATGAAGGACAAAATAGCTGAGCTCTCCTCAGGCACTGACTAAATCATCACACCAGATTGCTAATATGAAAACATGCTATTGCTTCAGTAGGGCACAAAGCATATGAGAGATGTGTGAGTTCCTCCTCTCGTCCCTCAATATTTCCTCTCCTTCCTCCCACCATTCTATCCTTTAATGCATTTATCAACCCTTGTGACCTCTCCTGTTCATTTGACAGACTTGCGACTGGGAACAAGAGCTTGCTTTACTATTTCATGAGGTTATGAGAGGTTTCTTGCTGGTGCCAGAGATTTCAGTGTCCAACAGTTCACCTGCTCGTCAGGAGATACCATGGGACTTGTGCCACATCTGAATGAAAAAAAAATGGGGGAAATGCACATTTGAAACAAACTACATTCAGTTTATAGCTTTACATTAATGTACTGTATAGTACAGTTGACAGTATATTAGTATACAGCCCAGCCGCTGCCTGAATGTAATGGATTTTTGCCTCAATGTCGTTCTTGCATACCAAGGACATGTGATTAGCGCACTTGACAATTTGGTGGTTGAAAGTAGACTAAACGTTATGCCCACGTCTAAGTATTTGTGCAAGAGGGGTTTAGCACAATTTTGGTGAATTTGAACGAAGCAGACAGATTCCAAGCTCCTAAATATGACAACAGCAAGCATCAAACTCGGTGAATCATTGAAGAAATCAGTCCATTGAATGTATTAGTACCATTGTCATCTTTATATATTTTTAAAGCCTGCGATTGGCTGGAACCCAATTGACGGTGTACACCGCCTATTGTCCGGAGACAGCTGGGATAGGCTGCAGCATGCCCATGACCCTCACGAGGATAAACAGCTCAGATAATGGAATGATGGATGTTTTTAAAGTAATCCTATTGGCCACAGCACAGCTATCACTTGGAGGCTCTGCTTGCCGTTCTTTATGAATGTACCTTACATGCCTCAACTTGCCGCAAATGATTATTCCGTAATTTCCGGGCTATAAGCCGCGACTTTTGTCACACGCTTTCAACCCTGCGGCTTATTTAATGATGTGGCCTGTTTAACGATTTTCCAACGGCCGCCAGGGGGCGCTCGAGCAGAAAAGGTAACAATGAGACGCTATCATGTGTCACAGTGAAAACAACCAGCCATGAGAGTGTTTTGAGCTGGAGCTGTGTGCGTGGGTCCATGATAGACTTGACCGAACACAATTTTTTTTTTTTTTTATGGAGGCTCTATCTCCGACTGAACATCGAAAATGTACATCATTAATAAAATAAAAGACTGGGATCTGTCAAATGGGACAAACAAACAGAAAAGTACCGGTAGCCAAAAATAGACAACAGTAGTGGCTTGTGAGCATTTTGCGGCATGTTGTATGTACCCTGCTTCTCCCCTGCTTCACGGCTGTTCACACAACCCACCCTGCAACACCGTTCAAACTACCAAACGACTATATTTTAGTCATCAGGGTTATGATATTTTATATTTTATGATATATTCATGTTTATATATTTATTTTTGATATTTATGATATATGGGCGGCCCGGTAGTGCAGTGGTTAGCACGTCGGCTTCACAGTGCAGAGGTACCGGGTTGGATTCCAGCTCCGGCCTCCCTGTGTGGAGTTTGCATGTTCTCCCCAGGCCTGCGTGGGTTTTCTCCGGGTGCTCCGGTTTCCTCCCACATTCCAAAAACATGGATGGCAGGCTGATCGGACGCTCTAAATTGTCTAAATTGAGTGTGGGCGTGGATAGTTGTTCGTCTCCGTGTGCCCTGCAATTGGCTGGCAACCGATTCAGGGTGTCCCCCGCCTACTGCCCGAAGACGCATGGGATAGGCTCCAGCACCTCCCGCAACCCTAGTGAGGATCAAGCGTTTCGGAAAATGGATGGATGGATGGATTTATGATATACTACATGGTTACAATGCCGATTGCGGAAACATCAGGTCTGAATAAGCACAGTTCAGCGTTTGTCTTGCCACTTCGGGGTCCAAGTCTCACGGGATTTCCTACGAGGCAGCATTCACTACCACAGTCATAGTATTGTTCATCTGGTTATATATGCCAAAAGAAAACCTCCCAAAAGACATTGCCGTGGAAGTTGGCATGAAAGCAAGGATGGTAGAAAGCCTAATGAAGGAATTGCTAACCTAGTGTCGCGGCAAGCGAGGATTGTTTCACTTTAAAACGCAGCATCACTCGCCAGGGAACGGTGCTTTTTTTTTTTTTTTTAACTAACCAGCCGTGTGAGAGCAGCATTCAGGTATTATGTGGAAAAGAACAGTTAAGGTATGTTATTAAACGTTGAAACCTGTTTCTGTGGATGTCATCTTTCTTTGCAAATATCTCATGTTACAATGTGGGCACCTGCGGCATATAGACAGGTGCGGCTCGTGTGTGTAAAAAATGTTTTTTTCCTTTAAAAATGTAGTGGTTGCGGCTTATAATCAGGTGTATTCGATAGTCCGGAAATTACGGCATTCTTTGCCACTCACACCAGGCATTTAAAGAGAATGAGTAGTGACGCTTCGAATTGGTGGTGAATTAAGTTGGCTAACCCTAACAGCACAACGATACAAAACTTCCTTTTTTGATCGTGCCATGCTGATCCGACTTACAATACCAAATCTGGGTTAAGCCTGCCTCTGCGTCGATTTAGACCATGCTTCCTGCAAGACTTACGCTAGGGACAAAAATGTAGCCTGAAGACTTAGTTTTTCATCTTAATTTGTGACAGTTCCTAACATCACCATTTTATTTATGAAAGTTTATTGGCATTATCATGGATTGTGATAAAACAAGGTCATGGCTTCTTGGTCGAACATTGTCATGTGCCTCAGTGTATCGAAGCCCAATTCTGTGCACATACATATTGCTTACATCCAGCCCCTGCTTTTCTCTGTGTTGTGTGTGGTTCATTGGAGGTCAAGATGATCATTCACGCCAAGGCCTAAGGGCACCCATAGGCTCTCTCGTTTATGAGGACATAAAGAAAGCCAAGTGCCAAGACGTGCCTGATTAGCTGCCCTAATATGCTATTTGTGACTAATTTCGCAGACGCTAAGTCACAGGTGATGGTCCCAGGCCATAAATCTAACTCAGTCAACTTTGACAGTGCATGTGTTGGTGTGCATGTGTGCGTGTGTGTCCTCTCCCCGAGAAAGCACTCTCGGTCCCATGGTGAATATGCAGAGGCCATTAAGGTGAAAAGCAGGACATAAAAGTAATTGATGAAGCCATCTCAAGCTCACTAGTCAACTTGTGCTTATCTCGAGGAAGTGTGTGTGAGTGCATGCGTCTGTATGAGATGTAGAAACACAATGGAGTTGGGTGGTTTTGTTTTACCACACTCATTTCTTTCTGCCTCCAGCACAGATACACGTTCACTGTTGAAATTTGGCAATCTTACATTCTTACGTTTTATGTGTTCTACTGATTGACTAGTTCACACAATGCAAATTTAGAAGAGTTAAAAAAAGTTAATGAGTCTCTTTTGGTTGTATTGGAGTGGAACAAACTGTTTTACACAGAGAGAAAGGGATTTTTGACCTTGTCCCACATTAACAGAGTTTATTTCCACTATTGCCCATAAAGTTGGGAGAAACTAGTTTTCAGACACAATCTTTTATTTTTTCTGTATCATTAATCACTTTTGAACAAATACAGCAAGTATCTGAGCACTTCATAATGTGATCATTTCTATGTGTGTGTGTGCATGTATGGGAACGGCAAAGACATACCACACTGCATTTCCTGCATTTTTTAACAGAATTTCCGAGTTTATAATGGTAAAAATTGTTTCTAAGAAAAAAAACAAATTATATTCACAGTAATAATTATTACTGTGACTCAGCTGGCAGAATTGTTCCTCCAGGTACAAAAGGTTGACCAGTTCAAATCCCCGCTCCACTTTCTGCTATTGAAGTGTCCTTGGGCAAGACACTGAAGCCTAATGTGCTCCCTGTCGCCCTGGTGGTTCCCTGCATGGAAGCAGCTGTGAAGTGCTTTGGGCACCATGATGGCGTAGATAAAAGTGCTATATTAGTCAACTCCATTTACCATTAGCCACACATGCACACTAATTTCTAATAGTGTATTCTATCATCTAAATTTGTTCTATATGCAATTCTAATTTCATACTAATATGTCCATTTCAGTTTCCCAAGCCACCTTTGTGCTTAACACGCAAGGTCTGTTCTCCTGTTCCTACAAAGTGGAGGGGAATCTTTGAACATGCCTTTTCAACAGGATGATGGCTCTCACTCAGCAGCTACCGTGTCCCAGCTCCTGCTCCAGAGAGCTGAATGAGAGGTTTAACTACTGTACATAATAGCCTCGTAGCAATCCAACCAAAAGACTAATAACCAAACAGTGATCGATGTGGAGAATCACAGTAATATTCAATGTGTATGACAAATGCAGATACCAGATATGGATATGTTGCAGAAGAACATATACTCAAAGAGATATTAAGTTTCTTTTATTTAGATTCACATCTTCACATACTGATAACATTACAAATCCTTGGGAAAACTTGAAAAGAGAAGTCAGACACAACCTAGATCTCCCAGAATTGGTTAAACAATAGTTAAAATAATAAGATGCAATGCTCTACGGCTGGTAAATCAGTGTAAAAACAAATGTCCCTGGGGCCAAAATACCTTCACCCTCCATCCCTGTTTTGATAACATAAACATCTGACTGTTCCTCACCAAAAAAAAAAATTGTACGAAACCTGCCGCTTCTTCATGCTTCTCCATAAAACATACCTCGGAAATGTGGTGCGTGACACAGCACAAACATCTAGTCTTTTCGAGGCCACTTAGGGACATTAAAAAATCACAGGCTGTGCACTTGCTAATTATGACACCCACTTGAAAAGAGAGACATACAAACCAAGTGTGAGCCACTGACCTTCACACTGTATCACTTTATCTGGCGAACAAATATCCAAAGGTCAAAAGTATGTACTTCAGGGCTGCTGAAAAGCTCACCAAAGCAGAGTGTGAGCGTCTTTGATGGAGGTGGCCTTTCATGTCCTCTGAGTCTATGCTGCCACCTGCAGCTCTGGGTATGAACAAAGAAACAATGGTTGTTGAAGGGAATGAACATTTCAAGAGAAGAGCTGAAAGAGAAAACTGATGTAAGCATTCAGTGAATCTGAGGCAAAATTACTGCACCATCATGTAGTACATGATCTATTTTTTGTAAACTAACTTATTTCCATTGGCCTCTTCTGAGTTGTATTATTTGACAATTCTGTCTGTGCATGATTGTTCAAGAAAGCAAAAGAAATAAATGGTTAATTTTGAGAGTTAGTCTCTCGCAAACCTCTGCTTTTTGTTCCATGACCCATTTCTTGTTGTATAGGACATAAAGATATATGACCCAAACAGCAAATATTGAATATCAAATGAATGATGGCAAGGTTTTGTGAAAGAAATGTGATCGTTAGCATGAGTAATGACAGTACATGTCTTGATGTATCTAGAGAGGGGGAAAAAAAACAAAGGGTGGGGGTGACCTCAACAGCCGGTCTGTCTGAGGAAGAATCACAAAAGCCACATGCACAAAAACATCTCCACACATCCAGTATCATGGCCACACACACACACACACACACACACACACACACACACACACACACACACACACACACACACACACACACACACACAAGCTGATGAACAGATGAACTTTGGGTTGACACTTGTACAGATGTGGTAAGGCCAGAAGCCAAACTGTAATTAAAGAACTCACCCTGAGAAAAAAAAAGGTGCGATCTTCTGTCATATTTTGACAAGGCTCCGGGCATCAGACAAAGCAATATAGTTACATGCTTGGTGGCAGCAGGAAGAAGAATGACTGCGTGTTTGATCGCCTGATAGCCAATTGTATCTTGAAGCTACTCTTTTTTTTTTCGATTTGGGTGATCAAATTTGTGTGTGAGCACCTATGATATATGGAAGTATGTCAGTGTAATGGTCGAGTTGTAAAATGTATGTTGGGTGGCAATATATTAACATGATTGAGACTGAGGGGTGCAACAGTTCAGAGTCAATCGCATAGATGTTTTTGTGTTTTAATATAAAAACACAAATAATACGGTCATACGGCTGCATTTAATTCCATGAAAATAGGCCTTAAAGTTTTGTCGGAAAACAATCCAAAGGCAACAAAATCCCTAACTTCTCTCTATTTGTTTAAACCACTCATAAATGTGGTTATCTAATCATCTTTATTCGTTTCCAGTAATTATTCTGTTCATATTTTACCTTTTGAGAAAAGGTTATTTTCTTTTAATAACCGGAAGTTCATTTTATAAAGAAACTAGAAGTAGTGCTCTGTCATACACAGTCGAAATTCATCCATTTTCTAATCCGGGCGAGGATTGCGGGAGTGCGAGAGCTGTCTTTGGACAGTAGGCATTGTCTACCATGAATTGGTTGCCAGCCAATCGCAGGGCACACATAGACGAACAACCATTCGCGCTCACATTCACACCTTCGAACAATTTAGCGTGTTCAATCAACCTACGGTGCATGTTTTTGGAATGTAGGAGGAAACTGGAGTATTCGGAGAAAACCCACGCAGGCACGGAGAGAACATGAAAACCCCTCAGAGCAAAGCTGGAGCCAGAATCAAACCCTGCACCTCTGCACTGTGAGGCGGACGTGCTAACCAGTCGATACCGTGGCATCTCAGTAGAGCTTAACATCACGAATATGATCATGCACTGGCCTCTTATTTCTCCCATATGAATGTAAAACAAAGGAAAAAAGATACACACACATGGTTCCGACACTTAACATTTTATTATCCATTCAAGTTAACCCATGTAAATATCATTTTCGAAGTCCCAGAGCAATCGAAGAAGCATCACCTCAACGTTTCAAGTAAAAAATCTCTTTCCTTGGTATGCTAGTTCTAGAAAATTCTCTGTGATTGTGTAAGTGGTTATTTGGCCCACAGGATTGTGCGCAGACTAAATTGTTTGCGTATTTTATTAACATAAAAAGTTCACAATTTTGGAAGTTTAAACCTGTGTCACTCTCATCCTTACAAACCTCGTTGTGATGTGTACATAAGATAAGATAAGATATCCTTTATTCGTCCCACACTGGGGAAATTTACAGCCTCCAGCAGCAAGAATGTATGTAGAAAGAAGAAAGGAGAAAGAGAAAAAAAACTCTGTAGTGGGTTACATGGGTAATGCTGATGTCTGAATATTAACACGAGTTGATGAACATGTCATTAAATGTAGTTTGACTTCTCTTGACTGCCTTGTAGAAGCCCGAGAAAGACACTGGGTATTCTCTGTCACAATCATTAAGTCAAAGTGCCATCAGGTCCAATTCAGATTCTGCTTCAAAATTTGAGAATGATACGGCCTGATGTGGTTTGAAGTTTGAGTCTGCCGTTGGGGTTGAAGCGTGGGGGTATTCTGCCTGCTTCGTCATTCGCCCAGGGCTTTAAATATTGTAGGTATCTTGGAGATGTGGAGACGCATTTGTCATCCGTGTTTGACAGGCTTGATTAAGGGGTCGTGTCTTAGAGATTGACAAATCCGAGCAGATGACGGGCCCACAGAGGTCAGGGAACGACTAACAAGTGGTGGGGGTAGTTCCCTCCTGTCCTAGTTCACGGGGTAATTGTGATAATACTGGGATGGAAAATTATAGAGTGATGACTTAAATAAATGGTTCAACTTAAATGCATGGGCATGACACAGTCTGTAGAGTGTGAGTGGTGTGAGTCTTTAGACAATCTCATCACTGTGATCATTGTCAGATTTACTGCGATGTTTAAAGTAGGACAACACGCAGATAATGAATATTTTTATATACAGGGATCAGGGTTTCTATGTCACAATTTAGTAAAATTCGAATTTTTTGCCAACTCCATTGTACTGATTAATCCATACATGTGGATGTCATAAATTAGTGACCAAACTCAAGGGTTGATAATTGCTTGCTCTTTTTGATGATGCAATTTTAATGTGCCTTTAGGGTCTCCAGAAAACAGACAATTTGAGGTACAAGGATTTCCCCAGACACTCCTAATATATATTTTACACTATTTGATGAACAAGCATCCAAAGTCAGTTTCTATTCAAAATTGGGAGCAGTCGTACTGCTGGTGTTTATCATAATAAAAGCAACTCCAACTCAGTTTCTTGGGCTCTTATAGCTTTAACTTACTTCAGCATGAATGACTGAACGCGGAGGAAAACAAATACCTCCTTCCTTTTTGCTCCCTCTCTCTGTGTCTGACATGGAGGTCAATCTAGCATATAATAGACAAACTTGGCAGTAATCTGTGGACTCTGAGAGGTCTGGGAGATTTATCAATCAACTGGCCACATTAAACGGATTTCCTAATGAAGTGAGGTCTTTACAGGGATTAATCCTCCACCACCTGCAAAGAGCCACCTGCCCGACTGCCATAATTGGCATGGATGGCACCGCCACCATCAGCAGAAAGAGGAGCGGCACACACAGAGAACGGGGTTGACTGGAATCAACAGAGAGGGAGGGAAAGGGGAAAACAAGTTGGAGGGAGGACAAAGAAGCCAGACATCGGGGTGTCAAATCCATGCAAATGATGACACTCGGGGTGTTGCTACAGCACAAGGATGGAGAAAAATAAATAATCTATATCTTTTTTTTTTTTTAAAGGATACAAGACAATGCCAGGTCTCCGATGACACTCGATGAACGCCCGGCCCATAGTTTGTGCCAGTCTTGCAGCATCCAGAGACCTTGACAGCAGCTCCTCGCTACATCTTCCGGCAGTGTCAATTCTGCCTATGTGCTAATGAATGTGTCAGTGCCCAAGGTGCATCATCGCTGTGTGTGTTTCAATTCACCTCTGAAATTTAACGCCTGGCGTGCCAGCCTACATATGACACTCCCCCACTGTTATTTTAGCATATATTCAGCCCCCTTTAGGTAGATTGCAAAATTTGGCAAAAATTTTATTGCCAAACAGGTCAGTTATTTCTTTCTTTGTTTAATTTAACTGAACAACATTACGTATGACCATATATTGGATGAAGTGTGGACCACCATCACCGCATGGGTATGTGTTCATTTATGAAAATGCTAAAAGCATGATTTATTGTTGTAAACGTCACTGTCGTGATTAAAATTGGCCCGGACAGAACAGGGTACTGAACACTCTCCTTTTCTGCCTGACATTAAAAAAATAATAATAATAATAATTGAAAATGACTCAACAGTGAGACTGGTTGGTGATCCAGAGCCCCTTTCAATGAATCGATTCCACAATCCTAAATCAACACCAAAAGGTAAGCTGAGATTCATTGAGTTTTGTTGAAGCCTCCCAAACAATAAAGTCATCAGATTCTAAGATGACATCATTATTATGAGCCTACTTCAATCCGGTGACTGCCCATTCGCATTGGTTATGTGTTATGGCCATGCCTTTTTTATTTTTTACAGAGAAACGTGCAATTTTCAGACCATTGATTTGAGTCTTTGTGTATGTTCATGTGTTGTCCCGTATGAGCAATGTGCCAAATTCAATAAACAAAAAAAACAAACAAAGTCAAATTTCTCATTTGAGGTAAATTTAACTTATCTTATCTTATCCATAGATTACCATTGGCAAACAGCATGAGCTTCTGATGAGCGGCTTGATCATACATCTCCAAGGAGCGAGTCAACGAGGTATCTTGACAAATAGCTGCACTCTGCCAGGTCCAGTAATTCTGTGGCGCCGACATATTCTAGATGGCGCCTACGTATACATAGTGTAAAGTCTGAGGTCTACTGTCACCACTGACTGCTGCTTGACACAGCCGATTGGCAGTGCAGGTAATAGAGTCTGTGCATGATAGAATGTCAGGGCATTTTTTTTTTTTTTTTGCATTCATCATGTTTTGGAAAGACCTCTTCATTTATAGAAGTAATTATATTTAACAGAGAAAGTAACCATGTTAGACATGGAGAAAACACTTTCAATCCAAATGCAGTGCAATTCTGGGCCACCATCGTCACAATTTGTTGTGACCTGCTTTTCATTTGATGAGAGTGCGTCTTTGGCGCTGTAATTCCTGACTAATGATCCACTCTCCAGAGTCACAACTCCTGGGAAGTAAAGATGATTTTTGTGGAGTCTGCCAAGGGACACAGACTACTGGCACAGATTGTCCCTCATTTGTTATGGAGCCATAAAGCAACCTTGCCAAAAGAGATGCCAGGCCAAGGACAATGGTGGGAATGTGTGTGCATGTGTATATGTATACGCTGACAAATGCCCTAAGACTGAAGTTAATGATCAGCCAAATTGGCCTTTACAAATACGCCAATGAAAAATTAAATAAATTCCACGCCATTAGATGAATCAAACCATTGAATTATGCTTTTAAAAAAGACGGTTAAGCACATTGAGCCCATTGCTCACATTTGTGGAATTTTTCAAACATTCATATACATGGAGTGCAGTACTGTATATGTTGCTCTATGTGACTCGTTGTTGTTTTGCAGCTTCTCACGGACTGTTTGCGGACTTATTTTTAACCTGTATATGTTAAACGGTCACTACTTTGCGGATTTTCGTTTATCGCAGATGGTTTTGGTCCCCAATTAACCGCGATAAACGAGGGATTACTGTATTGTCATTTACAACGCAACAGAAACATCGCTTTGTATCAGCGTTCAACGTTTCTTGCAAAAATACATCGATGTGTATTGTGTAAGACTGCTTTAGGAAACACAAACTCCACCTCAAGTCTTCAAGCTGTGGTTTTGTGAGTGAAAGAAGAACCGTCTCTAATCCACATCACGGATCGGTTTCACAGTGAGGGAAAAAGCCATTCTCCCTCCAAGCTAAAGTAATTCAGATCAGACACCTTGATATCCCAAAGAGCACACTGTGAGCTCTTGTTTTCTGTTTTGACTGCCGGTACTCCTTGCCAGGCAGCACCTGATTCCAGCTTACAGATAAAACTAATGAGGTTTTCATTCACGTCAAATCAACAACTGAGTCATTGCAAGACGGGGCTGTTTTCACTAGCGTTGAGGACTATGTCATCAATTAAGATTGGATTTTTAGCAGTTTGAGTTCCAAAAGAAAGCTAGTTTATTTAAGGGGTTCCTGTCACGTTTTGCTTGGTGGTGGAGTAGTTGGAACCCCAAAAAAGCAAGGAGGCATGGAGGAGAGCAGGGTGGAATTGATCAAGATGTAATTACCAAAAATACAAATAGGAGTACACTGGAAAATTACTAATGACAAGTGCTCAAACAAAGTCCTGGAAATCACAAGGAGCCAAAGTGGCAAAAGAAACATGAAGCAGAAAACAAAACGTGACAGGCGCAGCACACACAGAGACTCGCATACAACTCACAATGACCCACACAAGACTGACGGAACTCAGGGAATGAAATACAAGCAAAGACAACGAGAAACACCTGGACAAGACGTGAAGGGTTGAAGGAGCTGATTGGTTAAACACGAGGGACACTGATGACGAGAACAGGTGGTGATAAAAACAGAAACATAACAGTTCCGATTGCTCTCATTTCCTGCATCGTTACTCGTGAACAACTCGACAAACGCAACTTCACAAATTCCCTTCTGGAAACAGCAATTGAAAAAGTTGTATGCAACCTTTAGTCATGACTTCCCACATTGAATTGTGTGTCAAACAGTCTGGCTTTCTTTGTTCGGGGTTTGGACATGTTTTAAGTAAGGCTCATGAGCAACCGTTTAGGTTTGCTCTAACCTGCAGACCCCGTGGCTATATGCTTCCTTTGTGACATCATGACAGAGGTTGAAGGTATCCAATATAAAAAAAATGTCTTCTAAAAGAAAAACTTTTAGCCATAAAAAGCTGATGGCACCATTTAGAAAAGAAATGTATTTTCCTCTTAGCTTGTTTCTATCCAGAGGCCTAATAACTTGTGTGAACTAGAGCCAACCTCTTGGCCATAGGGTCAGCAGTGTACATAAATAACAGTTTGCAGATAAATCACCCCTTCCACTCCCAGTGGTGTCAGGATCTTAGATAGGGTGGACAGAGTAAAAAAAAAAAATATGGGCTATGACGCACACTGGGCATAATATGAAAACATAATGGGATTTTTTTTTTTCAAGTAAACGCAAGCCAAGTGTTTTTTTTTTTTTTTTCACAGTAACTGTGACATCATTTTCCTTTTTTTTTCTCCAAATAGACTTTAAGCTTGTGGTGACAACTTTCACTTGGAACAATTTTGGGAATTTTCAGGGTTCTGAATACGTTCACACCGAAAGGCAGATCCCAACCAGAGACTTATTTGAAAAATAATAATTTAAAAAAAAGACATTTCCTTACGACTATTACAGTACAGAACAGTCGTATTCATGACCATCTCCTCCATAATGCTGCAGATGTACACACTGTGCATTGAGCCCCAACGTCCTCGTCTCCCCTGTCGACAAAATAGTTTTGGTGTATGAAAAACAGGCTTTTGCACGGTTTTCGTGTCGTCATTTGTGGTCGTCCTTATTTGTGTATGAAACAGTGGCGTTCGTATGGTTTGCACATGGACAAATATTTGTGTGTTAGGTTACACACATGTTTTACATTCATTGTTGATGTCAAATTGTGCAGGAATGACAGTTAATGCTCATATTGTTACGTTGAGTTTTGTTTGCTCTTGATGTATTATATTGAAATGCTTTACATGCGGTAATAACCATAGGACAATGAATAATGTTTAATGTTCCCCAAAACAATGTCTACAATTAATAAACAGTTGCAATTTCTCCAGTGGTAAAAGAGAGAATTGCCTCTGGACTGCACTTCCCGGTGCAAGTGGTCGACTTGGGCAAACTTCTTCTCAGTGAGTTTGTTTGGTAGGCCTTAGTTTCAAAGAATTCACCTCACGTGCCAAATCAGAGGCTCAGTTAGCGCTGACATGAATCTTATGTAACTCTGGGCTTTTGACAGACGCACACCTCTGTTGACTACAGATAGGTAATTTGTTTTGATCTGTGATTATACCCCTTGTGTTCCATGGAAGATGTAATACACCAGCTTGTGAAGCTGTTGGGCAAATCCTCAAAATGTGGAGAGAGGTGCCCCCAGGGGTCTCAAAGTTTTCACCCACCTCCTCTGTCTCTTTCTTTTCATTCCATCTTCTCCTTTTCATCTCATATGAGAGAC
This sequence comes from Hippocampus zosterae, assembly GCF_025434085.1. NCBI lineage: Eukaryota > Metazoa > Chordata > Actinopteri > Syngnathiformes > Syngnathidae > Hippocampus > Hippocampus zosterae. The sequence continues at coordinate 15,258,387 of NC_067455.1, forward strand.
AAAGCCTGCTGCCAAATACTGGAGCCCCCAAGGAGCTCATCATACACAAACTTAGAGCTCCTCTGAGAGCGAGGGGAACCAGCAAGATGGGGGAAGGCAGGAAAGTGAAAGATGGAGCAAAGATTGAGGTTTGTATAAAGGGGAGGAAAGTACACAGTGTGTGTTTGTGTGTGTTCCCTCCACATTTTAAAGTCTCAAAACCACAGGTCATATTAGTCATCCCGCAAGCCACCTTTTACTGTCCCCCTGCAATTAGCCTTCACACTGCTTTTAGTGATCCCCGCGAGACATAACATACCTGCAAAAAGAATCTACTAATTATTGACTAAATATGGTTGTTCACGCTTGTTGAACAGCTCATTTAATTGAAGTGGTGCACCACCTTCTCTTTGCTGTTCCCTTCATTCATCGCCTCCAAGTACAGGAGATGGTGGGTGGGATCTTGGAAAAGTGGATTATCTCCAAGAGCTACTTCCATTAATGCCAGTAATTATGTTTTGCTGACTTTTGATGTACTCTGTTCAAACAAGTTAATAAGGGAAGGACTGCAAATAGACGCGGCTTTGTGTGTTGTCTTTCGGCTCAGAAAATTCCTGTACATTGGTAGGGGGGGTTATTTTGGTGTGTTATCTCGAAGGGTAGAATTAAAGGGGAACAACATGAACGTCAGTTCACAGATAATGGAATCTTATGATCAAGTTCTCACTTTTATACTCAAGTTCATCTCAGATACATACCTTGGTCAAAGGAGTCTGTTGGATCCGAAAAAAGATGCCAATGGCTATCAGTGGGGGTTTCCAGGGAGAATTGTTTCAACTCTACTTAACAGAATCAGATGGTGGACATCTCTCGCCAAGAAGAGCATCGGTTTCTCTGCTCTGCCAGAGGAAAATACTGGCACGAAAAGGTGGACGCTAATAGAACGAAACAGGCCAATGAGGGAATAAATGAACGAAGAGAGGGGTGGTGAACAGACACTGAAGATGAGGCATAGAACAAAAAGAAGAGTCACAATTCACTCACGGTGATATGCACACAAAAACAGCAGATGTAAAGGAATGCTCGTCTAGCTGTCATAGCTAATGAGGAGCGTCTGTGATGTAAATACATAAGCTTGTTGATGGAAACACAAGATGATATGATTACATATCCTGTACCAAGGATTCCTACAAGTAGATGCTGAGTTATGCACTGTGAAATGTGATTATCATACTTTTTCATGTGAGCTGTGGAAAGCTGAAGCTCTCCTTCTTTGTTAAATCTAAAGTACTGGTCTATTGTGCATCGGCATTCTTTCGGCCAGTGCGACCAATATCTCATTTTTACTTGTGTGATAGAAACAATACAGGCGTTTTAGTGGACACATTCAACCACAGTCTATATATAAAAGTACAAAGAGAGCATGGAGCCAAGGAATTCCATGGATCTGCTTTTAACGCTCTGACCATCATTGCAGTATTATACCATATCATTTGAAATGAAGTTTTTCCTTTCTTTGCAACTTTCGCCGTTTTTTTAATGACAATTACTGAAAGCACACCGACACCACACACACGCATAGAAAAATGTGCACCTACATATCCATGCATACATACTTTATATAAACACATGTGCGTATACATCAAGCGGAAAGCAAAAGTCTGCACGCCCCTGTTCAAATGTCAGGTTTTTGTGAAGGAAAAAAATGAGACCATATCTATCCACAGTACATACTGACCAATGCCCCAAGACTTGAGTCTTTGTGATCAACTGTATTGGCACCTACAAATATGCTACTGGTCCTGAAAAGCAGATGCATCGCTGTCCAACAGGTTCATAACATTCTACTTTTACAAAGACAGTCAAGCTCAGTTTCGATTGAACCCGTTGGAAACATGAAAATTCACAATAGACATGTTGTACTTTACACTGGGTGTATGCATTCGGAACACTTCTGTAACAGTCTTTTCAACATCAAGATTCTATTAGTGTGGAAATACATTGCACGAGGGAGTTCTGCAGTGGATTTTGGTTTTAGAGTTTCTCTCTTACAGTTCATATCAAAGACCGATCTCTGTGACGGCAGAATGCACTGCGCTGAGATGGATTTAACACACATTAATAATAACCCCCCAGAGTAAGCCACTGCTGCTTTGCCAAACAAACAGAACAAAGAGGTGATGTCTGCATTTATCAAGGGACTGATCATCCCTGTGCATATCAGAAGCATGGAGTGTTTACATATTAGATAGGTTGACACTTGTGATGACAAGAGTAATAATTATCACTACAAAGGCGACTTACATCCCACAGAAATCATGGTGTGTTTGAAAAAAAAAAAAGAAATGAAAAGCATTTCACAATGTAGCATCAGGAATTTTGTGAGATATTGAGGGATGACAATGCCAATAAAACACACATTGTGCATAACTGAATTATTATTGTAATTGTTCTTTTGTCTGTAAAACACATAGATAACGTGAAAAATAGAACTATGTTTTAAAAAGGGGGCAGTGTAGTAAAGAAAACAAGTGTCAGGTACTTAAGGTAGCGGCAATACGCTTGACAAAAACCGCTTAAACACAAGTTCCGAGGCTAAGACGTTGCATTTCTGTCCTTCTGCTTATCATATAAGTCAGGATTATTTGACTGGAGGTTGATACCCATTGCCTCCTTTGCTGTTAACCTCTCCCTGATACCACACTGACTTTTAGGAATGCCACGTTCAACAGCAGATAATGATGTAACAGTGTCCTTAAATATGTAAAGTATCAGACTTAATAAAATCCAGCAGTGTGATTATGTCTTAACACTGAACTCCTGGATATGCAGTGCTACACGGTGATCCATTTTAAATCTTTTCTCTTATCCACCGGAACAAGGGGAGAAAAGTTCACGTTGGAAATTACACAAATCAGTGCCATGGAAGTTTTGAAGTAGTGGAGTGCTCTTGGTCACAGTTTCTCTTTTTTTTTTTTTTTTTTTTTTTTAAATGTTGAGATCTCAAAACATGAGGGGAATGTCACAGGGGTTAAAAGGCAATTAGCTGTTCGGTGCTATCAGAGCATTAGTCAGCGTGATGAGAATGATGGTATGAAACTCATTATTATATGTCCGAGCGTTGATATTGCTTTCATGAAAGATCAGACAAGAATAATGAGAAAACCTGTGACTGCTTTGCAGGGGAAGACTTTGGATGAGCACTGGACCGTTTTGATAAGCTGAACCCAATGATATGCATCTACATTCTGCTCTAAAGTGGTACCTTTTTATTTTAATTGATGGTTACTGTTGTTCCATGTTTTTTCCAAGTCAGTTAAACCCACATATGAATATTTATATTGCAAGCATAAGGAAATACACATCCAAAAATAATAATATCCCTTTTTGGCTCTAGTGTAGTCACTCGAGTAGACATGCCTCATTATCTCTGGCTGGGAGAACTGCTGAAACTTTATCTCAAACAACAGACAAACTGGGATGAGCCACTCTTGAAATGTGAGGGTTTATGCGAAAGCACAAACAAAAAGACAAGATAAGGGGGTGGATAGACAGTCAGCAAGTTGCAACAAAAGGGACTTAGAGAGTGAGCTTGAAATGGCATAGCTAATGACATTGCTATCAGATTTATTCCTAAGAGTTGGCAGCAGAAGGAGGCAGGAAGAAGGGCCGGATGATTTCTTCGCCCTGTCTTCCCCTTTCCCTGATTATGAAAGGAGACATGGCGTGAGGTCGAGGGTCAAGCCAAAAGGAGACAGCATTGTGTAGAAACTGTCACGCACCGCCACCTATTTTGACATGCACAGGCCCGTTTGTTGTCTGTCGAACATGCAAATTGGTGAGCCTGGGCTGTCATATAAAGGCAGTCAGTTATGCGCTGGTTGAGAAAATGAGAGACCACCTGTAACCAAGAGAATGGCGAGTGATAGACAAGCATTCAGTCGGCCCGCTCGTCATTTCCAGTGCCGCCATTCACCCATCATCCTCCCCCTCGCGCCCTCCTCCCCCTTCTGCCACAAGCTATCATCAATCCCATCCCCAGTTGCAAAAATACAAATGTAAAAATATATTCTTCATATTCAGAAGCAGGCACTGAGAAGAAATAAAAATATTCAACGGAACACCAATGAAAGGGATTGATTTCTGCCCACTGAATAGGATCGAGCATGTTGACAGCTGAGGATCAGACCTAGATAATTAGTGGTCCACGGTCCAAACGTCACTCTTCCACAGGGAAGGGGCAGAAAGAGCACCACTTAACATGGCCCTAATAGGCGGATTCTCAGTGAAAGTCTGCAGTGAACAAAATTGTTAGCATAAGGTGCTTTCGTCCAAATTAAGGACAAAGATCTAACTTGCATTTTCATTTTGAAATTAGATATCTGAATGTGAAACATTTAATGATTGTGTAAACAACACAATGTAATACAGGTTAATGGGGCACTCAAATTTGTCCCTCGATATCAGTCTGAGCGTGAAGGGTTGTTCGTCTATGTGTGACCTGCGATTTGCTGGCAGCCAGTTCAGGGTGTATGTAGCCCGCCTACTGCCAGAAGACAGCTGGGATAGACTCCAGCCCGCCCCAGACCCTCATGAGGAAAACGGATTATAAAATGGATGGATATATATATATATATATATATATTCATTCATCTTCCGAACCGCTTGATCCTCACTAGGGTCACGGTGGGTGCTGGAGACTATCCCAGCTGTCATCGAGCAGTAGGCGGGGGACACCCTGAATCGGTTGCCAGCCAATCACAGGGCACACAGAGACGAACAACCATCCACGCTCACACCCACACCTAGGGACACTTTAGAGTGTTCAATCAGCCTGCCACGCATGTTTTTGGAATGTGGGAGGAAACCGGAGCACCCGGAGAAAACCCACGCAGGCAACATGAGAACATGCAAACTCCACACAGGGAGGCCGGAGCTGGCCGAACCCGATATGATACCTCTGCACTATGAAGCCGACGTGCTAACCACTGGACTACGGCCACCCTATACATACATATATATATATTGAGAGAGAGAGTTCTATCTAATGTATATACTGTATTTTCCGGCATATAAGTCTCAGGTTTTTTTCATAGTTTGGCCGGGGGTGCGATTTATACTCTGGAGCGACTTATGTGTGAAATGGTTAACACATTGTACACATCACATGTTATTTTCACATTAAACCGCAAGAGGGTGCTCTCATCCTGTGTTGATACTTTCCACGTTGGCGGTAACTGAGCAAAACAACTGACGATGACTCTGACGTAAGTGACGTAGAAGAGGAAGCGCTGCATCTTCTACCTCCGGAGTTGGCGGAGTTATTTAAAAGTGACACCGAGCATGAAGATGTAATTGGATTTTGTGACTTGGAGTGACACTGATGGTTTGGTAATTTGTTAGCATGTCCTTTGTGCTATAGTTGTCTCAATAACTCTTAATATTTTACGTGAACATACCAGGCACATTCACAGTTCGTTGTTTAAGCGTCATGTAATGTTAGCATATCGTACACTGATTCAGCCGGTTGTTCTCTAGTTTTATTTTAATTTTAAATTGCCTTTCAAGATGACATGTATGTTTTTGGTGTTGGATTTTATCAAATAAATTTCCTCCAAAAATGTGACTTCTGCTCCAATGCAACTTATATGTTTTTTCCTTCTTAATTATGCATTTTTTTGGCTGGTGCGATTTATAATCCGGAGCGACGAATAATCCAAAAGATACGGTAGATATAATTGTTTGTTTTTTTTACTTCAAATAACAAAGCATCATTGGCTCTCACATTTCTAATCCCCATTATGGTCATCTAGGGCCACTGTCTTGACATCTAACCCTTGCTCACATGGATAAAGACCGCCTCTAAAGTGGAGCGACCCACGCACCATATATTATTAGGTCATGTCTCATTTATTGGAGCCATGTTTTGAAGGCAGTCGTTATAAGGGCTCAAGATATTCCCTCAAGACATACCATTTCTACATGCAGGCACAAGGACAAAAGGACCACCGACTGCTCACTTTATCCCAGTCAATTTAAGCAATACATCACAACCCATGTAGACATAAAATCACGTCTGCCCAGTGTTGTCAGTTTGCTCTACAAAACATTTCCCCAAATTATCCATTAAAATTGAGGGATTAGGTGTCTTTCTGCTATAATATGGGGCAGAAATTGTCCTGATTATATGATTTAGTCCAGTCAAATGTATTCAAATGCCACCTTTATTACCCCCGAGGTGCTTTGCATAAATTGAATAAATCCAACAGATACTCGGCAAGAATCAAACATATCAAAGGTTTCCTGTCTTTGAAGTGGGGGTAGACTCTAATTCCAAAACAGATTTTCATGATAAATAAATACATAATTTATGAAGATGTGGTTGTAGTGGTAGAAGATGATGAAGAACAGGGGGAAAATATGAAAGCAACCCCCCACCCCCCCAAAAAATGCATGAAACATTTTAAGATGGGGAAATGTCAGGAGATGCAGAATGACACACAAAGTGCTGCCTGCCGACCAACTGCCTGACTGATAAACAAACTAATTAGCATATGTACGTTGGAGCATAAGTTGTGCTCATTTGCTTCAACAAAGTCTCAATCAGAATATTACACCACACTTGACGCATGTCAAAAAAGTCTGGAAATATGTTGATGGAAACGATAATCATGGAAACGTTTCAATTACTGAATTTCAGAAAATTACACAGACAATTTCTGAAACCAGCATACAGACGAGTTGTTCCCTGGAATATATGGAAATGTAAATGAAACAAACCAACATTTTTGATCAACTGTGCAGCACTTGTCACATTTCTGTACAACAACAAACTGTCACAATATCCCCACATTTTAATGTTGAATTGAATATGCCATTCAGACAAACATAAATTATATTTCCACAGTCGATACAAGATGAAGTCTCTTGGTTGGAATGTATTTTACTGCTGTTTTTGCCAAGACAAGTACACTAGTATGTTCAGTTATAATTTGGGGTATATGTCAATTCGTCACGGATTGAAGGGAACTGGTAGCTAGTCAGGCACTAAGACAAACTAACAACAAATGTTAAATATGACATATAGCTGCACAGTAGCACAGCACAAGGACAGAATTAGTCTTTGATGTTATGCAGGATTCCGAGCAGCAAGGACTGCAAATATTCTTTGAATACATTACACATTGGCTTATCTTAATCAGAATGTCTGAAGTGCCGTTTGAGAAAACATGGGACATTATTAGATGTCCAAAAATACCCGAGCAAATTTTGTTCCAAGTTCTATCATGACTGATGCCCAACTTCAGCATTTCATTTGCATGGCACCCCCTCCCCCAGCCACCCTCCAACCACTTTATGGTGGTTACAATAGTCTATTAGTAAATAATTTAAGTTATGATCGTTCCTCCCATATGAAGGCCTGCGGTGCGAGCAATCGCAACAAATCATCCAAGACCGTCTTGATGTTGCATTTTGCTTCAAGCTGTTTCATTGCAATGTTGAACAAATGTCCATTTATTTTTTTTTCTTTTTACATTAACGGAACCTGTAAAGCAGATATTCCAACATTTAAAAATTGAGTTCGGAAAGATTAATCAATAAGCCTTTGAGTAACAAACTACAAAAGCAATGCCAACAGGGGTAAATAATGGAGGTCCTGCACCTACGCAAATGTTCATTTAACCTGCGCACCACAAGGTTATTTTTCCTGCCGATGTCGCTAACACACATTCTACACCATAGAGCACGCACACACAAGCCTGAAGGAAGGATGATTTATGTGGGAAGATCCATCTTCATCATCTTGCCGCTCACCTTGGTCTCCATCAGTGTTAATTAAAGGAAGGTCAGTGTCACCCTCCCTGCTCCCCCCTCCCCCCCAGCCCTCTTTTACATAATAAATCACTCCCGATACACAAAGGGAGCTGTTGACGCAAACAGAATGCTCCCAGCTAACTAGCCAACTGCACTTCATTGGACGGGAGAGTCAATTCAAAGCATACCATAAATAATGCTGAGTGTCACAGTGGAGCATCTTTGTCTGGCAATGAAAGAATAGAAGAAAAATGTTCTTTGACCAAAAAAAAAAAAATAATCGATACTTTAAACAATGTGTGGATACGGTAAAATACGTTCAGAAGATGTGCATCTCATATTGATTCCTGGTCCACTCAAATAAAATAAGAACATCAAACAAGGTTGACTTTCACGTATCAAAAGTTTCATCCCAAAATACATTTGATTAAAGATTTGGTCGGGTACTATATCTGAAACAGCTAAAAATGCGTCCATAATAGCCCTTATCTAAGTTATGACAGTGTGTCAACAAGTTGATCTGAAATCATATGGATTGAAAACAATAAAACCCCAAAAGTATTCATTATTCGCATCACTTGCTGCACATAGTTCCATTTTTATCCTCCACCGACGGAATTAAACTGTGCGGCTGACATGGGAAGAAAGAAACATCCACTGGCATAACCACACTGCTCACTCCACGACAGTGCAGCGGCGTGTGTCACGGGGCTTTGGTCAACCTCACATTGTGTTCATCATTACTTTCTTGGACTCAGTCTTCATCCCCAAAAGAAACAAGAAACATATGCGTTGTATTGCACGCAATTGTCCCTGCTTTTTTAGGTTACTGTCAGCCTTGCATAATGATGGTGACGGTACTGCACTTATCACAAACTAGCATTCGTGGCCCTGCTGCTCTCTCCTCCGTCATCAAGCAATTGATGTAATTGAACCAGGCCTTCTATGTCAAGCAAGTCACACGGCTCAATAGCATGTGCTCAAAACACTCTGGATCAAGAGAGTCATGCTGCCTGGCGGGAGTGCAGCCTGGCTTGTTGCTTTCAATAAATCTCCTTTCGACTAATTGTGCAGAATTCATTCAATGAGCTTTACTGATAACATAGACCTGTTTCATTATCCCTTTAAAAAGGCATAATATTTGTTTAGATTTTTGTTTTAAGGATGTTTGAAAGACCCTGTAAAAAAATGTGAATCACTTGAGAATAAAGGTGTGTCAAAGTATTAATGAATAATAACAATGGTATAGTCATAATTGTAATATATTTTTTTGAATCCTGCTGTTCTTTTGGAGGCATTGTTTATTCTCGAGCTTAAATACTGCATTTGTTCCATGGCTCTCTTTATTAGTTTGCTATGTGTATGATTTCCTTTTCCTTAAGGCCTTTTGTGGATGGAAAAAATGTCTAATGGGGAGTCAATGTTTCTTCCTCTAATCAGGTGTTGTTACTCCAAGACAACCACCAATGTTTGACTTGAATTTAGTGTTAATTCCGACCCTGATTGAATAAAACTCGGACATGAACAAAGCCATTACCATCTCAAGTAACAAAAACAAACATTTGCTTCTTCCTTCTTTGTTTTTCTCCTCCATCTGATGAGCACTGACCTTGCTGGAGTCCTTGTTGGCCTCTGACAAAGTCCTCAATGTCCTGCATATCTGCCTAAGTGACCAGCGAGGGGTCAAGGGTTACCACGAGCTGCCACTTCCCCTGTCACAGGAAACAAGCAGCGGATCGGTGAAAGGGGAGAGAAGGCGGCGGGGTGGTGGGAGGTAATATTCAAAACAAATACAATGACACGGAGGAGCCTGGAATCCAGGTAGACACACAAACACTCTCCCACACTCACACACGCGCACAGGGCGGCGCAGGGTGATGGTAAACTGGTTGAAAGGGTTTCACATCAGCAAGTTAAACATGTATGGTTTCACCTAACTGGTAATATTTTCACTGCTGTCGGAAGACTGATTCAGTGGAGTTACGAAAACGCAATTATACACTCAAGTCCTATCTCAGTACACACACTCATACCGCCTCAGGGAGAGGTTGACATGGTCAAGTAAGCATTTAGTCATTGCCGGTACTTCCACACTGATCACATCACACGACATGCCTGTATATATGGTGCATACATACTGTTCCAAGAATGAGATAACGACTCCGAAAGCTGAGGAAAATTGTCTACCAGTGAATTTTACAAGTACTAGGGCATTGAGTGTCAAATGTGCAACCGCAGAGCGGCTACTTTGTAGGGGGAAAAAAGCCTTTGTGGTATGGCTACATCCACAAAACCACAGATTCTCTTCGTGGTTAGCAAGACACTACTTAGTGAGGCGACGCTGTCATCTCTTTATTCAAAAAAGAGCTTGAGTGTGGATGCATAAAAGTGAAATAACTATGATCAAGAAGCCTGTGCATGTGCATCCGCCACAGCAAAAAATGGCCCTTTGTGTGGCCAGGCCCTGACACACACAGACGTGGCAAGAGTTATAAAGACCTATTTTGTGAGCATGTTCTTTTTAATCCCATTGATATTTGATATTGTTGCATAACATGGTGCCTCCCTTTGTCCCAGGTCTTCGTTTCACTCAAGTTAAAGTGGGGCAAAGCTAGCGCTAAGCCCAGAGCGGTGGGACAAAAAAACAAACTCAAATGTATGTCACTCCTAAGCAAAAAGCAAGTAACTTCAAAATAATGCCAGATAAACTGGCCTATCTTGTTTTAGACATATAGACATTGATAAAATATGACATATCAGTATTTCTGAACAATTTTATAAAAGCACAAACCTATTCGATCTTCACCGGAGCAACAGACCTGGATGCACAGGGTCACAATATACACCAGTTTCAGTTTAATATATGTGTGCTTTTGTTGTTGTTTTTTTTTCTCATTATAAAATTGCCATCTTTAAAAATGCTGATCATGTCGATTTATTGTGCCTGTTCAGACTGCAACTATGTAAAATAAATTGATGTCCAGATGATTAATTTTAACATGTGCAAGGGTACGATCATCTCAATATTCGTTGAAGCATGGGTTACAGATTCCAATTTTTAAATATTCAATTGAAGAAGTCACTAATGCAAATAGATTCTTTCGTTGGATCTTCCACAGGATTCAATCAAAGAGAGGAATGCGCTGGAATACAGTACAGGGCACTATACATATTGTGACTGCACTGCCCTCAAATGGCGCATTCAGGTCAATGCACGAGCCTCTCCTCCTGCCTTCATAGGTCCTCCGGCATATAGAGAAACATTAATTAAGGAGCCACCATGAGCAGCCAATAATGCACACACTAAACTCATTCACTCACTCATAGGTTCTCACACACACAGACACACACGCGCGCGCACACACACACACACACTGAAGCGACTCACAGTAATCCCCCTTATTCTCCACAGCTTCTGATAACTGTGAAATTCACTCCCTGTGCACAAAGACATAGCCGCGGAGGAAAATAATTTCAGTAATAGAGCTAATGGGCTTAAGTGAGACTGGAGAGCAGCCAAAAGCAGCTGAGGAGAAGCGGGAGAAGAAGGCGACGGAGAGAAGACTGGCTGGAAGAAAAAAAGATGCAAGTGTGTGAAAGAAAGGAGAAAAGCAGAGCATCTTTTGTTTCATGATGAGATTGTTGAAGAGGAGATGGCAATGCTTATTTTCTCTTCAATGTCAGGATCCAGTTGCTGATAACAATTACTCTGCTTGCACAATGGACGGATTTGGGATGATGGTTAATAGAATTGATTCAGCGAAATAATGGTACAATGCTTGCAGAGCAATTACATTTCTTTTTGTGTTTAATTGCCATCGAGGGTGCAGATACATGATAAAATACACACATAACCACTTGTCTGTCTGCCAAACTAAATCAAATGCCGGGAAGATAGATCAGGAATACTTTCCCAAATGGGTAACTAAAGACGTGACTATATTCAGCTGAACTTTCTCGACAAGAGCACGACAATCATAACTTAAGTTTGTGCAATTGTGGTATTTTAAAAAGTGAAAAAGTTGCAGTGCCACAACATCGACACACACACTGCATAACATTTTTCCAGTTTATAACACAAACAAATATTTGGCGTATTTTTTGTAACATGCCAATTCTGTTCATTCAAGGACTTGGCATCCACCTATTTGAACTGTTGTATTAGTAGTAGTAGTAGTTGTAGGAGTAGGATTGAGCAGTGACTCATTTGATTATTTTACTTTGAGTGCATAATTAAGCTATGAAATTAAAGCCCATACCACTGTGATAACTGCACCTTTAAGATTTACTGGGGTACATGAATCAAAGTGCTTGGTGCCCGGCTTGTGCTCCAATACTGTGCTGTATAGCGGACATCTAGGGATACAGTAGAAGAAGAATGATTTATTCCCGAGCAAAACAGCCAGACATAGAGCTTAAAGCATTAAAACTAAGCAATCGATAAAATCATTTAAAACTCAAATATACATTCATTCTTACGTTTTGTTTTGAATAAAAAAACATTTTTGCCATAGATTTGTCCACCATTGATGATCCCAAAACCTGAGGCAGGTTATTTATCATGATTCTGGCCCATATCCTGGTAATCTTATCAAGTAGCCACCACAGTAATACAATATGGAACTGTTCCATGTACTTAAACAGTGATTGATGTGATACGCCAACTACTGCGAACACATCATGCAAGTTGCTGACTTAAACTGGTGCTAATGTAATTGTGTTTGCTTTCATTATGGAGAGAGCCACTGTCAAAAGGAGTTCGCCAACAGCTGGTGACTGTTCCATCAGGAATTAACCATCAACCCCCCCAACCCCCAAAGCAAAGGCTGAGGGAAGTCCAACTGAGTCGTCTCTCTCTCCTAGTCCTCTCCTTTCCACACTCCCAACCAACCGTCGCAGTATTAAGTGAGGCGAGCGACAGAGATATGAATGTGATATTCCCTCTGGTATTTTTAACCGCCGTATTGAATTTGTATAAAACACTTAAGGGTCCTCGGTTTCTGCCTTATGGGAGCCTCTTGCACGGCTATCTGTTAAGGTCTCTAGAGATAGAGAGAGAGAGAGAGAGAGAGACTGTTGCCATAGAGAAAAAATAATCCAGTTTTTCCCTCACACAGTCCTCTTGAGGCAAATGAGGATTTTATGAGTAAGTTCCATACCACCTCGTCACTTAATAAAAAGCTTATGAATATGAGAAAACTCGACAAGAATCATGATATTGGATAATCTGATGAGTCGTGGGGAGGTAGTACGTCTTTGGGAAATTTCAATACACTATATAGCACTGAAATGACATGGCACGAGAACCAAAAATCCCAATAAAATCAACAAAGAAAAGATCATTAAAGCCTCGAGAATATCAGGCTGTCGGATGAATAATGTAGAAGTCTGAGAGACGACCACACCAATCTAACACAACCTTATGAATTACTTTGTGATTTATTTCAGGGCGCAGGCTTTTTCCTCATGCTTGAGTGAGACTTATCACTTAACAATCAATTATTAACATGTGTCAGCATAAGGAGTGCTATTACAAGGATTGAGATGCATGTTGTACACTGGCCAAAACTGACAACACTTCTTGTAGTCTCGCTCTGCCGTCTGTTTGAAAAGCTCGATTTTAGGTAGAAACTGGAATTTCTGCCTCTTAATTTGTAAATAATGCATCAGATGCATTCCACATTATATTAAAAAGGATGAGGAGGTAGGATGGTACATTAAAAGGGTTTTCATCTCTACATGCTTGCTTCACTGCTTTCTTTGAAGACTCGAACTAGGTTTGCAATGAAAAGAAAAGTGTTTTGGGGGGAAAAAAGAAGAAGAGAAGAATAAAAGTTCCTCAAGATTGAATCCAGATGTATTGGTCATGTTATTGTAAAGAACAAAATGTTCCCAAATTTCCACCCCACACCCGCACGAAATAATCATCCAAATACATCCGCTTAGTAAGGTTAAAATTGGACGAACTCATGCCAGTATTCATGAGGCAAGTACATCAGTCAGTAAAGGATATCATCAAAGCACTCAACAATGGTACATATGTAAGCAGTGGTAAACCTGATGACTGTTCAGCAAAAAAAACACACTCATTATGCAGCCAGATCATCACCCCTGTAATCTGCCGATTTGCATAATCACAATCGCTTCTGTTTGTATGACGACATCGAATGACTACTCTTTATGTATTGATATGGGTAGCAAAAGAACAAGGGAATAAGTGATGGGGTCTTAATGGATGTTTTGAATATGCAATGTGTATCTGACCTCGTCGGGTTTGGAAGAGGTGACATGTATGATTTATAAGTCGTCTCCTGATTGACGAAAGCACAAGGGATCATTTACGGTATATAAAGCGTCAATGCTGCTAACAATAGCGTTCAGCTCAAAAAAGACGGACATACTTGGATTTGGCAGATTGAAAGTCCAGCTTTACAAGATGCTTCTATGCAATAGATGCAGTTTGTTTAAGTTTGCGCAGGATCCGATGTCATATTTTTGTGTGTGACCGGAAATCTAAGAGCAGAAAGACATCACCTTTTTTTTTCTCCAAGAGCTACGGCAATCTGGGTATGAGAGATAACAGAATGAAAAGTGTTGGAAGCAATCCACTCTGCCTTGGAGTAAGACCTTTACGATTTCACCACTTCATTAGGAAGTGGCTAATCTCTCCACTCGAGTGGCCTGATAAGGACTCGGCACTAATGCAGGAGGAGTCAAAGTTCAAACAGCCTTCGATGTTTTGATGCTTAACTTACCAAAGTTCTTGTATGTTCATTAGACAGCTTTATCGGGAAATTCTTCTCTTCCATTCCCCAATACCCATCAAGATTGGATGAGGTGGCGGTGGATTCGGGAGGGGACAAGGTGGAGAGCAGCACAGTCTGCTGATAACAGATAGCAAGGATAGCATGCTCTTGTTGAAGGACGGATGGAGGGATGAGGTGGAGAGAGAAAGGAAGCAGACCATCTACAGTCATATCGCAATTACGTCTTCAGCCCCGACTGGGGGGAGTGTAATAAAGGCTGTGTGCCTTCGTGCATGCATGTTTTTGTATGTGGCTGTGTACTTATGCACACACATATGGCTGCCTGTGAATGATTTTGTGCACTGTCCACATTTGCATGCATCTGCAAAGTCGTCTGTGTGTGCATGCGTGCGTGTGTGTGTGTGCGTGTGCGTGTGTGTGTGTGTGTAAACGTGTTTGTGTGTGTCAGGCCTTGATGTCCTTATGCAGTCACATCTCCATCCACGCGACAAGTGCCTGAGCCCCTCCACTCATCAATTTTGCATTGCCATTTAAAGAAGCCTATCAAAAGTTCCCATCAGATTCACATCTGCCCCTAGTGCACATAAAAGGCCTATTTATACTGATCCCATCTCCCTGAAATTGTTTTTCAAAGTAAAGATATTATTTTGTGCCCTTCTAATATCAAAGGCTCGTCGTCACTCTAGAGAGTTAACCACGTATATCAAAGTCACACAAGAGCAAGAAGACACAAAATGTGAGTCGTGAAAAAATATATAACACATTAAGCCTGTGCTACTTTGGGATGTTTGGATGCTCTTATTTTTCTTGACTCTGTCTGGATTCTGTCACTTTGAGTCAGGCGATGCCAGCACATCCTTTTAATTGGCTCTGACATGTTTCTCATTTCAGACAAACTTTACTAATGTATAAACATGCTGTTCACTCTTCACTGAGGAACTTGTGAAAAATATAGATGACAAACTCCTGAGAGCAAGTGAATCAAAGGTTACAAAATGCTTAGACATAGTGAAGTGGTATGATGCGCTCGGGTGCTTGTACAGACCAACAAATGTATCTCCGATCTGCAGGTGCGTTGAGCTATAAATAAAAAAAAAAATTAAAAAAACATGAATACATCAGGGCGGCCCAGTAGTCCAGTGGTTAGCACATCGGCTGCACAGTGCAGAGGTACCGGGTTCGATTCCAGCTCCGGCCTCCCTGTGTGGAGTTTGCATGTTCTCCCCGGGCCTGCGTGGGTTTTCTCCGGGTGCTCCGGGTTCCTCCCACATTCCAAAAACATGCGTTGCAGGCTGATTGAACACTTTAAATTGTCCCGAGGTGTGAGAGTGAGCGTGGATGGTTGTTCGTCTCTGTGTGCCCTGTGATTGGCTGGCAACTGATTCAGGGTGCCCCCCGCCTACTGCCCGGAGACAGCTGGGATAGGCTCCAGCACCCCCCACGACCCTAGTGAGGATCAAGCGGTTCGGAAGATGAATGAATGAATACATCATTGCAATACAGTCTGTTTCTCGAATGGCTAGTCTGAGTGGATTTGATTTTTTTGGCAAACATAAATAAAGTCCCCCAACTGTGTGTGTTTGCGTGGTATTCACGGTGCTGCAGGTTAAAACAACTCTAAGACCCTGTAAAACAGGGGTCTCAAAATCAGTTCCTGCAGGGCCGCTGTCCTGCATGTTTTCCAATTCTCCCTGTTGCAACAGACCTGATTCAAATGAACAGGTTCAATGTCAGGCTTTCGCAGTGCTTGCTGATGATCTCATCATTTGAATCAGGTGTGTTGCAACGGGGAGACTTGGAAAACATGCAGGACAGCGGCCCTCCAGGAACTGAGTTAGAGATCCCTGCTGTAAAGTGAATTCAGAGATTTATTTCTAAATACATGACATGAGCTCCATTTTCATGCCCAGCGAAAGTCTACAGCAAAGTGCAGTCCAATTGAGTGCATTGTTGGAGTTTTCTTTCTTTTATTTTATTTTTTCACAGCTAGGCGCAATAAGAAAAAAAAAAGTTTGTGTCGTTGTGGGTGTGAACAGTCGACTAATTAGTCAGCCAAAGGAAGCAGCTCCCCTCATTCCGTTTAAAATCAGCATGCGATAAATAGAGTCTTTGACATTGCAGAAGCAGAAATAGACTCACTGGAGTCCATGTAGAAAACCAGAGTTATCAAAGTACGTCTATAAGGGACTGCAAACAGACCTACGCAGATGGATGATCTAAAGTCATATCGATACAGTGTACTACTGTTTGCTGACAGTGCAGTAAAAAACCTTTGTGACGCTCAATAAGACTGGGACAAACTGCCATCACTACTTTTCTCATGTGACAGGCATACACATTCACATTCACACTTACCACTAGCTTGTTGTTTTTCTTTTTTTCATCCTCGTGTTTTTTATTCCTTTTGCGTGCCCTGATAATTTTTCCAAAAAGCCCAATAGGGGTTCCGAGTGAGTTCTCTGACAGCCAATGTGTCCTTGCAATGTCTACTCAGAATTATGTCAGTGATCAGTACCAATGTCAGCCATCTGTCGGAGATGGGGTCCACCAGCCAGCACCACAAGTAAGACGGCCCTTTCCAGCTATTGCTGACATACACATGGTGTTGCACTTTTGAACTGATGCTTTTTTTCGTGATGTGAGCCAATGTCAGCCAACCCCTGGGGCCAGCTTCAGCTCTAAGCAATTACCAGCCTTCCGTACCCTGTTGCACCGTCTCAAAGTTTCTACATCATTGTAAAGTTGTAGTTTCTTTCAGTTTTTTTGCACAAGCATCCAGAAAATTGCTTAAGTGAATATGTTTGATCAAGATATTTCCGACTGACTGAACTGCAGTCGAGAAGTGAATGAGGGTGCCAGCTCGGCACAAAACGCTCCAGAGATAATCTTGTATCAGTGAGTCTAACTCAGCAAAGAGAGCAGAAATATATCTCTGAGGGCAGAGTGCCAACACCTTAGTTATCAGGAATCAAAGCTCGACTGGCCACACCATACTGCTCGGCCTCACCGGCCTCCAAAAAGTTCTTCACAATATGTTCTATGTAGCCCCACCAGTCTTACCACGGTATTCTGATTAATATGGCGTTTGCGGAATATGACTTTAGCAGTAAAATTCACCCGTTTTTATCCATATCAGGTGGCTGCCATTGTGCCACTTGCTGTCAACTGAAAATGACATCACAGTTGCTCAGGGCTCAGGTAACAGCCAATCATGGCTCAGCTTCAGAAATGAGTGAACCATTATTTGAACTTGTGAAACACAAACATGATACTGGACAGTTGTTCGCCCCTCAGTAATAGTTTTTAATTTTGGTTCAGGCTATCTTCAGATTTGTCCACATTTTCATAGCAGATTCATACCCTTCCAACCTTTTTCAAATTGCATCCTAGCATCTTGATCTTGAAGTTCTCTTAATCAGAGTGCAGCTGGAAGGCTAATCAAAGAGCCCTAAATAACTCCATCTCCCAACACAGGCCATAGGAGGATTAAAAATCCACTATCCAGAACTGGGTTTCTTCGATCTAGGGGATGCTAACGCATAATGGGAACTCCCCAAAGCCCAAGATCAGAGCTGAGCTGGTGGGCACAGCATGCTAGGGCCCCTCTTTAAATCCTAAAGAGATCCTATCAGGAGCAGATGAAAATAGATATTGCTCTCTCTGTGTCTGGCAGAGGATTACAGAGTCCAGTTTGGGGCTAGTTTAAGGGGTGAAAAATTAAATAAATAAAATCAAAGCGGTCTCATATACGAGAGTATATTTTACATGGCTCATGCTAAAAAGAGTATCTTGAGATGAATGGTGTCTGTAAAAGCAATGGCACATCATGCAGGCGTTTGTCTGCTTAGACGTTAAAGGTGCCTTGTGATTAGGTGGCGCACAGTAAAGAGTGTACCTCGTCTCTCATCATCAGATGGGATAGAATCAACACGCCCATGACCCTGAACAGGATAAGTGGTAGAAAATAGATGGTTGGGGTGTTGAATAGATGGATGTTCGAGGCACAACAGAAGAGCTTGTTGTGACTTCTGTGAATGTGCAGAACTTTGGTATAACTGCTTCGTTGTCAAACTGTGACAATGTCTCTCACTCATGGAAAATTCTTTGATGAAATACGTCCTGATCCATAAGATTTTACGATGAATATACTTTTAAGTGATCCATGTTACTGATGTTTAATATTCATGATATGAATTGTAAACGGGAAAAATACCCATTAAAACCAGCATATTAATCGTCCACTCGTCAGTTTGTGCTTTTCTAAGAACTCCAGCACTTTGCCACAGCATCAATGGAACTAAGAGGTATTTAACCATTTCGCACACAAATCAAAGTCATGATTTCAAGTACAATATGAAATTAAATCTAACACAACAGTTCATAACGGAGCACATTCATCTAGGATTGGGCAGTAAAAGACTATTTCCATCCCACGACACAGAAAGGTGCAAACACCCTGTTATGCCCAATTCTACTGCTGCAAAGGCTAGCAGAATACCAAATGAAAGACAACTCCATCCACACCCACAGTGCCCACCCCAAGCACCACCCCCGTTTTTCCCGGTCGACGTAAATGTATTAGGTGCACGTTGATCGGCATCTTGAAGGGATGTTAAGTTGATGGAGAGGACCTACAGTATACTTCAGGGAAGGTTTTGAATATGAAAATAACAAATTCCAACCTCAGTTGTACTTCCATTGTTGCTATAATGTGATTTGGTGGGCCAGGGGCCCAGAGATTCTGCTCAGTGGTTTGTATTCTGCGCTTCAAAGGCGATGGCCCGGGTATGATCCCCAACCCGGTGTGTGTTTTGTTTCCGCAATGTAAGGCATGTCGTACTCCGGTATGCACTTCGACGCCCCTGATATTGAAGCATATGAGGGACTGCCGGGAAAACTTCCATCCTGCAACAGCGCTCAGAGGTGCAAATGTTCCATTTCGCCCAATTCTACCGCTGCAACATCTAACAAAATATCAAGAAAAGGAAAACTGCACATGTATGCAAAATTAGAGTGCTCTTTACATTAGCCACGCGGAACGACGTGCTCTCAGTCTCTGCATGTTTTCAGGAATTTGTTTCAAACATGCATAATATATTTGGTAACACATCTCTGAATTCACTTTCCAGGGTCTTTAAATGATAAGACTGTCACGCAGAGCTTAGCCATGCAGGATTTTTTTGTGAGGTTACATTATCGAGAGTTATATAAATAATAATTACATAACTGCACCGCATCTAATGCTGTTGTCATCAAACACATTTTTCAAAAAAATCATCCAACCATCAGCTCTTACAGTATAAAAGCAATAATATTTTTTCAAGTATAATACCTGAATAATATACATACATATATATATACATACATATATATATATATATATATATATATTCAACTCGAAAAGCAATTAATTTGCACAACTCGTGTGTACCCATATTTTTGTTATTGGCAATTTGACATACAGGGAGACACACTGTGACAACCAATCAGCCCGTCGGTCATTTCAGACGAGAGGAACTGTATGTTCTAACTAGACCAACAGTGATCTGACAAGGTTGTGTGGACCTGTCAGGTCCTGCTCTCCTATACCTTTAACGTGTTCATGCTTGGGCCTGGCAGGTCATTATAATAAATGAGCTGGCCTCAGTAGACAGCTACGCCTCGTTCCTCATCCCTAATGGGAGAAAAGAAATCTGCAAAATACTATTTTACATTGACTGATGTTGAAGGCTCGAAGGAACTAGTTAAAATGGACAATTACAACTGTGCGATTGGGAGAGTATCGTTATGACCAACCGCATGAAATGTCCCTTGTTATTTTAATAATTTAGACAGCGGCTAATTTCTACACCCTGACTGTGGCAAGGTAATGTGTCACCGTGAACTTAGTCGCAAGAGCTTTCAAAGTATTTTGGATAGCTTTGTGTTTGAGTTATGGCAATACTGAAACTGAATAATTGCACGCGGGTCAGATACGGCAGCTCTGTGTGGTGGTGAATTTCGTTGTGTTGGAAAGCATGTCTTCCCTTTGAGAGAAATCACATACGATACTCCGCCCCACGATACCAACAATATGTTGCATTGGGCATGACTTGGATGAAATTCCATCTCCTCTTCTGGTTCACATTCTGCCCCCAGTGCTTACACAGCTCAACAACAGACCTACACGCACACCTTGATGCTCAAGTCTAAGGTTGTTAGACCCTCCACTCACATCTGATGTGGCTTAGCACAAGTGCAAATCTCTCCCAACCAGGCCCTGAGGACTCTATTTCGCATACTCACAGTCTCTCTGCCTATTCCTCTGCAATATGTCTGACCTAGACGTCTGCACTCCTTTCATCCACATTCCCATGGAAACTCATTTAGCCTAGCTAGAGGGAGAAGGCAGCCCTGGGTTCAATTGGCTGGATTTACACTTGAGATATTATTCATGACATTAGCTGCCATTCTGATCCCTCGCTCGGCGGTCCTCTCTCTCTCTTCTATCTATGCTGCTCATTGTCTGGTGCCAGGATTCTCGAAATGTGCCCTATGTTAAAATTCATGGACTTCTCTGCTCAATACATACTCCAGTTTTAGGCTATTGCTACCCATCCTGTATCACTGCCACATGGAAATTGCATTCTTGAATGGCAGGAACAATAATTTCAATGAGGAATTAAAGTGGTTGAATAAAAATTACTGCGCAGGAAAGTTTACTTTCAAATGCATGCCAGGGGTTGTAAGTTATATGCACATCATTTCAGGAATAATAGAACTGTGTCTTCCGAAAATGGTGCATGTTGAATTGCAGTGTAAGAGTGACACCCCCCGCCCCCGCCCCCCATCTGCAAGAAACAATGTCTGGCTATCAGAACCACGGAATGTAATAGCTAATTGTCCTTACTCCTGCAGATTTTATGGTCTTTAAGCACATTATATAATTGCTTGCCAGAGCCTCTTTCCTGTCAGGGGATGAACTGTTTTGCATGAGTATGCATATCAAAAGAAATTTATCACTATCCACATTCACCACTAAAGTCATAAACCAGTGATTTGTCATGAAGCATATAAAATTATTCGGATAGGTGAAAGTCCTCTTACTGTCAGCATCTGTCCATAGCATGTTTGTCATTATTATTATTATTAGTAGTAGTAGTAGTAGTAGTATTTGGTTTTCTTCCAGAAAGTCATAAGCTTCTTCAACTAATCAGATCAGTATAAATAATAAACTAAAAAATTAACAATCCACCCAAATATTCAATCAAAAGTAGCATAAACCATATGTATCCTTTGACTGACAATACCACTTTTGCTTATTCTACATACATGCTTGATGTGCGCGCGTGCGCACACACACACGCGCGCGCGTGCGCACACACACACGCGCGCGCGTAGGTGTGTATGTCTTGTTACTGTTTGAGAGGAGGGTGTGTATCCATCATTCCCAGTCCATTTTTTGGAGATAATGACAGCAATTTCTTCTCTTCAGTGACTGATGACAGGCAGAACTAACCACTAATGGCATGCCCATGCTGGAGCGCACCACTTATGTTTTTTTCCCCTGACAAGACTCAGGGGAAAGCTTCATTTTTTTGACATTTGACCGTGCAAATTCACTCCGTGAACATTATTCTGCATTTACATCCATCTCTCACCCCCATCTCTTTCTCTGACTCGGCTCACCCCACCCCATCGCTGCCGTTCCCTCCAAATCTCCTTTTGATCGGGGACAGTAAAGACTGTCCTCATAAAACTGCGGGGGCAAAAAGTGTTAAATAGGAAGGAGTTTCCAATTGAGGCCCCGGCATTTTGATGGACGTGCATATCTTGGCTTCTTGGAACAAATAAAGGCAGTTCAAGAAGAATAACACTCATCAGGTGCAGTCCAGGTGAATGGGATGTGTATATTTGTCAATGTCTTTGGTGCATGTTGATATCAAGTTATAAGAAATGCTGAACTCCACATACAACAACCGGTTGACGAGTGTCTGGAATCAGGATTCACCATTGTTATGGCTATTTATCCATTATGTATTGTACGAGTCGGGTTAACTTCTACAATGAAACAAAATAGTCTCTGAAAAAAGAGTAGCCCTCTCAAAAGATGGCCGTCCTGTTACAGTGTACTCGTATTTACTACAGCAACTACAGAACCCCAAATGATGTCGTTTAAAGAGCTTTTGTCACAACGATTTTTTTTTTCCACTGAGAAGAGAGATTCATGCATTCATTTAGATACATTGTGTATGTGTGTGAGCTCTTTTAGTTCAGAGAGAAAAAGGGAGAGAGAGAACATGGGGTTGACGGGTCTTGGTGGGTCAGCTCACCTGCTGAGGCTACAAGCACTCTGGGACAGCAAATGTTCACTGAGCTGACAGGATCCCCCACCACCCCAAAGCGCAACCCTCCCTGTCGTCTTCTTTACCTTTAGTTTGAGCCGAGATAGATTGCCCTTGTAACAGGGGCTAATAATGTGCCGCAAAAGGCTTTTTAATGGGGAAGACTTTGTTTTCCAGGTGAGTAAAGTAGCCACAAAAAATGAAGACGAAAACCAAGTGTGGTGTGTGCAAAAAGAATTGGATACACACATGAAGCTCGCAAATAAATCCGCATTATACCTGCCTGCTTGTTTTACCAAATTATGATGGCGGGAACTCTCCAAAGGCAACCTGTAATGTGTAGAGAGGGAGAAAATGAGGATGGAGGGAAAAGTGGGAGGAAAAAGAAAGCAAAAATAGCAAGGTAGTCGACTCACTTGGAGACAACAAAGTAAAGCCCATTAGGGAGAAATGAATTAAGAGAAAAGGAAGTGACAGCAAGATTGTTACACACATCTTTACTGTCTTTAACTACTGTCAGCTCTCCTGGGTGACAGCAGCTACCATCACACGCACAAGACGGAAGACAAACACATTTTCTTACAGATTCAACACAAGCGTCACACTTACACAAAGAATTCAAATTGTAACTTCACCTACTCCGACGACTAATTATGCACTTCCTGGCAAGTGTAAATGCACGCAGTCAGTATAGACAACACATCAAAACAACTCTGACATAAACAGTAGATTCATATATAGCGGTAATGAAAGATGTTTTTTTTCCTCCATATATTACCTTGTTTCTTAGTGGAGATGTGAAAACGAAAATAAATAATAGAAACGGATCAGCGTCTTGGGAAATAGGGGAAGAGTATGCCTGCTCGTGGTGGTTAAGAAGAGAGGACTTGGCTTCTCAATAGTAGGCAACTTGGACATTTGATACATTTTAATATTTGTAAAAACAATCGTCAGTAATATTTCCATGTTGGTTGGAGATGAGATGAAGAAACTTGTGCAGACTTGCAAAATACTTCACCGGCTACTATGAGAGAACATGAGCTCGCAGGAAGGCCTCGTAGAACGTTGTTGTGCGGCTAACCACCATCTGCCCATCATCTGTCATCTCGACATATCCACGACATGAACCAATGTGTGAATAATGCGAAAAAGCTTTGGTCGAGTCTGTGATGTAACACACGTAAGCAACGCACGTTTGTGTGCAAAGTGAAGGCCAGTTACAATTTCTAAATATAAACAAACAAAATACCCAATCAATATTGAAATCGACAAAGTAAAAACTGTATTTAGAAAATATTTTGCCAAAAAGATTGTTTTTTTTAACCCTATTTGTATATTCTGCAACATTTTGTCATCCCAAAGTCGACATATTGGACTAATTTTGGATGTAGCACCAAGTGGCTCAGAAAGTTGAGTCGTTGACTCACATCCCCGAGGTCAGCAAAACGCAATAAATGCAAGGGATGGCGTGGAAATGAAGTCCATGTCATGTAAAGCTTCATTTCACTCATGTTCTTGGTCATTCAGATGCATGTTTTAAAAAGACATGAGGCTGACCTGTCAAGAAAAATGGACTTTAAATGATATAGACAGAATACTTGTAAGGCCAGGTCTCACTAATATATTGAAATATTCATGTGTACCTCCATCAACGCATGGGATATGAGGGATATTTTAATAGATAGTTAATTATTCAGACCCATAAATAAAACCTGTGCACCTAGATGAGGACTAAAACTCCCTACAATGAGGCTTTATGAGGTTAGTTCATTAAAGTATGCATGGAAAAGGTTTCTGGTGCCCCATCATACCTGCACTCTCAAGTTTTGCAGCCCAATCCCAGAAAGCCTGATTCTCAAAAACAGATCCAGGTCAATGGGATGGTTATGCATATGTTTATTCAATGAGATACATTTGCACCGTTTTCCTGCAGTGTTTGCATTATCTCAGTCATCTCACAAACTTCAGTATGGCCGGTAAATATGTATGAGAGGTATGGTTGAGGTGGTCGTGTCTTTCAACCCGATTTTCAGGAGACGCAGTGTCAGTCATACTTGTATTCATGTCATTCGAAATATATATTACATTTAGTTTTTTGACATCCTGAAATTCAGTGTGTTAGGAAATAAACCTGTCTTCTGATATTTTGTGTTTTATAATGAAAATAACTTCTTGAATTGTGTTTTATTATCAATTGTAATGTACATTTAATCATCATCATTGTTAATGTTATTATCATTATTATATTGTTGTTTTTGTTGTGTAGTATTTTACGTTCCAACCTATGTACAGTACTTTGTTACAGCTGAACTGTCTTTTCAGTTCTTTATTTATGGTGGCCAACAGGGGGAAACACGCTGGAAATGGCCAAACGCTGTAACAGCAGGAATGATGCATCCAAAAAACAGCAGAAATAAAAAACAAAGCCAAGAAAGAAATACAATCACAGCAACAAAGTAGACAAACATTACAAACCACCAAATAAAAACTTCAGGAAATAAAAACTGCGAAAATCCAAAACAGATCAACAAAATGATGCACGTTCACACGTCACTTAACAAAATTTGCCATGCCACGAGAGGGCACTGAGACCAGATCCTCCTCATTTTTTGGTCTCATCTGAACTTTTATCTACCACCGTCCTTTGTCGATTACGTATTTGTACTTACCGGATGTCTTGCGTGAATGAGATATCGTACAAGCTTTTATAAACACAGTTCCACCCATATAACTAAGCTGCTCTATTATAATGTACAGTATTAAATAAAGACAATGTCCATGTGTTTAAAAAAGCATGAAGTAATACGGACCTTTCAGCTTTTATATTCTCCAAAAGACGGCCAATTACAGTACCTACGAATCAGGCAGTCCCACTCAAGTCTTTCCAGAGGATCCAGTTTTACAGGACTGGTCCTGAGTTTCCCCCTCGGGGCCTAGCAAACTTCCATTTCGTGGCGTGAACATGCATCGTGTTTTAGTTGGTGTTTTTTTGGGGGGGGGGGTGTTTTGTTTTTGGGATTTTTTTTTGTGGCTTCTACCTTTGTGCCGTGACTGCAGCATTTCTTTCATCGGTGTGGTTTATTTTGCATTTATGTTGACAGTGATCCCTCACTGCTTTGTGGTTCACTTATTGCGGATTCAGTGCATCGCGGATTTTTCAAAAATATTCATTCCAAAGTAGAAAAAAAAACATTGCGAAAATGCAGCAAAAGGTCCGCAAAAAACTGTGGCAGTCAGCAAAACAACAATGAGTCACATGGAGCAACATATACAGTACTACATGTATTTTTCATGTTTACCATATTTTATTTGTACACTATACAATAATAATATATAGCATTAGGTAATGTTAATTACTACAAACATTTACTTCTACATGCATTAAATTTGGCCTTATAAATATTATACTGTACAGTGATCCCTCGCTACTTCGCGGTTCGTTTATCGCAGGTTCAGTGCATTGCGGATTTTTTCAAACATATTAATTTTTTTTTTTTAAATATATACATGGAGTACAGTACTGTATATGTTGCTCTATGTGACTCGCTGTTGTTATGCAGCTTCTTGCGGACCGTTTGCAGACTTTTAAAAAAAAACTGTTTATGTTAATTGGACGCTACTTCGCGGATTTTCGTTTTTCGCGGGTGGTTTTGGTCCCCATTAACCGCGATAAATGAGGGATTACTGTATATACTCATACACATGTACATATACCTGTACTAGGGGGTTTAACCTACTTCCCGGATTTTCCTCTTTCGCGGGGGGTCCACTAATCGCGAGAAGCAAGGGATCACTGTATATTTTTTGCTTGCATCCTTGCTGTGTTTGCAGTGTTTGGGCGTTTGCAGCATTTCTCACTTGCAGCGTTTTTGTTTTCCGGCGTTTTTGTGGGGGTTTTTTTGTTTGCATTTGTGAGTTTCTTTTTTTGTTTGCATCTTTTTATTTGTTTGCAACATTCCTGCGTTTGCAGCACATTTGCCCCTGTGAGCTCTGATACTCTATAATGTTGAGCTGAGTTGAGATAAGTTTGAAGCATGACATTTTGAGTTTTTTTTTTCTCCTTTGTCAGAAACACATTGAGAAGAAGATCCCAGGGTAGTGGGCGTGCCTATCCCAGACGTCTTTGAGCAGTAGGCGAGGGACACCCTGAATTGGTTGCGAGCCACTCGCAGGGCACACATAGATGAACAACCATTCGCACTCAAACTCACACCTGGGGACAATTTAGAGCAGGGGTGTCCAAAGTCGATCCTCGAGGGCCGCTGTCCTGCCCGCTTTCCAGCTCTCCCAGGAGCAACACACCTGATTCAAATAATTAGGAATGTCCTAATGCTGCTTCAGAGGTGGCTGATGAGCTGATCATCTGTATCAGGTGTGTTGCAGCCGAGAGAAATGGAAAACAGGGAGGACGGTGGCCCTCCAGGCCCGGAGCTGGACATGCCTGATTTAGAGTGTTCCATTAACCTGCCAATGGAACGCTGGAGAAAACGCACGAAGGCACGGGGAGAAAATGCAAACCCCACACAGGAAGGCCGGAGCTGGAATTGAACACTGCACCTCTGCGCTGTGAGACAGACGTTTTACCTATTTTTACTTCTAGTTCCAATCAAATGTTAAATCAAATAAACAGTCACTAATAAACCAATGAAAAAAGGTATTTTTTGTGGATAGTGTAAATATGACTGCATAATGAGTAAGACTTTGGTTGAGCTAGAAAATTAGGTAGAAGCTGGTTTAAAGGAAAAAACAAAAGACAGAACGAAAACATAATTAATCTTATTTTTTTTTGTATAATTAAAAGTAAAGATTGGGAATGTCTGTGGGGTAAATTAATTTCCTAACTGTTACATATTTGGACTTAAAATGATTGTCTAAAAATGTTGCAATTTTCTCTCGTCGGATCACATTTCTGCTCCAGGGAAAGTGCTTCATGCTGTTCATTCCTAATAACAAGTAATGTTTCATTTCGCGTAGCATGTACTGTACCCATTTAAGTGTGTGTGTGTGTGGGGGGGGGGGGGATAAGGTATTTCATAAAAGACTAGCAATACATATAGAATGAGAAGACACTGCAAGAGAAATTGAAAAGACGGTCGACTAAGTATCACATGATTTGAGTTGCACTCATCTCCTAAAACCAACAGGGGGATGATGAGCCTGCTGTGCCCTCCTGTGGCCACAGCTGTGAATATAGCCTTGTGACGAGGTGGCTTAATTGCAGTCCTGCTGAATTTAATTAACCTCCTTTGCACAGTTCCTCACTTTAAATGAAAAAGAGAATCCATAAAAGTCCATAGAATTGGAGGAATAAAATTATATGGTGTTCTAAAATATTCTCGCCTGCCAAGAAAACTTATATTCCAACATTTAACCGCACAAAATGAACAAAACAAAGAAATACACTTGACAACGATTGTGGACTGAAACATTTCACATACAATATCATTTTCTTTCTACGATTTCATGTTTTTACCTACAAAAGCCATACAATGGACATTCTCATCAACAAATGTCTATGTAAGTAGATTGCAGTAATGAGGCACACACTTACAAGTCAGAAAGACACCATAAAATCTTTTTGTCAGTCAGCCATTTGGTCAGACAGCCACCTGCCATTTAATTTCCTCCCTAAAAACAGCACAACCAACAGCCACTTCAAAACCAGTCAGCCACTCTGTCAGCCAGACAGCAAACCGGTTAACCTTTGTCACTGAATCACCCATTCAGTTTCACCACCACCCAACCTCACAGTTCAGCATAGTTTATACTGTATAAGTAGCTTTGAATAGCACACATGACCTTTCTCAACTTCACGTCGGAAGTGGCAATTCATTATTAACAAAGAGGAAGGAATAAAAACCATTATAAGAGTTTCCTCGCATAAACATAAAATGACATCTGCACCCATGCACAAACAAACACACACATACAGTACACACATGCATGGCATTGGTCGACGACATGTGCCCATCTCATCTCCTCTGCCCTTGGAGAATCTAAATGCAAAATGTATGTGCATATTTTTTCATAGCAAGAGACATATTAGAATTTTCTTGCAAATCCCCCATCTCGTCCCCATTCTCCAGCTCCCATATGGAGGACATGAAAGTGTCTGAAGCGCATAATGCGAGAGGAATTAAAGGATTCCTTTGTAGCCCTGAGTACCAGGGGCCATCGTAATGACGAAAGGGCTTAAATGCTTTGTATACCCCCTTTTACAAATCTCTGCCTCTACTTGTCCAGCTGTTTTCATTTTTCATATTTTAGAAGGTGTTCCCATCATTAAATATTCATGTCGTACAAAAAGTAATGATTTCATGTTTGTTATTGAAACGGGCACTTAGAAAAAAAGAAATAGATTTGTTGGTAAGTTGGAGTGTCAAGAAACAGCAGAAAAGGAGAATGAGTATGCCCTTGATTGTGTTACGATGAATGTCATTGTCCTGTAAATCAAAACATTTTTTTTTAATTGCTATCTTCTTTTTGCAATATTGTTGGTGCTAAAAAGCAGGCCTTGCCTGTGTGTGTGGGGGAGAAAAGAGATTTTCTTGGTAATTTCCATCGTCTCTAATGATGGATATTGAGCTGCAAAAGGGCGAGGGAATTGAGGACTGGAGCACGGTGTAAGAAGGAATCCCATGTGACTTCTTGCATGATGTCATTGTCAAACAAAATAATGCAGGAAGAAGACTTTCATTTTGTTTTGGGGGTTTTCAACTGAGAAAAGAGCCTTGCACATTGATGACGTGAATATGTTTAGCTTTATACATTTACATTTGATCATATGAAAGCATTTAGTATAATCAGAGGGACAGTGCATTTGATTTTCACTCAATACACAATAATTTGGGTTTTATATTTGTTTGATGAATTACCATGAATACGTTGAAATTTTCATTGCCTCATTTTAATGATTTCAGGATGAGCCATTCCGCTTGTATAACTGTATATCTCATCATGCTTGGTGTTCAAATGCATATGCTTTCAATGGTTTCCAAACCCAGTACCATAAAATGTCCACTAGAGGGTAAAAGTGTACCATGAAAAGGGACACTGAAGTGGTTTTTCAATTTTTTAGATCAAGGCCATCAATGGAATTGTGATTCCTTCTGGGGAACCCAAGCTTTATATATATATATATATATATATATATATATATATATATATATATATATATATATAAAATCACACACACACACACACACACACACACACACACAGTTATACCGATAGATAGATGGATATGATATGGTGTGTGTGTGTGTGTGTGTGTGTGTGTGTGGATACCTACATATGTAGATGGCTGCCACCATAGCTTTGGCAAATACAAACAAAAGATATCCATCCAGCTTCAGCCTTTCTACGTGGAGCTTGCATGTTCTCCCCACGCTGGTTTCCTCCCACATTTGAGAAACATGCATGGCAGGGTGATGAAACACTGTAAATTGTCCCATGACTCTCTCTTTGTGCCCTGCGATTGGCTGATAACCAGTTCAGGGTGTACCCGCCATCTGCCCGAAGTCACCTGGGCTCCAGCACGCCCGTAACCCTTGTGAATATAAGCGGATTAGAAAATGAATGGATGGATGGATGGATGGATGGATGGAAGAATGGATTGTGTGTAAAGACCATTTAGTTCAGTATGAGCACTTTTGGTATGACGTGTGAATGGATTTTAGTGTGGTCTATGACAGGATTTTAGTTTTGAGCGCAAAAAAAAAAAATCAGTAGTGTGTATGAGAACATTTCAGTAGTGTAGTGTATGATATGTTGGAAATCATCATTGCGTTACACAGCGTTTCAGAAGTAAGTGTGTACTGATCCTAAATGATGTACCTCACTTCCCCTCTATACAGCCCACAGTGTTATTCGACTGTTTTTAGTATAAATTGAACAAGTGAGCTTCATAATATGGTCACCTGCTGTGTGATTATTTAGCCTTGTCTGATACCCAAACACTTCCAGGAAAACTGGAATCCCAACCATCCCCTGAATGATCATTAAGTGTTAAAGAATTTGGAAGCGAAAAGGGTTTGACTCGCCTTTGTCATATTTTTCCACTCGATGGAAGGTTATGTGGAGTTCAGTGACAGTTGACACTCATTGTCAGGTGACCCTGAAATCCATTCAAGGTCTCTGTCAATGTTGTGGTGCTTTCCACCACCATCAAGTTATGTGGGAAAAGAAACGGGTGATATATTTCACGAGCCAAGATTCAATCTGCTTGCTTCCACATTTAATCACAGTATTTTGCACTAATAAGGGGGACTAAAAAGTCGGATGTCACTCATCGTCTTCTCTATAATCGTCTACAAGATCATTAATGAAATTAAAATAAAAGAAACAGTAACAATAAATTAAATTGTACTGAAAACTAACCATTGAAAATCAGACATTGCATTTGATTTGGGGTTCACCATAATTATTCAAACAATTTAAAAACAAAATAAAAACAACCCAGAAAAAGGAAAAAATGAATATCAAGCATATATTTACTTATTGTTGAATGTCAATTCCTCCATCCATCATCTGAGCCGCTTGTGCTCACGAGGAATAAAATCAAGGTGAGGTCCAATCATGGCCAAAGCCTTCTTGAATGATTTTTTTTAATCAAACTGCACTTTTCAGACACCAGAGTGCACATCATGAAAATTAGAAATTATTCACCTATAGGCTGGAATTTCAATTGTGGTTCAATGCCAAGTCAAATAGTAATTCAGCAAAACGTTGACATTCACTTGTGCATCGATTGCTTCTCTTTCCTCAGCTGCTTGAGAGGTGTTACTTTTTTTTTCTTCTCGCAACATATTTTCAACCATAACATGACATCTTGTTTTGTTTTGTGGGCTTACTTTCAGTAGCTTTCTTTCCCCAGAGAATTTCCCAGTTTGTTGCTCTCTCTCTCTCTCTCTCTCTTTGATGCTTGCAAACCAATATTTTCAGGTTCACTGACACAAACGCTAAGGCAACCATGACACCTTCTATAAACTAGCACCCTCAGACCTTTGAACCTCAAAACCAAAATAAAGCTTTGTTCCTGTCATATACAGAACCCCGTCAATCTGTGATGATGACTTAAACTGATGGAGGTGGTGACCTATGACGGTTGTGTATTTCTTATGATTGTCTTCTATGTGCGTTTCTGTTTGATAAATGACCCAAAGAAGGTTATTGTTAGAGGGCTGAATCAACCACTCAAAGATGGTGGAGCCCTCCCTTTTGTCAATTTCTTGAATGTTATTTATATGACGGGCAGTATGTGGCGGGAGCTCCTCGTCTCACAGTCAATAGGATGCAGGTCAAATTGTCTTTTGTTTGCTTGAGTTTGAATGGCAGGTCAAAACAAAGCCTTTTCCACTATATTTATGTTTAAGGGTGTTTTTAAAGAGGATTTCTATCATCAATGTGATCAATGATTGAAAGGCGAACAGTCTCGGCCAAACCCAAATAAAAGGTTTGAGCACTCTCTGAAGTGACCTCGCGTGTCATGCTGGGTAACAGTATGGTGCCCATGCATGTCACTGTATATGTACAGGAAACTCTGGAGAGAGAGCTCTGCAGGAGCCTGATAATGATCCGGATCTTTTGAATCAGGTGTGTTGGAGGAGGGAAAAATCTCAAATTTGATGCAATGCGGCCCCCAGGCCTGGAATTTGAAACCCATGAAACACAGTATGAGCATGTAAAACAACATTTGCCTCGGGTACTACTTTCTTCAAGAGTGTGTGGAAAAATTACAATGACACAGTCAGAGTGACAGTCTGCACCATGCTATATTTGTGCCTAAATAATTGGGTGGTCTGTCATGTTTTCATACTATGACTTTCCTGGGAGGTTAAGGACATTGTTGGTCATTTTGACTGACCGAGTTTGTAACCAATGCACCAATGGGGGAAATTCTCAGCTGTGAAGTGAATGTGGCACAGCACTTTGATCCTGCACTACGGCTAAAATAAATGTAGTCTGCATGAATTGAAGCACAGGTATACGAGTATGTTCATTACTCTATTTTATATACTTTGTGTGTGTGTGTGTGTGTGTGTGTGTGTGTGTGTGTGTGTGTGTGTGTGCACGCCCGCACACACTTTTGTAGATCACCTGCAACTACATAATTACCGTACATGAGATGAGTTACTCTGTCACCCCCCCCCCTCAACCCCCCCCCCCCCCCCCCCCCCCCATGCCTGTGGCATCATTTCAAGCTCAAAAACCTTGCGTGGACAGTGGCCGAGTGTGTGAGTCTGAGAAACTTGGCCAGACAAGCAGTCAACATCCTGCCACTAGTATTCAGACATGCAAAGGTTTGGGTGGAGCTAAAGAAACACTTTCCTGTGGATATGTCAAGCAGATATACTACACAGAATGCTTTGAAGTAGATTTGTGTAATCTCTCATCTTTATACACCCATATACAGATGGCTACCAAGAACATGTTATTGTCTTGAATACATGTGTACATGGCCTGCATGAACATTTCCTTTAGTTTCACCTAGTACGAGAGTCAACATAAATACAGTGGCCAGCTTTACAGGGCCCCTGGCTACTTTGTTGGGGGCCACCTCAGCCTTTCTTCACAGGTCGCATTCTTAACCACTTGACTAATTAAAATGCATCATCTCTGAGAAACAGCTACTCTATTGAGGCAATGATGAAGGGGGGTATAATAACTGGGCTGCTTACACAATACAGAGGTGATGAACTTTAGCAGGCTCTTACTCCTGCAGAGTGTCATAAGACTGGCCACTTTGGTTTTAGGTTACACCCCTCCAGAGATGCTTTTTCTGCTCCAGTGATCACATAAACTTGATGACCAATAATTAGCACAGATTTTCAGCTCTTCATTTTCAACTTGGGCTTACAAACCACATGTTGTGCTCTGGGGTAATTGGGCCCATAGTACTCCAAAGAGATACTGTATAGGAATATTTTTATGAAACTAATTTTTTTGTGGCGGCCCGGTAGTCCAGTGGTTAGCACGTCGGCTTCACAGTGCAGAGGTACCGGGTTCGATTCCAGCTCCGGCCTCCCTGTGTGGAGTTTGCATGTTCTCCCCGGGCCTGCGTGGGTTTTCTCCGGGTGCTCCGGTTTCCTCCCACATTCCAAAAACATGCATGGCAGGCTGATTGAACACTCTAGCACGTCGGCTTCACAGTGCAGAGGTACCGGGTTCGATTCCAGCTCCGGCCTCCCTGTGTGGAGTTTGCATGTTCTCCCCGGGCCTGCGTGGGTTTTCTCCGGGTGCTCCGGTTTCCTCCCACATTCCAAAAACATGCATGGCAGGCTGATTGAACACTCTAAATCAGGGGTGTCCAAACTTTTTGCCAAGGGGGCCAGATTTTATGTGGTAAAATGTCGGGGGGCCGACCTTGGCTGACATTCTTTACATTGAACAACAATATTGTTCAACAAATTTTAGTAAGCCAGTCTGTTTCACATTTCCATTTTTATTTTAATTTCAACAATTTTAGGAATTTATTTTGGTTCATTTGAAACAGGAATTTGAAATATGACATATCAGTCAATATAAACACGGAGTGATGTCTTGTTAACTCGTGAGTGATGCCCTCTAGTGTCTAAATCAGGCATGTCCAAAGTCCGGCCCGCGGGCCAAATCCGGCCCGCGGTCGAATTTCATCCGGCCCTCGGCCCCTGTCATAATATCAGTGCCGTCTGGCCCGCAGGTTGGGCGCAATGGAACACGTGTTGCATTGACTGAGGTCTCGTAGACTGGGGAGTGATGTTTCATAGAGTACTGCTTCCCTCTAGTGGCTAAATGAGTAATAGCATTCACTAAATGAGTAATAGCCTTTTGACACTAGAGGGAATCACTCACGAGTTAACAAGACATCACTCCGTGTTTATATTGACTGATATGTCATATTTCAAATGATCCTTGCAGTTGTGGATATGTGTATTGCTTGTTCATTTCCCTGTTGTTCGAGTCAAAGGTTTTGTGACTATTGAAAAGTCATGGTGATACATTTTATGTTTCAAATCAATCAATTTGCACTCAGGAGACTTCTGTTTAAGAAAAAGTCAAGTGAATAAGCAGTTGCATGTGATATACCTGTTTCAAATGAACCAAAAAAAAATCTTAAGATTGTTGAAATTAAAATAAAAATGGAAATGTGAAACAGACTGGCTTACTAAAATTTGTTGAACAATATTGTTGTTCAATGTAAAGAATGTCAGCCAAGGTCGGCCCCCCGACATTTTACCACATAAAATCTGGCCCCCTTGGCAAAAAGTTTGGACACCCCTGGTCTAAATGCTATTACTCATTTAGTGAACGCTACTACTCATTTATCCACTAGAGGGAAGCAGTACTCTATGAAACCTCACTCACCAGTCTACAAGACCTCAGTCAATGCAACACGTGTTCCATTGCGCCCAACCTGCGGGCCAGACGGCACTGATTTTATGACGGGGGCCGAGGGCCGGATTAAATTCGACCGCGGGCCGGACTTTGGACATGTCTGCTCTAAATTGTCCCTAGGTGTGAGTGTGAGTGCGAATGGTTGTTCGTTTCTGTGTGCCCTGCGATCGGCTGGCAACCGATTCAGGGTGTCCCCCGCCTACTGCCCGAAGACAGCTGGGATAGGCTCCAGCACCCCCCGCGACCCTAGTGAGGATCAAACGGCTCGGAAGATGAATGAATGAATAATTTTTTTGTTCTAGGTTTTGCATAAAGTCAGAGAATTGTTTCATTTAAAGTAAAAACAACAACAACAACATCTGGAACGGTGCAATAAAGATGAAAAGGGGACAATTTCACTGTTTCAAGTTGGTAACTTAACATGACTGCTTGCAGTGTATTGTTGCATGCACAGATACATGAGCACTGATCGATGACCAGAGACTTTACCCTCACATGACATGAAATTTGTATTTCTGATTTAAATGAGCTAAATCCAACTCCAAAAGGTAAAATTCATCTGTATCTGTAAAACGCAGCAATAATAACATTTAAACTAGAGGTGAAACATAATTATCTTGAAAATCAGAGGAATCTTGAATATTTCAGCTTTTCCCAGCGCATGTGTCTCAGTGTGAACTATCACCGCTCATGTGATAAATCTGGGTTAAAACAAGACCTCCCATATGTTAACACTCACACCAACCAAAACCCCCAACGATAGCACCATGACTCCAACAATCATCGGATATTTTTAAATCTCTCTGCCTTGCCCATGATTGTATTTTGTTTAAAGGGGGCTTGACAATTTTTATTTTCACTGGAGTATATAGCACTTTTCCACCCAACTTAAAGTGTTTTGACACTGTCTCCTCATTCGCCTACTGAAGACAGTGTCATGAGCAAATTTTGTCTCGGTTTCTTGCCTAAGGACTACGGCGTGGTTACAATTTGGATCAAGCCCACAATGGGGAAATGAATCCTCCTTTTGGAGCCATCCTGTGAAGGCACACTAGGAGAGAAAGATGGTGCACGCAATAGCTGCCACTCTGAGCCCATGGTAAGAATAAACATTTTATCTTTGGTCTGCCCAAGATTGTCAAACTGAAGAATAACGCTGGATCAAGATCTTATATTAAGCCAGGGATTGAACACGGGCAGCCCATAGACCTCATGTGGCCTGTGACAGCACTCTCAGTGGCCCCTCAATTATTTTATTTTTTTATAATTGTTTTTACTCAAGGTTTTGGGGAGGGTGGGAAAATAAGAATCATGTTTCCTTTACTACAGGGAACTCCGGCATACTCACATTTCGGCACCCACAGATTCACGTTTGTGGATTTTTTTCCCAATATTTTTCCCATTTGGGTGGGGGGGGGGCACCAACTCCCATTTTTCTTGGAAAACATATCTACATCGTCACAGAGTGAGAACCTATCCCAATAAGGCCCGCTCACAAGTCAGGCAAGTGTAACACGACCATCAGTGACTCAGTGACAAGATGTTTGATAGAAAAAAAAAAGTCTACCCTTACAAATAGAATGCTCAGTTTTGATGACTCAGAGGTATTTGTTTAACAATGTGATTGTGATTCCAATTTGCATTCATAATTTAAATTGTAAAGAATTTTTGGTAACACTTTTTAAAATCGAACCAGATACTGCAGGTGCATTTAATGTTGTGACCAGCGAGTGGATATTTGGCTGACTTTCCAAACCACTGACAAGCATTTGAGATATCCCATTCTCTCTCAAACATATCCTGAGCCATACACAATCACACATGTCCTGCTGTGATTCTGCAATCTCATGGTTTTCTTTGGGGAGGAGGAATTGCTCCAGTAATATGAAACAAGCACTCCCAATTCTCTGGCTCTCGCACCCTTGAGTACTTCTGTGAGCACCCGTGGTGAGTTGATGCGTGTTGGCAAGTTGCCTATCAGAGCAGCTGCTGAATATAAGTGAGACGGGAGAATGACGAAGAGGGTCAGAAGTTTAATTTCTTAAATAAATCACAAATGATCCATTACCTTCTGCAGGGTGGACTTACAGAGCTTAATTTTGGATTTCTGTGACAAGATTTTCATGACGGAACGTTTACCTTCATGTGTGCATACCACTGTGAACCACACCATGACTTGAATAAGACAAAATTACATGGAATAAATACACACCAACTGCCTAGGACAGAAAGTTCTGATAGAGTATCTGCATAATAAATGTGAGCATTTTTTCCCTACATTTTCAAAGGAAATACAGGAAAATTGACTGTTAATACAGCAGCACGGTGGAAGGCACGTCCGCCTCACAGTGCAGAGGTGCGGGATTTGATTTCGGCTCCGGCCTTCCTGTGTGGGGTTTGCATGTTCTTCCCTTGCCTGTGTGAATTTTCTCCGGGTACTCCGGTTTCCTCCCACATTCCAAAAACATGCATGGCAGGTTAATATATACTGTGTGTGTGTGTGTGTGTGTGTGTGTGTGGTTATATTTAAATATATATATACTGTATGTTATTGTAAGAACATTTTTCAAGCATTATTCTCTCTCTTTTTTAGATTTGATCACAGGACAAGTAAATTTACTTGTGTTTTAGGATTGTGTATGTGGATTATTTCAAATTGAATGGGTGGGATGTAAAATTTCCTCCAATTCTGGAATGGCTCAACCACTAAATTTAACTTACCTTGATCCTGCTTGTATTATGGTTTGAGCAAACTATGGCAACGGATCGTATGATAAACAATGACTTCTCATTTACGAAAGAGACAAGAGGGACTATTTCGATGTGATTGTGTGCTGATGACAAACACTTATCTGTCGCTTACGTGCTTGCGCCTTTAGTCGTGGCATTTTGTCATAAGGTCTGGTTAAAATGCTGGTTTGCATTTCTTGGCTTAGACCTCTTAAACCAGGGGTCCCAACCTTTTTTGCCCAATGGACCGGTTTATGTCAGCCAATGTTTTCAGGGACTGGCGTTTGAGGTGTGACGGAAATAATACAACAAAATAATATGGTATGAGCTGCATGGAAACTGGTGTTTTCAAAATATAATAACAAACACAAGGAGCATCTAATCTGGCTGCAACACTCTGATCGCTAGGGTAATGTTTAATGCCTTCAAAATAGATACAACGCAAATTCAAAGTGCATGAAAATGACGACTCACCACAGCCCCGAGCTTGAATTTCTGCAACCAGACGGTCCCATCTCGGGGTAATAGGAGACAATGACACCTCAATTGTGTGGTTTATGTCCAGGCTATTTAGTAATTTTATTTTAGTCGCTGTTGCTGCAGAAACCCCCCACCTCACACAGGTAGGGTGTCGGAAATAGCCACAGTGCTATTGTTGCGATCTCAGAGTATTCAACCATAATTTTAATCCAGTTGTCTCGAATGTACTTTTAAGGCCGCCGTCATTTGCGGTCTCCAGCAGTGTTTTTAGTCATTTTGGGAGCTCCAGCGTTTTGTTTTTAGCGTAATTGGTCACGTGACGGAGAAGCGTAGCTTGACGTGGGTCATGCATGACACAGACGAATGAAACGGAGAATCCGGTAATTTTTCAAAATAAAACATATTTCCGATTCCGAAAAAAATAAAACGGTTTTAAGGCAAGTTCTTTCTGTGCGACCCGGTACTAAATGCCCTGCGGACTGGCACCGGACCGTGGACCGGTGGTTGGGGACCACTGCGTTAAACTAGCGCTTTCTGTCATCTGTTAGGTTCTCGTGAGTAGATTGTGCAAGCGTAAACCAATGTTGTTCGCAACGAATGAGTTGACTGCAGAAGCACTAAAATGTATGTCTCACAAACAGTCCTACCGAGACCACTTGTTTCAGATGTGGTATTGTCAATTTCTATTTTCTAAAGACGACCTATTTAAGACCGTTACGTGATTACAGTGGGAGTCAAAAGGATCCGCAAGGACAGCTGGGAAGAGAGAGAGAGAGAGAGAGAGAGAGAGAGAGAGAGAGAGAGAGAGAGAGAGAGAGAGAGAGAGAGAGAGAGAGAGAGAGAGAGAGAGAGAGAGAGAGAGAGAGAGAGAGAGAGAGAGAGAGAGAGAGAGAGAGAGAGAGAGAGAGAGAGAGAGAGAGAGAGAGAGAGAGAGAGAGAGAGAGAGAGAGAGAGAGAGAGAGAGAGAGAGAGAGTGGAATCGGGCCACATAAATGAAAGGGGAAACTCTACTCTGCATATGAAAATAGCTAAAATTCATCACTGCAAGTCACTCTTTTACAACACTAATTGAATACAAAAGACCGCTGCATTCACAAAAGTTACTGGGGAAAGGACCGTCACCTGGAGATACGGCGGCCGTGTTACGGACCTGCGCTGAGAGGATGGATCGGTTCTGGATGGTGTTATTTTTCCATTTGGCTTGCAGTCTCGCATTCAGTCACGTAAGTCACTAACGTGATCCCGGCATCTCTCAGGATACGTGCAGAAGTGTGAGAGTTTATAAAGTTGTTAAAGTACACAAGTGACAGCGCGTCGTTCTAGGAATTAAGTGCTGCATGCTATAATGTTACTCCTACAGATTCGACATATGTATTAATGCTTCTTTCCAGGTTTTTCTTGTAAATGACGGGGCTGCAAATGTTGAATCTACTGGCGCATCGTCTCTACTTCGTTCTCTTGGTTTACCTCAGCACACAGGTATATTGACGTGAAGAACGTTTTGACTGTTCTTTTGTTTGAGCAGATTGCCCATATTTTTACGTCTAGTTCTCTTGTCAGTCTGCAGAATCTGATTTCGCTTACACACGCAGTTCCTCTCTTCACCGCTGTGGGACATCTTGCACGGTTATTTTACGAGCGTCACCGTGAGAAACTGTCGCAAATTGCTTCTATCACAGCGCGATTGATGTCGGAATTAAGAAGGCATAGCATGACCAATCATAAAGTCTCCATTAAATCGAGAGAACAGCTCTTACTGTTATTTTATTTTGATCCACTGCCAAACGTTTGTGCCAAGGCGATTTCATGAATGAGCAACTGGTTATTGAAGGAAACTAATCTGTTTTCTCAGCGCAAAATCGTTGGGGTTTGCTGCATCAGCAACTGTTTTGACCACACAGACATGCAGATTATTAGCTTGTTTTTCTTCCAATCGGCATGATAAATAGCGAGTGGGACAAATAAATCCTCCAAAACTCAAGTGATTGTGTATGAATACGAGTTCTGAATGTTGGAAGCGTTAGATTCTCTTGCATGAGGTTGTCAGAGGTCTTTTGGCCAAGGAGGTGTTGCCAAAACTAAGCCAAGTACCCAGTGGTGAGACCTCTTATCAGTCAGCCTACTAATGGCACTTAGGAGCCACTAAACCAGCAAACTAACCACTGCAGGATCTCGTCACGTTCCATCAGACAAGATATATGTGTGCGCTTGTGCGCTCAGTTCCCGGGGACTCTTTGTTTGTATACTGTCAGACATGGGTCGCTGGAGATGTTTTTTTAAGTTCACGGGTGTGGGAGACAAACAGGAGTGGGTTTATTGTCTGTGTGTGTGGAGGGGGAAGGCTCATCAAGATAGCAAGAGACATTTTGCATTTTGCCTAAGTGCCCTCATGGCTGCAAAGTAGACTCTTCAGACTTGAGGGCTCCTTTCGGGTCTTTGTGGTAAGATCACACAAATAAAACACTTCAAGGTCTGGAAATGATCTCTCGTCATTGAGCACTCATGTTCAAAATAAGCAGTCGTAGTGCACGTGGTTTTAAATAACTGCGCCCATTAATAAGCATAAGCCATTTTGAGAGAATGTGCTTCGT
The DNA here is from genome assembly GCF_025434085.1 of Hippocampus zosterae. Classification (NCBI taxonomy): domain Eukaryota; kingdom Metazoa; phylum Chordata; class Actinopteri; order Syngnathiformes; family Syngnathidae; genus Hippocampus; species Hippocampus zosterae. The sequence continues at coordinate 15,299,448 of NC_067455.1, forward strand.
GTCTGCATCGAGATGCATCACAGCTTCAAATCACTGATATTTCATACCGATGACCTAGTGTCTGCCACTGTGTATGTTTTGGTCTCTGTGCTATATTTACTCATTATTTGATCCGGTCAGAATATGTGGTAACTGAGACTGGCTTTTATTGACCGCGAGTTCAAGGTTGGTCCGATACTTATGTTGGCTATTAGCTGATAATTCTACTGCGTGTCACTTTCTTTTGGCATGACACCTGCAACCCCCTGTACAAGAGGACCGGTATACCAAAGTCAAGAGTGAAATTGAATATGCTTGCTTGCCGGTGACTAAGAGTTCACCAAGTGCATAAACATTTCATTAGTTTCTAGGACAAGGCACCCACTTTCACCATTAACACCCAAGGATGATCAACAACGTGTGTCCTCAAACATAGATATTTGCATGAAAGCAATTAAAAAAACATGAATTCCGTAACAAGCTGGTTAATTGCCGGTCAGCATAGAGCAAAGAAAAACGTGGAAAGGAATGGAACAGTGTCTCCATTTGGAAAAGTAATTGGTGTTGTGGCCCAAAAGGTTAACTTCACTTTTGGTTCAATTACCATGGGCCATTAGAGACATTGCTGGCCTAAGAGATCATGTCTGTGACCATCTGCCAGTATGACCTGCAGTTACTTGACTTCAGCAAGGATTTAAAACAAAACTACAACAACAACTTATAATAAAGCACAAGGTCAAACATGATCCACTTGCCGCTAAACTGCCTGGATCGCAAACTGTCTCATACCCTTTTTTTCTTGTAACTCTTACTTGTTTTAGAACCTTCCAGCAAGATTCGACAAGGCATGACAAGAAATTCATGGCGCCTGAAAAGTGTACTAAGGATATAAAAACATGGGAAAACATTTTTGCTTAAACAGCTAAACACAGCGCATAAACGGAATGCAATGTTGTTGGGTGGGAGGGGGGGGTGAAAACATAAAATACAACAGAGAAGCACTAAACAAACAACAACCTGGACCAGCTCGCTGACTCAGCCGTTAACTCACACAAATATAGCAGAAACAGAGGCTCTGTTCACCAAGGCATTACTATTCTGAACTAGTCAAGCACGTCACGTTATTATTGACCAGATGACATTTGCTCTGATGGTGCACCTGGCCTCAGCGTTAGTGTATTGTAATTTGAAATGAACTGGTTTTCAAGTAATATGGTAGTTGGTTTGCTTTTTGCAACATATTCCTAATGATCTACAGGTATATGCATACAAAAATTGAATTGCTTATGATTTCGTAGAATACATCTTTTTTTTATTTTTACTTCAGTTGTTCGACGACAGTTCTCTCATATTCTCAGCGCGGTTTCGTTGAATCAAGCACTGTCCGTGTCTCAGTATTTCTCAGCCTCCAATTTAAAATCTCCTTTTCTAACCCTGAGCAGAATATGAGATTGTATCTCCGTACGAGGTCAACCACCAAGGAGCGTACATCTCCCACGAGATTGCCCACCATCAGCGCAGACGACGACGATCCTCTTCTCCAGATGCATCCACTTCAAACGCGAAAGGCAGCATTGAAAAAACTCACTTCCGGGTGAGCGGCTTGGGGCAGGACTTCCACATGGAGCTACGGGAGACTTCAGAGACCCTGATTGCACCTGGCTTCACCATCCAGGTCCTGGGAAACAACGGCACCAAGAGCCTAAGGGCTTTCCACCAGGACCACCTCTGCTTTTACCAGGGGTCACTGAGGCTAAAGGTCAACTCGTCAGTGGCGCTGTCCACATGCATGGGGATGGTGAGTCTGAACATGCCTGGAGTCAGATTACGCAAGGTTCTGAATGAGAAGGCGGGAGTCGATAAATCAGGTCTGTGTGGGTAGCTGTGTTGTCAAAAAGATAATGTGTCGTATTTGCTATCATTTCAACTGGTGTAGCAAATAATTTATAATTGAGCCTAAGAGCCATATTTGTTCAATTTGTCCTCTCCCGGGGCCACTAATAGTATAAACATTGTGTTAAACTTAACATTAAACCATTGACAATAGAGATAAAAAGAAGGGGAATGATCCTTCTAGCATTTCGACACATTGATGAAAGTGCTGCATTACTCGACAGATAACAAATCAAACTAATTACATTTGAGGTTTTGAAGATACTTTGTATCAAACCAAATTCTGAACAAAATACGGATCTGATGGAAAGCCTGAAGGCGGATGCAATTGCTAGAAGGAAACAAGAAACTGTGTTTTGTTCGGGTAGGAAAAAAAATAAATGCATCCATCGTCTTTAGAGTCAACAGAGATATTGCGAAAATGCCCTTTGATTGCAGATAAATGTATATATATATGTGTGTGTGTGTGTGTGTGTGTGTGTGTGGTCAGATGGCACATTGGGAGGTTTTAGCGACAATTACAAATCTTAGCTTCTGTACGCCTGTTTTGGAAGAATGTCATTCTTCTTGGTGGTCCTATTTGCTGCATAAAAATAAAGGCGGTAATGACAATAATTGAGCTTAAGTGAAGCAGCTCCAACATAAGACCACAAGTTGCTATGCTAGTCCCCTTGGCAGTCAGGAGAACAAAGGACTACATTAATACACATGTAATCCGCTCAGCGTTGAACTGACATTCACAGTAGGCAGATCAATTCCACATTGTTTTTTTTTCCCAAGTTCGAGTTCAAGTACAAAGCAGAAGACATGTCATTCCAATTATTTCAAAGTTGTGCGATCAAGTCAGAACAGGGTATATTGTTTCTTGTTATTGATTTGTTTTGAATGAATTTCAATCGATTCCATACTGGTATTTGGTAGTTGGGATTGTTAGTATGTGAATGTCTTTCTTCAACCACAAGAGAAAGCCAGCCAAGGGATCCTTATTTTTGTGTGGCAGCATGACAGAACAGAGTAAAAGATCCAGTCAGAAGGCAGGCACTGTGAAAATGTTTTTCATACTTGGGCTGACTGACTCTGTTTGGTTCTTAATAAGTAAAAAAAGTGACAGCACTGTCATTTATAATTTTTTTTACTTGTTTGAAAAGCTAAAGCTAGAACAGTTTCTTTGCTGTTCGTCATGAAATACAGTATATGCCATTTTTCCATCCATTTTTTTTTAATATTGCAGCCGGCTCTAAAAGTATTTACCAACGTATTAAATGGAGATAACTGGGTTTAAGAAAATAGGAATTCACAGACTGTTTTTTTGTTTGCCTGGGTATTGTTAGCACAGGCTCACAGATTGAGAAAGAAGTTGACTTGAGAGAACAGAGGGATGCTAAAACAGGTGAGCTTGGTCACCATGAGACATTTTGAAATGTAGTAACAGCCTTTTAAAGGGTGCTACTTTGTAAAGTCAATACAAACATTGTCTTGTGCCCTGGACACCTAGAGAGTGCATTTGCATTTTGCTTAGCTTAGAGTGAAGTGTTAAACCACAAAAATGCTCCCTGTTAAAAGTGAATGATTGTTGAAATAAAAGAACGAAGCAGATCAAATGGTCACCTGCCAATAGTGTCCAACCATGCCGCAACTGACACGGACGGAGTCTATCACCTAATTTATGATGATTTTTTTTTTTTTTTGGTTTGCCAGATAATACATTAATCTTTCTTTTATGGGGGTGTTTTCCCCCCAAAGGAGATTCCTCAAAGAAGAGGAGCAGTGAGAGGCAGGAGACAGGAGGAGAAAAAAAAACAACGTTGATACCATAATGTCAGTTTTGTCCTGAATATCATGTGATCAAGTGCTCCACACATGGTAGCCTCCATTTCACTCTGAACTACTGACATTAGACTTTGAAAGCTCATGCCTGTCTGTAGTTCTTTATTATAAATCACTTTGGTCTTTGGTGTTATTTAATGATGAGAGTCTCGGGTGTTTTTTGACAATTCTGTATTTCAACGGAGAGAGAATCATGGAGCTCCGACTGTGAGAACGGAATAGGGCAGAATGTATACATGAGAGTTGAATAATTTTATGCATTGAAAGTTGTCACCGGTGGAGTATTTGAGGTCACGTCGGCCAACACATTGGCTTTGATGCTAAGCTTGTATTTTCAAAGACATTTCTTTATTTCTGGAAAGGCATCCATTATATTTTTTCTCAGAATCTACATAAAAGTCACAGAAATAATGGCCAAGTTGCATTCCCATCTGATTTTGAAGGAGGAACACTATTTTGTGCCAAGACGAAAAGGCTAAATGTCATTCACCAATCACTCGGAGGTGCTTGTGCTTTCCACTTGTAAAAGGCACGTTTCTTGCTTGAGGGCTTGTTGTGGTAATAATGACAGAATGGTACGCATTCATCCAACCTCTGGGATTTCCAAGAAAGTTTACAATGAGTGATGCTTCACTTGGCTTTGAAAAGTGCAGGACTGGGTGCGACAGTCCCTTTTGAAAACATGTAACATCAGGCAAGTGTTCTTCAAGGATGACTTGCAAGTCAGTTGGAAAATGCATTCCTTGGTCTCAATGTGTTCAAATGTGTTTTCTACCGTGAGCCGACACATGACTGAGGTATGGATTGCACTGACATCACCGTGACTCCTATGGCTTCATAGAGAGGCTCTTGCACTCACAAGCACTATTAAAATAAATAGTCTACATAACCTTGTCGGATTAGCATTTCTTGGATAGGGCATCTGTGCCGCATCTAGCGCAGCACTGCATTTTTCACCTAAATTATTGTGCTCATTGTTTGGCAACAAATAAGTTACGGACAACTGCTGTATTACTCCAAACAAATCCTATGGTTCAAAGGTCTTTATGGCCTCTATCCCAGGAGGAAAGGCTACCACCCCCCCATGGTCAGGTGCACCTTTCAATGCACTGAACACTTCCCCTTCTTCGTTCCGTTTTCAGCGACACTCCCACCGCTTCCTGTTGCTGCTTGTCTGGATGTGTCTGACTCCATAGAGGCCAGCTGTTTGCGCCGTCCCAAGTAGTGTTTCGAGCATTTTATGACTGCTATTTGCACCTCATGGAGTACAGCGTGTAATCTGATGATTTTGCTTCTTCGGCTACTCAATGGAGTGACCTACTCTCTTAACATAAGGATGTGACGGTAGTGGATGTAGCTGCGAACCTCAAGTTGTGTAAAACATGAATAAAAAACAGAATACAATTATTTGCAAAGCCATTACAACCTAGAAATGAATACACGACAAAGGCAAGATATTTAATGTTCAAACCAATCAACTTCATTGTTTTTTGTTACTTGTTGTGCAAAATATGTTTTTGTGGTACTTGCTGTAAAAAGCTGTCATTGGAGTTTCATTTTTGTTTGATGGTACGTCTGTTCATTGTGCATTTGATGGATTATTTTTGTCACACCAAAAAGCATAACTGAGAGCATCTTAAATAATTGCTATGGCATAAATAAATAAAGAGGCCTACAGTCAAAAGTTGTCAGATTTGTGAGTGACAGTAGAGTGGTTAGAAAATGCACTCAATATAGTGACAAATTGCCAAACATGTATGTGTTTGGTGATTTTACAGGACCTAAAAAGTACTGGGCTCGAAAAGCATGGCACTAGCTGTAAAAATGTGCCTAAATATATTTGTTTTTTTCTGTTATCGTTTGCCTGTGAAACACTGCATATTGTGCACTGGCAAATGTTTCTCATCTGAGGTGTAAACACCTGTAAACAAGCATAGTTTTCATTTGAAACGTGCATTGTTGATGGTCCTTTTCTTGTTTCGTATTACTGTTTCAACAGTAATACGTGGGCAATGATTTAATCATTTCATGGGCAATGATCCATTTGGGACAAATGACATATACATGTTCAGTATGTCAATGGTAATATCATGTATTGTAAACTGTCAGCGGGAAACCCTATACAACTCTGCTGGCCTGTATTATTAGACCATTATTTTTATACAGCCAGAGCCAGACGGTGAGAGTCAGTCAATACGCATTTAATGAGAAGAGTTACTGTCCAAATATACAGTAGCTATGTGCTGGCATAACTGGCGGGTGACACCTCCAAACACTTGCTGTATTGTATCCACACATAGTAACATGCATATTATGCATACTATAGTTTCTGCTGACCTCCAACAATATACAGCTAATGATCTCCTTGATGCTGCTATGGAATGCCGTGACTGTTTTACGACAAAGAAATCCACTCGTCACCCACAGACTGCAATGATAAAAGGCATTTGCAAACAATTATATATGCAATGTTTGGAGAGACTTCCTCTTCTTTGCAACTCATCTGAGCAGACCCCAAAATCCAAGATCATAAAGGATTATTTATTGACTTAATCATTTTTACTTTCAACTGTGCATTGGTTAGAGGTTCTTGGAAGTAGTCAAGTTGCTCCAGATATATTGTAGATATATAAACCACCCATTCTCAAATATTTTTTTCTTTTTATCTGACAGCCTTGTACAGATATTGTGATAAGATCTCACCCTGAGCAGGAAAATGATGTTGAACATGAAGAAACAGCCCGTGATTGAGGTGCGCCAAGTTGAATCTTGACTAATTGCTGACAGAGACAGATAGAAAGGTTAGAGGAGGACAAGGTTGGAATCCAACTACAGCCCTTTACAATACTTTCAACGTTTCCTTGGATAAGTCGGACGATATTACTTGAAAGGGATTTTTTTTGTCACTCTTCTTGTACAATTAATGTTGGAAAAAGGCTGGAAAAAACACATTTCGATTGAGGTAAAAATTTCATGTGCTTGTTAGAATATTGCAAGTCTAAATTGCCCCTAACATTTTGATAACAACGTGTTTGTTATTGTGGTTGTACACCAGGGATGGGCAACTGGCAACCATACTGGCCCCTGGAATAAAAAAAAAAATCATTTCAAAAAGATTTTGGGGCAGAAATTATGAACATTTTTCCTCTCCAACAGTGGACCCCATACACAAGTTTTGTATTCATATTGTGGCACTCATATCGTGTGTTACAGAAGTTCAAACTTAGTATTGAGCACTGTTTTTGCTTTTGGTTTTGAGAATTTGTGAGTGGTTTTGCAATAGACAACAATAGTTTTAGAAATTGTGCTGTAAGAATCACTGTCGGAGTCGAAGCAGTCAGAAAAAAAAAATACATATATACAGTATATCTATAGATAGATAGATACAGTGGATCACCCCTGATATTTTGGCTGATGAATGCATGGCTTTAATTATGAAGAAATAAACATTAACTCTGTTTCACTGGTGAGAGCCACCTCTTTTCAGATAACTGAACTTTGCATCTTGTCTCTAGTCAGGTTTGATTCGCACTCAAGATGCAGACTACTTCTTGAGGCCGGTGCCCCACCACTTGGCTCTGAAAGAGAACTTCTCAGCACCATCTCATCACCAGCCACACATCCTCTACAAAAGTGCCAGGGAGAGAGGACATCACCCTCGGGTGTTTCAGAAGAAATCACCAGATTCAGCTCCTAACAAATCAAACAGGAGTTCTCCCACGAGAAAGGAAACCAAATTAAAGACTGATGAAGAGGACCAAGGATGGCAGCAAAGTGATCATCCCAGCAACAGTAACAGACATGTTGACCAGCAGGAGCATCACAGCAGAGGAAATTACGACAGCAACCGTCAGCAAGACGATGACAACACGTACGAAGAGAAGCAGAGGCAACACTTCTGTGGAAGACGGAAGAAATGTATGTAAGGGAAACGTTTCATTGTATTGTTTACATACTAATGAAAAAGTACTCCGTTATTGATACCAGGGCCATGCAGAAACACAAAGAGCCCTGTTAAGAGTTGAAGGAACAACGGATGTTAAAAAGTTGAAGTGACAAGGTCTTAAACTCCCCCTCTCCTCCCATTCATTCTCTATACCGCTTTTTCTCACTCGGTTCGCGGGTGAGTCAGTGCTTTTTCCAGCTGCCGTTGGGCATGACATGGCGTACACCCTGGCCTCGTTGCCAGTCAATCACAGGGCAAAGATTGACAAATAAACATTCATACGAACATTTGTATCTGTCAACAATTTTAGTGCTTCAATTAACCTGACATCAATGGCTTTGAAATGTGGGAGGGAGAGAAGGGCCAGATTCGAACCTTGAAAAACCTTGAGCCAGCTGTGCTAATGACTACTTCACTACACTATTGAAGATATCAGGTGATGCCGCTTTTCCATTCGCCACTTTCCTTTCCTATACAAGAGGCGCGGGTTGAGCTGGGGGTGGGATGAACTGGACTGTGCAAGACTGCATGACACAAGTTGTAAGTCTTTCTAACATAATTAAATCCTATCGTAGCATGAAACTGTAGAAGCACAGATAATCTCGGCCCGTTATTTTGTGCAGTCATGACGCTTAAATGTGTGTATGCATCCTTTGCATCGTTCTTAAAGGGGAAGTCAGTCTACAAATGCTCTTTCCAATAATAAAAACAATAATATGATGTATGTGTCCCCACTCGAGTAACTGTGATGTCATTTTCAGTCAACAAGTGGCAAAATGGCCACTCCCTGAGGTGGATAAAAAAACAATAATAATAATAATACATTTTATTTATAAGCGCCTTTCAAGACACCCAAGGACACTTTACAATAACAAAAAACACAAAACAATATGGCGTTCACTCAACCCTGAAGTCAGAAAGAAACCACAAGGGAGGGAGAGGATGCATTTATGCTTTATTCTTATTCCACAAATGAATGAATCAATATGAATCAAAATGCCGTGTTTAGACTAATGGGGCTGCATAAAACATTATTTTAAAGAAAATGTTTGTGTTGACTTCCCCTCGCAGAAAACATATATTGGTCAATGCAACATTCTTCTTCAAAAGTGCATCTGTTACCCTGCTGTGTTCGAGGTAACTCATGGGAAAATGATCACCAAACTTCCACGTGACGACACATTGTACCAAGTACCATATGTCAGTTTATACTCTGACTGACATGACCTGTGAAAGGTTATGGGAAACCAGTGCAGTAGTTGAATAGTCGCTTTGCACCATGATAAATGTTTAGGCTCGATCCATGACTTCAAGATCATTTAACATTATCTGATCCCTGAGGTCTAAAGTGGTACCACCACCATTAACCTGCAGCGCTCCAGCTGTATGTCCCAAGTGGAAATAAACTGTGTGTTGTCATTCCCTGAGGATGACATCAGTGAACACCTGTGCTGTGTTTTAGTCACAAACCCACATTGATGGATCACCATCTTACCGTCTATATAAGCAAACATTCAAGACAGAAAATGGAAGTTGTTCATTGTAATAACTGGAATCAAGGAAGACACAAATGTTTAAGATTCAAATGTTTAAAATGATTGAAGCTACTACATGACTTTAAAGAAATAGATTTAGTTGTATTCATTGTATGTGATGACAAACAAAAACAAAATCAGATGGTCGGTTCCAGATTAAGGCCCTTTTGTCATACACAGGTGCCCATATGCTTGGCGTAAAAATGGGTGCATATTCATATTCTTGTTGGGGCAAGTCAAGTTTACTATGTTTTCAGAATTTGGTAGAGGGCGTTGCAACGCCCTTGGTGCTCTTGGGGACAGAGCTGGTGCCCCGGTGGTTGACAATTTGGTGACAGAAAGTAGACTGCGCTCACCGTATAAACGGGCGTATCTCCATTTTCGGGACGGGGCAAGTCTTGTATTTCGTGTTTGTGCGTGTCCACCCGCACCTCACTAGAAAAATACTTAAAGAAAGGAAAAGTCACCAATGTGCACAATTAGACTGTTCTTTTGCTGGACTTTGGTTGGGCACGAAAACAAGGCCCTAAATCTTTATCAATATAGCACGTCTGTCCTTTGTCGCACAGGTAGAGTTTCCATTATTATGATTTCATCAAGTAACAAACACCACGTGTATAGTGCAGATTTAAAATATAACTAATCGTAGCAGAAAATTGTGGCTATCAGAGTCAACAGAGCTATCGTATATCATACACACACACACACACACACTCACACACAACACACACAAACAAGCTATATCAACTGCACTGCAGCCTATAATCGCGTAATAAGACCAGCAAAATATAAACTCCTCTCAGTTTGATGTAGCGCAGTGCCACATCACTGCAAACTACCACTAATATTAAACGTACAACATAGTGAAATAAATACCTTTTCATATGAAATTTCCACTGAATATCATTTTCTTTATAAAGTCATCATGTAATACTTCAAAGTGCTGCATGCATACAGTCCACAGGAGGGCTTTCAATGTTGTTGGGGTACTGAATCTTGGAGCACATAAGAGGGAAGCAATGTGTGGTAAGAGTTGTATAGCTTGCAACTCCCATTTCCAGCTGTTTTTTGTTAAAGTTGAAGTTCCAATTGCTTTAATTTGCTTATGATTTAGTTGCATCATTTCAATATTTGATTGTTTCCCCCCAGACATGCCGAAACCTCCAAGAGAGCATCTCTCCCAGCTTCCAGATGAGTACAAGTTCTTCCCCAGGAACAAGAGGGCGATTATTTTGAAGGACCAAAATAATCCAAATCTAAATGTTGAGACACTGGTTGTAGTGGACAGAAAGATGATGGACAACCATGGCCATGAGAACATTACTACATATGTTCTCACTGTGCTCAATATGGTGAGAAGAGATTTTGGTATACAGTTGTGTCACACACTGATTCAGTTACAAACTTGCTATTCAGATACCCACATAACCCCTTAAAAAATTTTGAACCGTAATTACAGTATACTATGTGTGTATATATGTGTGTGTGTGTATATATATATATAAAATAAACAATGTAATGTAATCATAATGATAATAATAAATGTATCTTGTTTCTGCCCCAATGTGATTTTTGGTAATAATCGAAATAAAGAAATCCTTTATTAGTCCCATAATGCATGCAACTACTGTGTGAAAATGAAAAAGTGATTCACTGTAGCTGTTTTAGGATTTGACAATGTGTTATGTGTTTCGGGAGATCTCAAGTTCTAGTAAGTAGTTTTGATTGTCTTTTTGACCTCTGAGTTTTCACTTAGATTTGGAAACAAAACACAGTACTGAGTCGAGACATGTGTCAGTGCAGGAAAAAGCCCAAACATCAGGAACATAAGGAAGGAATGTGAATTTCAAGATTAGATAAATGCAGAATGACAAGTACCTGTGGTATTTACTTGACCTGATTAAATGATATGGGTGAGTGAGGTCCCAAGATGAAGAGACGATTCAAGCTTTAACATGAATGCCATAACATTAGGAACACCTGCACAGGCTCATGCCCAGAAAGTCTCATTTCTAATTGACATCTGGGGTCTTTTTTTTTCCATGTTAGGCCTGCCTTCTCATTGAATGAATGTTTGTGCTTGCTTAGTCATTTACGTCAGTCTGACAATTCATAAGGGAGGTGCCAGAGTCACTGCTTATAATGTTTTATGTCGCTGTGTCTAGGTGTCAAGCCTTTTCAAAGATGGGACCATAGGAGGGAGCATCAATATCGTTATAGTGGGACTTGTGCTTCTTGATGAAGAGCAGGTGAAGATATGTGGAGAGTATATGTTTCCTTTCAAATGACACGACAAGGCTTTTCGACTAAAAACATAACAAAGACGAAGGAGCACCAGCCACAGCTCATAGGTGCGCAGGCTATAAAATAATTTGCAACAATTTAGCTTTTCCCAATAAGTACAGGGGAAAACCACACACCCCTGGTGTGGATTAGACTCTAATAAAAAAAAAAAAGAAAAGAAAAAAAGAACCTCTCAAGTTAGTGAAGTCATGAAAATCAATTTTTTTTCTCATCCCTCCTAGATATGAGTCAAGCTCCACCTCATTTGTATTCAATTCAATTCAATTTCGCCCCAGGAAAGAAAAAAATCCTCACTCTGTGCCTGGTGTCTGGTATATGTTTGATGTATATATATATTTTTATTGGCTGTAGTTTATAGTGTAGAACTACATCCATATAATAATATATGATGTTTTTCATATACAGTACAGTGGACCCCTGCCTACCAGTGTCTCAGCGCCTGAGGACTCCCATATTCACTGATTAGTTTGTTCAATATTAAAAAAAAAAAATCACTGCTTTTTTTTGTGGCACTTGTTTTTCTTTTCACCTCAATTTACCACCGTTTCATGGATGGCACATATTGAATCTGCATCGCCGTTTTTTTAAAAACATTTTTTGAAGCATTTCAAAGGGCGACAATTGTACACGGATTTTCACTTTTCAATCAATTCCTATCCCACATGAATAGTGGTGTGAATCAAAACTGGATAGGAAGCTTTTTATAAGCTCGGGAAATTGATCACTGAAGATGGAGCAGGCCGGTGTACATAACGAAGTCTGGTTTACTGTATGTACTTACGATTCAATCATAATTTCTACAATTCAAAATGTTTTCTCTTCATGTCTTTATGAAGACCAACTGCAATCGTCATCCCTCTCATTACTACCCTTATGTCCCAGGATGGATTGGTGATCAGTCACCATGCAGACCACACACTGAACAGTTTTTGCCAGTGGCAGTCCACTCTTGGAGGCCAGGAGGGTCAGCGCCATGACCACGCCATTCTACTCACTGGACTTGACATCTGCTCATGGAAGAATGAACCCTGTGACACTCTGGGTATATCTTCATCACTGTTATTGCACTCCTTAAAACTATATATTTAACTGAATTAAAAATCAATAATGGGGGGCATTCTCTCAAAAACATAAAGGGAAGACAAAAAAACCTAAACAAAAACATCAATCACATATCACAGTGAAACTAAAAATACGGCAGGGCAGCTTGTTTTCATGTCTCACCAATGTTAACTCTTCTCATCATTTATTTCAACGTGCCTAAGCCACAAACTTTCTTCCATTATATTTCCCTCTGTCTGGGAAGATGCCCCTGTCCTTTGTCACATGGTGTTTACACACAATAACAGATATTGAAAATATTAAATATATAAATGTTTTCTAATTCAATAAAGCAGAAATAGGCTCACACAAAACAAACAATCATCTGAATTTCTCTCTTTTAGAAACATAATTACTGCCAGATTTTGCATAACATAACATTCACGTTCGATAAAATCATCACTCTTGAATTCATTTAGGAGATTGCTGTTTTTAATTACACCATCGAGCATTGTCTCGTGTATTATAAATTGAATATGCGCACGCACAGCCACACACAAACACAGAGACACTCAATGTAACACAATGAGTTTGAGTGAGTGGTATCTAACAAAACAGCTTGTTTGCGATGATGACAATCCAACGACAGTATTTTCCTTCATGAGAAAAAAAAATGCAGAGAGAAACACACACACAACAAACAATGTGTGTGCGTGTGTGTGTGGGGGGGGGGCAGTTCTTGCAAACAAGTGTAGAGTACAGTATTTTTGTTGATCTTCAAGTTGTTCTGAGGAGCTTGATAGCACTGTTAATTGTCATGGAGTTAAACCATGTCAAAATATAATGTGTGACTTTTTCAATGTCTGGTCAGGTATTGTGCAATAATTTTCATCCACATATTTCAGGAAATTGTTATTTCTGTTTGTATTAGCTAATTGTCACACTTTTTTCAGGTTTTGCCCCTATAAGTGGGATGTGCAGCAAGTACCGGAGCTGCACCATTAATGAGGACACAGGTCTAGGATTGGCATTCACCATTGCCCATGAATCTGGACATAAGTAAGGACTCTCTGCCATGATGACAAATTGCTTTGTTTTCTTTGACTACGAATACCTTTTGTGTTCATTCTTTAGTTTTGGAATGGTCCATGATGGTGAAGGAAACATTTGTAAGAAGTCAGAAGGCAACATCATGTCTCCCACATTAGCGGGGCACAATGGTATCTTCTCATGGTCTGCATGCAGCCGCCAGTACCTCAGCCGCTTTCTCAAGTAAGAAAAGACATTTATTACGATTACTGATATATGTACGTATATATATCTATATATATAGATATATATACAGTATATATATATCTATATATATACTGTATATATATCTATATATACAGTATATAGATATAGATATAGATATAGATATTCAGTAGATATATGTACGCTGCAGTTTTTTGGCTGCTGTACGTTTGTGCTGTAACTTTTTCACGCATGCCTTGTTGGGTACTGATACGAAGAGAAAAGGCCAACAGGCCTTGCTTGCTCTATGTGTATAGATATGGTGTGGTGTCTTTTTCCGAAAAGCTGTCATGTGAACAATGAAGGATAGCAAGACACATTCAAAAAGTACACATGCACATACACAAAAATGTAAGCATCCATGCAGACATTCACACACATTTACACACACAGACAAGCACGCGCGCACGCATAAACTCATCTTCCATGCTAAAGCGGTATGGTCACTGCAATAATCCTTTCTAAAATATTTTGTCAGACTGCTGCTGTGTTTAAGTTTTCCGCGTGAGAGTCGATGATATCACTTACTGGAAATCTCCGACTTGTCTGAATCCAAGTGACCTAGCTTTTTCCTCTCCAAATTCAGTGCTAATACATTTAAAAATTGATTGCGTTTGGCAGAATGTCGTGTTCCCATGCCAACACATAGACCATCAACCGTGAAGCATAATGTGGCTCTAGGTTAGGATGTCATTACAGTCTTCCAGGGACAACCAAGTTTATGAATAAATGCAGTTAGACGTTTTACATTATGATACTTTACAGCCTGACATGGCAAGAATTTCTTGTTCGTATCTTTATATAATGCAGAACATTTGTCCTTTGCACGTGACAGTAGTTAAGCTGACCACTAAAACTGTTCAACCTGATGACACTTTTGCAATATACTGTCATACAAGAACAATTTTATTTCTTTCATTGCATTACTTCAAAGGCCTGGATCTACCTTTAGATCTGCGGTGTCCAACCTTTTTGAAACTAAGGGTTACCGGTACTTCTTGGATACTCATTCATGCGAAAGGCTACCAGTTTGATACACACTTCTGAAATAACAAATTCGCGAAAATTACCTTTTATTCTTTTTTAATAGTACTCTTAAATGTGATTATTAATAACATTTTGTGAAGAAACTGATCATGTTCATGAGTACTCACGATATTTAGGAAACAAACGAATATCAATCTGTAAAACTTTATTTCTATAAGTCTCTGCCTCTGTTTACATTTTCAAATGATCACTGCAATTTTTTTTGAGAGAATCATTATCTCCCATCACTGGTGAGTTATTTTTCGAAAATCATTTTGGTAATGTGACCATTGCATTAAAAATTGCAGGAACAATTCATAAGTTGGCTCTGTGTGTTTTATTGTTACATCAAGGTGTCAAGGGACTGTAGATGGAACCCCACCAATGGCTCGAATCTGGCATATTTACAAAATTGTATTTATTTGAATTGTCAATGAAAATAAAATATACTGAATAAGTTATTTATATAGACATACCGTATTTTCTGCACTATAAGGCGCTTCGGAGTATAAGGCACACCTTTAATGAATGGCCTACTTTGAAACTGTTTTCATATATAGGGCAGACCGCATTATAAGGTGCATAGAATCAAAGCTGCAATAGAGGCTGCAGTTGCATTATGCATCCACTAGATAGAGCTATGCTAAAGGGAATATAATACAATACCATACAAGACAACTTTTTTTATATAGAGCGTTCACAACCTCTGCAGCTGTAACAAAGCGCTTTCCAGAACCTTTTAAATACTGCATCCAAGAAATCAGAATATTGATCCATATATAAGGCACATTGGATAATAAGGCGCTCTGTCAGCTTTTGAGAAAATCGAATGCTTTTAGGTACGCCTTGTAGTGCGGAAAATACGTTAAATCTATCTTAGGTTAAATGTTCTGTAAAGCGCTTTGTTAGTTACACCGGTTGTGAAAGTGCTACTCTATATAAATAATGATGCTGCTGTTGTTTTGCGCTTACTCACCTGTTTTTCTTCAGCATAACTTTTAACACTGAAATGTTTTGTATTTTTAAAAAAAATTGTCAAACATTAAACTCTATAGTTAGGTAGTTTATCTTACAGAAAAAATAAAAACGACAATACTGTATCTTGTGGGCAGCGTTGGATCTATTCAGTGATGGTGTGTGGGAGAGGCTGGGATAGTCTCCGGCACCCACCGTGACCCTGTTCAGGATATGTGGTGTTGAAAGTGGATGGATGGGTGTGTCTTGTCTATGTTTTTTTTTCCTTCCAAACATGGATAAGGTATGATATTGTGGTATTGTAATTATATGTCAGATTATACAAAGTACTATGTTCTAAAACTTCATTGATGAAAAACAATTTAAAACGCAAATAGTTGCATAAACATTGAACAATGGAATTGCTCACTCTTCCTGGAATTTTCCCTGCTGTATCATGGTTGGCCATGTTTGTTGCAAGGCATATTTTATGAAGTACTTTTCATCTTTCTTTTTTTTTTTTAATCCCAAGCACCTCGAAATGTGAAGTATATCAGTCATGCTCACAAAGTCTTTGATTATCTATATCAGTGGTGGCCAGTGTACTTGAGTCTAAGCTTGGTCAAAAAAGTAAATGGAAAAACAACCCACAAACAACTGGAAGCTGTGCAACAAAGGCACACGTTGTGACAGTAAGAAAAAGACTGTTGAAAAGAAGTTAATAATTTTTCACGCAAATTGTAAATGGAGGTGAGTGCTTTTGATAGTGTAGCAGAGGAAGCTGAAGGCCTTCAGTGTACAGCGCTGATTTATACATACTGTATCAATTTGAATTTCACAATCAAATCAGTATAACCTGAATATTAAATGCACTCTACTGACTGGGAAAGAACAAGGACAGACACTGATTTATTCTGCCCTCGTCTACTTTTTGCCAGCTCGGCCCAGGCTATGTGCCTATCAGATGAACCCAGCGGAGTCAAGGAGTATCGTTATCCTGAGAAGCTGCCAGGCGAGCTGTATGATGCAGACACACAGTGCAAATGGCAGTTTGGTGAAAAGGCCAAGCTCTGCACCCTTGATTTTAAAAAGGTACTTTTTTTTTTTATACATCATATAGTATTTGCATCCCCTTGTGAACTGTCACCTTACCATGGTGGAGGGGTTTGTGTGTCCCAATGAGACCAGAAGCTAAGTTGTCTGGGGCTTTATGTGTTTTATAAACAGATGTCATCCTCCTGAACATGCTTGTCTAAACACCTAAACATTACAATGCCTCAGCCTTATTTCAGCAATGAACTATTTTTTTGGTTTCCTCATGGTTTTGTTATTGTATGATCTTCAGTTGTGTCTGAATGCACTTTCTCCGCTCATGCACCTGGTAGCACCGAGGTGCTTGAGCCCAGAGTTTCTAAGCAACACCTGCAGTCTTGGCCTATCCCGATATTTGTCACTCATGAAACAAAAAGGACAAGAATCAGCTTCCCAGCTGGAGTTTATTGCCCTATGAGATCATGTATTGCCATTTTTGGAAGGCAATTGAAAATGGTCTCTTTGCGAAGAGAGTATGAAGCAAAAAAAATGTTAGGCTCTGGAAAACACCATAGATTCGATACTGCACTGTGTTGTCAAGGTGTGCTTTTCCTATATTCCTTATGATCAACTCAATGACACAAGGAATTTTATTTTCCAACACGCATATACACATGATATGGTAGGAAATACAATACTTGAGATCCCACATGGGATTTATGAAATAATCACCAGAAAATGCATACTGACATGGGGAGTGAATATCTCAACTCATAAACTGCCATTCACGATTTGTTCACTCCCACTGTCTCACTTGATCTCTTCCACTTTTGCATTTTTTTTAGACTTAAACAAGCTAAACAGCTGGACAAATAGACCTTATGATGGACTGCAGGGTGGCTCTTAAGGGGAAAGGTGCTGACTACGAGGTGCCTGTCAGCATCTGTGCTGCTTTGTCAAACTCCGATGCAGTCATTCAGATAGTAAGGGAGTGGAATTGCTGAAAAGTAGCAGACTATGTTTTTCTGGCAACATGATCTGGGAAACCATACAGTGCTCTCTTCCAGACCACTGCTGAAAAACACAACCAGTAGATCATGTGAATTGAATGTTTTATTCTTCTTGTGATTGCACATTATTATTTCTTTGTTTCTCTCTGTATCTGTAGCCAGCAATTCAAATGAATCTTCATTGAAAGTGACCCACTTCACTCAGTATTGTTTTCTTCTTGCATATACAGTATTGTGCGAAAGAATTATATCCTTATCAGATGTCTCAAACATCACTCCTCAGTTGAGTGCAGACTTCCACTAAACCAAGACCAGTGTCATATTTGTAGTTGTGCATCCACTTGTCAGTTAGTAGGCTGCTTTCTGGTAGGTGGACGATGATAAGTGGATAGCCGGCCCCATTTACCTCGCCTCTTGCCTGAATTGGAGAGAATGGAAGAAGGTGTGTGGGGGATGTGCTGGGTGCTGCAGGATGGCATGCCATTCCCATTGCTTCTGCATAATGAAGTTTTTAACTCAGGGTGGTAGTCATGATACTTCTAACATTTGGAGATGAGACTAAAACAGCAGAAATGTCTTTTGTTTTGCTTCCAGGATATCTGCAAGGCTCTTTGGTGCCACCGCATCGGGAGGAAGTGTGAGACCAAGTTCATGCCCGCAGCTGAAGGCTCTTCCTGTGGACTTGATATGGTGACTAAAAATGTGTTTACATTATGGCTGGACAATATGTTGACAAATATCGTTGGTGCGATACTGCCCCATATAATATCCATATCACAAAGGTGTGCAATAATTTTTATATGAAATTGTATGCTTTTGTCAGACTTCAACCAATCAGATGCAACCCGAAATGCACATCACCATCCAATAATTGAACAATATCTAGGGGCATTACAATTAATTCGCTAATAACACATTGCTTATTTTTCCTTAGGTACACATTTTAAATATCACAATAATATTGCGCAGCCCTTGTTAGAATTGAAACTCTGTGGGTGATACTACATTCTGATAATATTCATCAACTAAAGCACAGCATCATATGGCATTATCATGTTTTATAGGGGAAATGTACAAACCCCAATGATGTTGTGATGTGTAAAACAAAAACAGAATACAATAATTGGAAAATTCTTTTTCAACTCTTCCGATTGAATAAACAACAATTGTGACCACTCAAACCGACATGTCGTTATAGGTAGAAAATAAGAACAACAAAAGTTGTTTCTAAGTACATCTCTGGTTGGTTAATACAAGCGTGTGGTTGTATGGCACCATCTCAACAAAGAAATCTAACTTAGGTGTGGGAATAAAATGACACAAAAGACAACTGGATATTTGAAAGTGGTGTCCTTCAGATTTACATTGCAGGTGAAAAGGTTTAAATAGAATGAATCTTAGTGGTGATTTTTCTTTTATGGAACTAAGTTGGGCCGAACATACATTCTTCTTTGAAGGGATATTACTCAGGGTCAAAATGCTATGTAAGACAAACACTAAACGGGACATACTATGCCCCCAAAATTGGCCCAATTTTATGCAAAAGGTCAAGTTCTATCAAAGCATGGTTGGATCAATTTGACGCACAGAAACAGCTATGATTCCACGACCACTTGTGTAATATTCACAAATTAAAAAAACAAAGCAATATGTTGTTTATTCTAATGTTCAGGGAGCAGCTGCAACTGCTTTGCCACTGATGTTTTCAAAAATATGCTCATGGGATATGTGTGCTGCAATGAAAACCCAGTGCGAAAGGGAACAGCCCCACCTGCAACAACATGGATCATCCCAAAGGGCAGTTTCCTGCGACGGCTGATGCCACCTTTACACAAAGAGATTCAGTTCATGATCGAAACAGGCTGTGACAGGAGTCTAAATTTCAGAATGTGTTCTAACATAACATGCAGGGACTTTCCAAAAATGTAACTACTTTGTGATTTGACTTTTTCATCTATAAATTCTCAACACGTCCATCTCTGACAAAGCATCCACATGACATCCAACCTACCATCCATGCTTGGGCTGGCTGAATGGATCGCATGTGATAATGCAGAGTGGTGGTAACCTCAGTGAGACCTGACCTCTTGTCTACTTCATCATTTAAAACACAAGACTAAATGCATTTGTGACAACTGTTGAAATAAAGCAGAGCTCTGGCTTTTCAGTTCAGAAGACAAAAGACGCCCAAAGTAGCACTCAATATTGAATGTTTACTTTAAAAATAAATTTAAAATTAAAATTAAGCATGCTTTGATTGATTAATATGTGGTTCCAAGCATCATTTCGAATCAGTATCAGTATCAGTCACGATTAAAATAAATTCTAATGGGAAATTATATCTGAAAAATATCTTGTCTGGTAATAAAACAGCCGTTAGAGACCAAAATATGTTTGACCACCCTTGAGTTGACATTTGCTTCCAAAACTATGCACTTGTACATTGTAGTAATTTTTGTGGGCTACTATTGTTTGCTTTGCTTTGCTTTGCTTTTGAATGTTGGTAACTACTGTGTCTTTGCTTGTGAGAATCCCATTGAGCTGCTTTGTGTATGAAATGTACTATATCAACTGCCTTTCCTTGCCTTGCCTATGGTGATGATATGTAGACAACCTAACGCAGGAGTAGGGAACTCCGGTTCCTGGAGAGCCATATCCTGCCTATTTTAGATCCTTCCCGACTCCAACACACCTGATTCAATTGCTCATGGTCGTTTCAGGCCTCAACAGAGCTTTCTGATGAGCTGATCATTGGAATCAGGTGTGTTGGAATAGGGGAGGGATCTAAAACAGGCAGGATATGGCTCTCCGGGAACCGGAGTTCCCTAACCCTGACCTAATGCATCGTCAAAATGCATTTATCATCTTTCCCAGTGGTGTCGAAGGGGTCAGTGTGTGAAACACGGTGATGAGGGTCCGAGGCCCACGCACGGCCAGTGGTCAGAGTGGTCGGCTTGGTCTGTCTGCTCGCGAACTTGCCAAAGTGGTGTGACCTATCGGGATCGGCACTGCAATAAACCCAGGTAAGTGATTGCACAATACACAGCACAACCTTACTTTCATGTACAACAGTGAGCGAATCCTACAGTACCATTTTAGTTTCCTCACAAATGTACTACCCACTGTGAAATCAGGCCATGCTGAGTGAAACACAGAGCTGAAGAAAGCCATGACAAATTCTGGTATATGAATGGCAACAAGAGTGTACACTAGCTTATTTTACCTTTTGCCATCTGATGAACGAGCATTTAATTGTTGTTCATTTCATTATTGGTTACTTGAATACAGTAGATAAAAAAAAAGATATAATTGTGAAGATAGGTGAAATTAGATCATTTGATGGTCTGTCATGGCACACAAACGTTCCATTGGGTTTTGATATTCGAGGTGTCATCAGGACTCGTGTTCCAAACGATATGTTTCAAACCCAAACTACAAACGAAGAACTTCTTCATTGACTTTGGTTGTCAATTTCATTGTAATAGTAAAAGTTAATAAAAGTTGCAAAACCTCCAATCATTGATCCATTGATTGCTTTTGCTTTGAATTTCAAATATGAACAAATATGGAACACAGCAAACGAATTTGGATAGTTTCCCCATCTCTAGCTTTCTAAGTTGAAGGTTGCAGTCTGCCTGTACTGTATACTATTTGCTACTGTATGAGTTACATGACTTTTTGCACATTCTCTTATCTGGTCACTTACTCGCTTGCTAATAAATCACTTGGGAGTATTTGCATAGCCATTGAGTCTTCTATCAAATCCTGAGGCCTCCTCTTTATCAGGTCTTGCCAAGGTTCTGACAAATGACGGGTTAAAGTAGACGGAGACAGGAGGTGGAGCGGGAGCATATGTTGGAGAGAAGACAGAGATAGGCGAAGATAGAAAGGCTTAGTGGGTGAGAAAATGTATTCACAGGTGATGAAATGTGGCGATCCAAAGCAGGAATCAAAAGAAGGGTGTTAAAAAGTAAAGAAAACACGTAAGTGCCTGTGATCTTATAGAGGATGTAACTGAAGCATCATTTGGCTGGGCATAGACACATGTGAGCCGGAGTACTCTACCAGTCAAACACAAATTTAGACATTGACGTCAGATGATTTGAAAGTATTCATGATCTGAGTTTGGATTCCTGTTACAGACCGGCTTATGGAGGAAAGTTCTGCGAAGGCGCCTCTCGGTCATATAAGCTGTGCAACACTCACGATTGCCCCCAAAATGCTGTTGATTACAGAGCACAGCAATGTGCTGAGTTCAACAGCAAACAGTTCAGAGGATGGCACTACACCTGGAGACCATACACTAGAGTGGACGGTAAGATGATATTCTCTTTTCACATCAGAGGGGACAAAAGTCACATCAAAATCAGTTCAAGAATTGCTTTTTCATGAGCCAACTTAGTGTCCCCGTATCATGAACAAGAAATTTTGGACCTCGTGATGGAGGCTTGTTCTGTGAAACAGCGCTCAAAAGTGACAAGTATTCGCCCCAACCAGATCAAGATGTATGCAAGCTTTACTGCTTTGCTGAAGGTTATGACTTCTTCTTTGCCCTGGCCAGCAAAGTCAAAGATGGTACACTTTGCTCACAAGACAGCTCTAACGTCTGCATCGATGGCCTGTGTGAGGTAATCGTTTTCCTTCTTCCAGGTATGTCATGTTCCGAACATAGTCATCACGTGTTGCTGTGTTTTGAAGACAAAAATGGAAGGGAACTGCACTCAAGACATTTCTCCTTTTTTCACAAATGATTCAAACACCCTGAATAAGTGAATACTGTACATAATGAGGGATGAATATGACAACAGAGTTTTGTTCAACAGAGAGTGGGCTGTGACCGTGTGTTGGGGTCCTCAGCTGCACTTGATGTTTGTGGAGTGTGTAAAGGAGACAACTCCACCTGTAAGACCTACAAAGGACAGTACACAAAGCAGCATCATACTAACCGTAGGTCATTTTTAAATTTAATTTTATTTATTTTTTAGATGGAAACTTTTCAAAACTCTTCATACTCAAATTTCATCAACCAACATTTTATTATTTGGTGGCTAACGCAGAAGCAATTTGTATGATACAGGTACCTTTTAGTTTGGAGGGTTCTTTGCCACTGCATTTTATGTTTTTCTTATTTTACGTAGTATTACGTTATCGGAGTTTATCTCAGCAGGTGAGATATTTGCATATTTGGGAAAAATAACAATATTGTAATAGGACACTGTAGTTTTATTGAATCTTCAAAAATCCAAACCAATGCATGCTATTTGTTTTATTATATTATATTTTTGATACATTTTAATAACATTAAAAAAATAAGAACATAAAGGAGAAACAGTTTTCATGTTTATTAAAAAGTGCCTTCATTAATTTCATTGAATAATACTTTTTAAAAGGTACACTATACAGTAGGTATAATTTCAAAACACACCAGCCATTGTTTGACTTTGGGCTTACAGCTTTATTAAGTTTACACTTAGTAAAGTCAATTTCGATTATCCTTTTTTTCTGACTGCACCATCCTGACTTATATTTTGCTGTGCTTTCTGACAGAGTACTATGGTGTGGTCACCCTTCCAGCAGGGGCTCGCTCTATTCGTGTTGTAGAATTGAATACATCAAGCTCCTACTTGGCAATGAGGGACACCCAGAGGCGTTACTACCTGAATGGACATTGGACGGTGGACTGGCCAGGCAGACATCCCATCGCGGGAGCCATTTTCGAATATAAAAGACCTTACAATAGACCAGAGAGCCTCATCTCAGCTGGACCCATTAATGAGACTCTGGTTATTGAGGTAATCAATTGCTTCTCTATGGTCGAACTGTAGATCTATTGTTTGGATATAAGTTGTTGTGCAGCAAATTTCAGCTATTTTTGGTTTTGTTTAGTTTTTCTTCACTTACATTGCACTAGAATGTGTGACATTTTTTTTCAGATATTGTTGCAAGGCTTGAACCCAGGTGTACATTGGGAATACACTCTGATGAAAACTGATGAAGCAAGGAATCAAATCAAACACAATTACACATGGGCCATCATACGCTCCAAGTGCTCGGCATCATGTGCTGGAGGTACATTTATTTGGTTTTTACATGACAAATGTCAAAACTGTAATCCACGGATGGGAAAACTAAATGATGGAAGGGGCCACAATTTTTCATCAGCAATACTCCGTGGCCTCATAGGAAGGACCACGTACGGCCTAACCAGATGTATGACAAAAAATGCCATTTTAAATATGGACAACATTTGTACATATGTCTGTTTTTACTGACCCCATATACATTTTAGTATTTTAATCTATTTCCTTTTTCACAATACATTTCTCAATACATGTATGAAAAACGGGCGGCCCGGTATCCAGTGGTTAGCACGTCGGCTTCACAGTGCAGAGGTACCGGGTTCGATTCCAGCTCCGGCCTCCCTGTGTGGAGTGTGCATGTTCTCCCCGGGCCTGCGTGGGTTTTCTCCGGGTGCTCCGGTTTCCTCCCACATTCCAAAAACATGCGTGGCAGGCTGATTGAACCCTCTAAATTCTCCCTAGGTGTGAGTGTGAGTGCGGATGGTTGTTCGTTTCTGTGTGCCCTGCGATTGGCTGGCAACCGATTCAGGGTGTCCCCCCGCCTACTGCCCGAAGACAGCTGGGATAGGCTCCAGCACCCCCCCGCGACCCTAGTGAGGATCAAGCGGCTCGGAAGATGAATGAATGAATGAATGTATGAAAAACCGAGCCTTGTCATTTCTGCCATTAAGTGGTGAATGGTGATAGCACAACTTAAAATTATTCTATGGAAACACGCTATTCGCGGGTGCACGGGACCGGCTGGCCCGCGAATAGGAAAAATCCATATTGGGATGACACCAACTAAAATGCATTGAAAAATATTATTACTATAATTTAATTGTATCCTCCCAAAAATATTGTGATAAACCTCTAACATATATTTTCCATGAAAAACGGGGTTTTCCCCTGATCCCAAAACACCCCTTAAAAGAAATATATTTATTTAAAATATTCAAAAAGTATGCAGGGCGCAAGTCTAGCGCAGTCTGACTGAGCGCATGGGTCAAATTTTCTTTTGTTTGGTATTTTGCTAGACTTTGCATCGGTAAATATGTGTGTAATCGGGCATTTGTGCTTTTGAGCGCTCTTGTGGGATTAAATGTCCTCGCAGCATCCCTCACTTGCATCAAAACCAAGGGAGTACAGAGCGTACGCCCGAGTACGATGTGCTTGACATGAGTATATCAAAATTACACTCGCTGGAGTTCTTGCATGACATTGGCACATAAACTGCAATATCTCCCCTTCCGGATGACGGAGTCGGCCATATGTGTGACGTTCAATTTGAGAAGGCCTTGCACCGCTCGATCGTGCAACCGTGTTTGACTCTCCCATCAACAATCATGTTTCAGCATCCGACTTTCGCATCCCGTAGCCGACTATATTATCGGTGCATGATCGTCCGATCAACGAAAACTGCACCGCGTGACCGACACACTGTCCCTCACTACTCCTTCTACCCAATTCCCCACCCAACCCCATTGAGAATTATTTGTTGATAAGCGAACGCCACCATCGACGACTGCCCTATTTTCCGGACTATAAGTCACATTTTTTTTCATAGTTTGGCTGGGGGTGCGACTTAGACTCTGGAGCGATTTATGGGTCAAATTATTAACACATTCTTACTGGTATATCATTTCACATGTTATTTTCACATTCAACCACAAAAGGCCGCTCTAGATCTGTATTGATAAAACCACGATGATTCTGACGTAAGTGACGTAAAAGAGGAAGCGATGCATCTTCTACCTTCGGTGTTGGTGGAGTTGCTTTAAAGTGACACAGACGATGAAGATTCCATTGGATTTAGTGATTTGGAGTGACATTGATGGTTCGGTGAACTTGTCAGCATGTTCTTTATTCTATAGTTATATGGATAACTCTTAATATGTTACTTGGACATACCAGGCACGTTCTCAGTTCGTCGTTTATGCGTCATGTAGCGTTAGCATATCGTACACTTATTCACCGTGTTGTTTTCTATTTTTATTTTAAATTGCTTTTCCAGATGACATGTATGTTCTTGGTGTTGGATTTTATCAAATAAATGTCCCCCCAAAATGTGATGTATACTCCAGTGCGACTTATATGTTTTTTTCCTTCTTAATTATGCATTTTTGGTTGGTGCGATGTATAATCCGAAAAATATGGTATTCCCAGGCTGAATTTTGGTCCGAGCACATGCCTAACACCACCTTTAATCTTCCATTTTAACCAAGCAATGTTTGCCATACATTGATGAAAAGGGCAGTTTGCAATTGAAGGAACAAACTCACATGGCTCACACTCTAGTGATCTCTAATAAGGCCTTGTAGGTTAATTGGAGAGGTCACCGTTCCCATCATTATCTAAGGGACATTAGCTGTTCCTTGATGGGACAATGTGGTCGACTATACACGTATAAACACAAAGAAGCAAGCACACACATGCATGACTCTGACCAGTGACTTTTGTCTCCCAGTGGCCTACTAATTGCCACACCGACACACATTTGCACACCTGCTCAAATCACTGAGCTTGCCTGAAAGTTCGAAGGTCAGTGTGCAAAGTTTACATGTCACTATAAAACTTGCATTTGTGTCGATACACTTGCTGGTTTTGAAGAATGTGAACAAAGCCCCCACGCAGTGTAGCGTTTTTATGAAGTGATCCTCGCCCTGGTCTTTTCCAGTCCATAATATCAACCTCCACCGCTGTGTGTAGGCCATTAGGTCGGGGCCTTTGTTTTATTAAAGAGGTCTGAATATACTACATGCAAAATGGGGCTTAATTGTCATGTTGCATATTTAATGAAAGGTAAATAGGTATTTTTATGTCTTTTTGTATTGTATGTTTTGTACTCATTTATGGTACTTTGAATGCTAACTATGGCAAAATGTTCCCATGCAGGCCAAATGAACACCAAGCCAGCATGTTACAAAGACATGCGAGTGCAAGTGAATACATCATACTGTAATCCTAGATCGAGGCCAACTACTGGAATGATGCCTTGCAACACCCAACCATGCCCTGCCAGGTGACTCCTTCGCAGACAAGGGTGATGCGGCTTAGTTTTAAGTGATTCACTTCACAAGCCGCCAACCTATTTGTTTTGATCTCTATCGCACTAAATTATTGGCTGTGACTGTGTACAAAAATAAATGTGATTGCACAAATTAATATCAATGCGTCAAAAAAAAGAACAAAAAAAAATCACAAAATTATGCCATTATTTTTTCTCAATACACATTGCACACACAGAAATGCACATAGACAAGGGCAGCAGTCCCCAAATGTTTTAGTGCCACTAGCCATTTTTAAGTGAGGACATGAGGACACTCACCATGAGTGACACTTCAACGAGCCATGGCCATTAGGCGCATTACAAAAAGTATTAGGACACTGACAGTAACAACACAGTGCAGTGTCCTGACATTTGTATTTTTAACGTTAATAATAGCAAAACCTCATGTTTCTATGACTTTTCAAACAACCTTCTATGCCATTTGTCTTGAGTTCCAGAGCTTGGGACGCTTGAACAGACGCCCCATGAATAACCTTTTCCTCCATTTTCTCCATGCCGTTTTTAACGTACAACTCCGCCAACATTTGAATGGTTTCATCGTGTGCCCAAATTAAAAATAAAAAAGCTACATCATACTGTCACAACAGCCATGGTGACAGGTGCATCCCTCGTGCATGCACCACCCGCTGCTGCAGCACAGCACTGTGTCGTTAAGCAGCACATACACGATGGAATAGGTGATGGCACACTGCTTAGTGCAAATTGCAGTGTGAAAAGGCCTTAACACATTGATACGGGCCTACTAACCTGTCCATTTTTCCTTCCTGCTCTCTCACATTTCCTCACTGCTATGTGCATGTGGCCTCTCCAATTGCCACACATCTGCTCCAATAAGAATAATAAAATAAAAAAACAATGTCAAGCAGAGACTGATTCTCCCACCCTTTCCCGGCCTAGTAAAACACCTGATGAATAATGTCGCCTTTCTTTCCTTTCATATGCATGTAATGTGAAAATGATTTGTATTTTGGCTAACACATTTGATTTATGAGAGAAGGGAAGTTCCACTTGGATGTTATGTTTATTTTCAACATCCTTTATCCAATTTCCGATGAAACCTCACAAACTGTCAGCACTGATTAGCTTCTGTGTTTGTTTGGAACAGAGGAAGGACCGTTTCACATGTGGATCTAAGCAGATAAACATAACATTAACCCAATGAATATCCTAAGAGACTTTATTTTGATATTGGCATTTGAGTAGAATGATAATGCACTGCTCACTTTGTTAGGCAATAAAAAAGAAAAAATAGTATTCAAACTTTGAGTCTTTCTATGTATTGTAGAACATGGATTGACCTTTGATGTTTTTGCATTCATAAATGACTTTTCCCAGTAATGGTCATCCGATACAGGACAATGTTACGTTTAAAGTTTACTTTTGAGTAACATCTTAACATTCTTAATAGCCATACAAATGTTATTTGTCAATTAGCCTCTGTTAACCCATCCATCCATCCATTTCTTAATCCGTTTACCCTCACAAGGGTCGCGGGCGTGCTGGAGCCAATCCCATCTGACTTCGGGACAGTAGGCGGGTAGACCTTGAACCGGTTGCCAGCCAATCACGAGGCACACATAGACAAGCAACCATTCACACTCACAATCACGCTTAGGGACAATTTCGAGTGTTCTATTAACCTGCCATTCATGTTTTTGGAATGTGTGAGAAAATGTTTGTTTGTTTGTTTTACATGTTTTTATTTTTACATGACCTGGAAATGTGATCCAGATTTGAACATACTTATTGTTTTGGATAATACATATATAACCCTGTATTTTTTTTTTTTTATGAAACCAAAAGAAAAGACAAAAAAGTGCAGTGCGCTTCTGTAGAGTCTCCTGGTGCGGTTGCATTTATTCAAGGGAGTAGACATACATACAACCCACCTGCACATAAAAGCGCATCATGACTGGAAAATGTCCTTTAATTTGTCAGCTGTGGTCTGCACTGTATCATGAAAGGTTAGGTGCAGAGCAGAAAGAAAATTGATGGATGACACACTTGGGATGAGACTAGTTCGTGTGGTTTTATTGATGAAAATGTTTCTGGAAAATATCTTTAAATCCAGCTGTACAAGACATTGATATAGATTAATCCGGAATTACACAATATTTAAATAAAAGTACTGATTGAAATTTAGGTTAGTATTGTAGACTAATTGCTGCAAAAGTAGTGCATGTGTAACTTCCACGGAGTCCTAGTGTTGTGCTCAATTCTACACTATCTAAGACTTGCCAGGACAAGAACTCATTGTGACCAAGACAAGACATAGACCTTTGGAGATCGAGACTGAGTCAAGACCAAGACGGAAACAAGCCGAGTCATGGCAAGGCCGAGATCATAAAAAGTTTAAAAACCAAGATAAAGATAAAAGCAGTGTTCTCGCATCAATGTTTTAGTATTTTAAATACCCATACAGTTGACAGTCAAAAACAGTCTCTTCAACTCTTTTGAAGCACAACATGCAAAAAATTTCAAATCTTATTTATTCCAATGTGAGGGAACACTCTGACATGTACCAGACATGTTCTGAATATCAATATCATTTGTGAAAAGACGTTAAGAACAGGCAAACAGTGGGTGCAAATGAAATGCAATTAAAGGCGCTATTAGCGGCCATAGTTCATTATTTTTGGATTCACCCCTCAGTCAGAACACTGTGTGTTCATAACACATAAATTGAAGGTATTTGTTTTTTGACCAAGCGTTTCTCCTTATTATCACATAGATGAAGTTGAAGAATAGCAAATGAGTACTGCACAAATCCACAGTTCATCCAGTCAGAGACAATACCAAGACTTTTTGGAGTTGAGTCCGAGACAAGAACTTGAGCTTCAAAATGTGGACTTGTGACCAAGACCGTACCGAGTGTAACAACACTCTCAACACACGCCAACCTGTCGCTGTTCACTCCAGTGGGGGCATTCAACTCAGATATATTAGACGCCAATCTCTAAAAAATAACAAAAACATTTATCAATCTTTGACAGCTGCTGTTGACGCTTCAGATCCATTGGGGCTCTTCTCTAAGTGCTCCTACGTAGTCTCTTAGCTGGGGTCTGAAATGTTCGCCAAATTGTTGCAAATAAAGTGGGCGTTGCTGAAAATCTGTGCTTTTAAAAATGACAGGATTTCAGACACTGACCTCATCTTGCCTGTGGATGTCTGAAAAGAATTGATATTGAATGTTTTTGGACATGTTGTGACCAAGGTATTGCATAAAAAAAGTCTTGATCAAGAACATGGCCAAGATTAAAACAATGGGCCTCTGATGTGGCAAGTTAGTGTGCTATGTATACAGCTACTTTTTCTCATGAGAACGTAATAAGACATTTTATAATAATAATAATAATAATAATACATTTTATTTGTGGGCGCCTTCTAGAAACTCAAGGACACCTTACAACAAGCAGTTAAAATCACGAATACAATGTTAAAAACATTTTAATGAAAATGAACTATTTAATCAGGAACTGTGTCCAACAACATAACTATCATTATAGCATGAAGTGTCAAAATATCAAGCAAGGGTCATCACATTTATTTTTCAAAAATTCGGGATAACCTGTTTATTTATTTTTAGCTAACTTGCTGGTGTGTCTTAGATCACTGCCAAGCTACAGAATCCAAGTGCACTACAGTTTGAGGTTACAAACGAAAATGGCCAAGAAGATTCTCCCTCAGGAAATATGACCGGTAGTTCAGCTTTACAGTAATCCCTCGTTTATCGCGGTTAATGGGGACCAAAACCACCCGCGATAAACCGCGACCCCCCTCCCCCATATAGGTACATGTACAAAGTATTTATAAAGCCAAATGTAATGGTATACTGTACATGCATGTAGAAGTAAATTTTGAAGTAATTAACATGACATAATGCTGTATACTAATAGGTTTAAACATTGGATTGGCTTGGATTGGAGACACATTTGTCAAATGTGCTGTATGTATACAGCACAGATGACATTTCTTCCCTCTCAACATAAAACAAGAAACAAGAGGATGTATAAATTAGGTTAGTTTATGAATAACAAAATACAGTAAACATATACGTGTAGTACTGTATATGTTGCTCTATGTGACTCGCTGTTGTTTTGCTGACTTCCGCTGCTTCTCGCGGACCTTTTACGGACTTTTTGCAGACTTCAAAAAAAAAAATTATGAATATGTTTGGAAAAATCCGCGATGCACTGAAGCCGCGAGAAACGAACTGCGAAATAGCGAGGGGTCACTGTATAGAGTAGCAGACATACTATTTAATTCAAAGCTCTCTAACAGGCTCTGCATGTGCCATATTTGATCTTTTTTTTTTTATTAAGATCTTGTATTTGACCTTGTAGATTTTACCAGCATACCGAATCATAGCACTGAGTGATGACATGTTGGGTGGAGTTTACAAGGTTGACAGGGGATATCGAAGGTGGGGTGTGGGAGAACATGACAAACCCCTATGATGACGGATTCAGACACTTGCACTTTAGTTTGAGGTCACAAGATGTATTGCCAGCTCGCTTTTAATTAGTGTCTGAACAAAGATGAAGTAGGTATGCAGTAAAAAAGTCAAAATTATGCACATGGCTGTTTCACAATCGGAAAACAATGGGTTTTAAAAATTGTGAGTCAAAGACGGTAAGTATTGTAGCACTTTTGTTAAGTAGGCTAAACTAAATATGATTGATAAAAACCACATGTGGTAATGTTTACCTCTCGCAGGGATGAGCGGAGAGATAAGAAAAGCAGGGTTTAAAAACACATGGCTTTCAGTTCCAGTCAAAAAGCTTTGAGTATGGATTGTTTTGACTTGCTCTAAAGCCAGTCAGCCATGAACAAATGTCTAACTGCTTGGCGAGTTAAGCCTGTGGGCCATATTATATGCAATGTGTCAGGTGTCAAAGACGGCATAAAAAAAGAAAACCCAAAAATCTCATGATTACAGTAGTGGATTATCTTTCTTGTCAGTGCCCTCCCGATTTCCTTTGTACTTTCACAGGATTATTGTTCACTGTTGTGGTAACAAGTTACAGGTAGGAATTTTGGCTCAGGCATTTCTGTGTTGTGTTAAGCATTATACAAATGAAATGAATGGATGGATCATAATGGACACGAGATAACCAAGGTAGTTGTTATAAAAATTCTAATCCTCAACTGGTCTTTTGTTTTGCACAAGTCACAATTTAATAGTTTCTTGAATTATAATAAATAATGTCATTTTTCAAAATACATACAGTACATTTTTCAGTGTAGATTGCTTGAGGTAGGAATTTATTTTTTATAACTTTGCTGTGTGAGTTTTGTCTTTTGCATGTTTATGCAACTACGTTTTTTAAACAACTTTTTTTTTCCTTTTGAAAAATTATACATGCAAATGTCAACACTGACAAAGTAATCTCCTTTCACACAGAGTTGCAGAAACAACTAGGGTGTAATTTGCATGGAAGATGAGTACCACGTGCACGCTTACCACCTGCTTGACTGCTCGATTTTTCTGCCATTTTGAAACGTGTCAAACATTTTAACAGTGTTCAGTTTTTAAAACGCTGATCTTGTTCAATTGTTTATTGTTCACCATCTCCCACTCCAAGTTCCAGATAAATCGTAATGCCCAGTTGACAATAATTTTCTTCTCAAACAAAATCACAAAAGTCTACCATTTCATAAAATACCACTCCATGAGCAATAGTTCGTTCTGGTTTTGCTCAGCGTTTGACAGGGGTACCGTCATCACTGAAACAAAATTGTTGTCCTTATCATGCTGTCATTTGTGAATTCCGGCCATATGCATAAGGGATTGCGAGGCTGGCTTGTTGACTCAGCAGGCAATGTTGTGTTTTCCCAGCTGGTCTGTGGGTGTATGGGGAACATGCAGTCATAGCTGTGAAGGAGGGGAGCAGACACGGCAGGTCCGGTGTGTCCGAAGAAGTCAAACCAAAGATGACATCCTTGCTGACTCCCACTGTTCTCAACTGACCCCAGCCAGGAGGCAGGCCTGCAACACCCACAGTTGTCCACCGGCTTGGACGACGAGCCCGTGGTCACAGGTGAGCATGTGTCATTAATATGTGAAAGTCACCTTGACATCCATAGTATCTGTGTGCCAAACTGATGTGAGACAAGTAAAGAACAAATAAAAGTAAAACTACACTTTTCTCAATGTAGCACCACAACTCTCCCTGCACTGGCTCGGCACATTCAGGTCTTAAAAGAGCTCGAACATGCTGGGAAGTCGCCGTGTTTTATGACTATGGTCTCAATAGCTTTAGACTCTCAACAGGTCCATTGAGATCTACTCTGTTGCAGCCTCCGTCCAACTCCTACGCAAAGTTTTGGAATCCCAAATAACTGCACTACTTAACACAAGCGGGGTTCTTCCGCCCTGATGCGCTGTGCCACTACGGTGACTCATTCACTTGGATATGGCAAAACTCTTTCAAGATGTTGATAACGGTACTTGGCGCCAATCTATTTCTATTAAAGAATATATTGAGGAAATAATGGGTCACTCTTTGGAAAATGTGAATAGTTTTTTACCTTGCCCGTGGTGTGGAAATTATTGTGCTTCACGGAGCTGTGTTAGTGAAGTCTTTACAGGCTTTTTATCTTGATGAATCACAAGATGTTTTTCTTGGTTGACTTGGTCACAGTCTGATGTCACAATGTTGTGAAGTTTCATTTATCTCACTGGCTGCGCAAAGTAATGGCACGGCATTTTGTTGTTTCCAGGGAAGCTTCTATCCAGCATTACGTTTGTCATATTATGCTGTTCATGCATCTATTATTTGCACACAGCTCAAGAAATGACATATGCATTTTGAACGATAGTCAATTCAAGATGACCAATAGCTGAGGCAAAAAGCAGTAAATGTTCAACTGATTATTGAAGTTTTCAGTGTATCCAATCCAGAATGTTGCTTTTAATGTATGCAGTACAGCATCTGTGATACTGTTGTCTCGGACAGTTAGGTTTCAAGGATTTAAAAAAAACAACAACAACAACAACAACAAATATGAGAACAAAAACAAAAAATAATGTATTTTTAATATATTTCATTAATTTCAATCACTTAAAGGAATATCAACTTTCAACCATGATGTATATATATTTTTTGGACCCCACGCAGAGAATTACATACATGCAAGGAGAGATGTCTCTGTGACATGATGGGTAATATTGTTTTCTGTTACAGTGTTCTCACAAATGCGGTAATGGGTTGAGGAAGAGGACAGTGTTGTGTACAAGACTCAACACAGGTAGACAGTCACAAACGCTGCAAGATAGTTTGTGCGTTGGCTTGACGAAACCTGCTGGTCAAGAATCCTGCTTCATCAAACGCTGCCAGAAACAACGCAAAGTCCAGTGGTTTGTCTCAACGTGGCAAGAGG
Source organism: Hippocampus zosterae (assembly GCF_025434085.1). Lineage (NCBI taxonomy): Eukaryota > Metazoa > Chordata > Actinopteri > Syngnathiformes > Syngnathidae > Hippocampus > Hippocampus zosterae. The sequence continues at coordinate 15,333,800 of NC_067455.1, forward strand.
TGATTTTTGGAGGCGCTGTTGGACCTAATATTAAAATATACAGGAATTGTATTATTTTATGTAATTGCAAAGGTGTTTTTTTCCCCCTGTTCCTTTTGTATATTCAGTGTTCAGTAACATGTGACCACGGGTATCAAGCACGTTTCATCAAGTGTGCTGAAAAGGTATGTACTTTAATATGTGTTCATGATACAAACTGAACAACAGATTTTACTGGAAACAGTCTTATTACAATTGCAGCTTCTCATTGATTGTATTATTTCTGGTTCCCTAATTTAAGGATGCAGCCGGCACATACAGAGAACTTGCAGCCAAAAAGTGCCACCACATCCCAAGGCCCAAAGTGGCTCTCCACCGGCGCTGCATCTTAGCAGAGTGTCCAGTGCGTCCAACCCCGTCACTACAGTGGTGGAACGCACATACTCATCCACCTTTACCTCTCCCAAGACCCGAATGGCATGCATCACCTTGGTCTGAGGTATAGAAGAACATTTAGAAACGGACCCCTTTTACCGACTCACATAGGAATCAACCATGCAAAATTTAGTAAAACCAGATTAATGTCACTTATGTGGTCATCTGTCTTTGTGCTAACAGTGTACAGTGACATGTGGAGGTGGAGTACAGGCTAGGATCGTCCAATGCCTGTCCCAGAGGAAACCCTCTTCTGGTTGTGCCCTCCATCTGAAACCACCAATGGCTCAGGCCTGTAACACCAACTTCTGCGTTGACCAAAAGGGTATGGAATCTTCTCTATGACCACAATGTATATACTTACTTATAAATAATAACAATTGCATGATGGATTGCACATTTAATAATATTCAGTTTGGATTAGAGTGTCAGAGAGATATTAATCTCACAATATGGAGTATCATTTTAAAAGTTTAGACCTATGCTCTCTGCAACACACTAAAGCATTGTGGAGCATTTCGACACCCTCATACAAGTAAACAATGTTAACAAATCACTGCAAACACCTCCCTTTATGTGCACTACTGTAACTTTTAACCACAGACATAGCACACTCTTAAAATAATTTGCTTTTTTATTGGTTGTATTGGGTGAACCCAATAGTGTTTAGGCATTTCAGCGACAGAATTTCCCATTTTTTCTTGACAGATTTGGCATGTCGGGATTACTTCCACTGGTGTTATCTGGTGCCACAGCACGGCATGTGCAACCACAAGTTTTATGGCAAGCAGTGCTGTCATTCCTGTTCAAATTCAAACCTGTAATCACGGAAGAGTGACTTTGTTTGTGATGCAGACGGGAAGGTCGTTAAGATCATCAAAAGACCATTCTTGATGTCCATGCTTGAAAGGTTGTGCTGATGTGTGCTCGTGCAAAGCACTAAAACTCTAAAGACAATTCAATGGACGTTTTGGCGAGCTGCACCCACTGAGTCTTTTCCTTGCGATCCTGGACATCTGAAAACAAAAATGTCTTGCTGAGAGTGCTATACAGGAATGTGATCAGAACGGTGCTAAAAGAACTGAGGTCTTTGGAGAAATCCCAGAAAATGTTCTTGTCATGTCTCTCATCTGGAGAAGGCACGTTCAACCATTTGATGCATTCTTGTTGGCACTACAAGGCCTCCTGAATAACAGCTAATGGAAAGGGACATAGCAAAATCATTTTACTTGAAGAAAAAGTCCAAAGTGAACTTGGATTAGCTGGATAAAAATATGATTTTCCATATTCATGAGGTGAAAAAAAAAGGTACTAGTGATACTAGCTGTATACTCAGCGGTGCTACAGTGTTGTTTGTCACCACTGCAAAGTTTCCTGAATGAACAAAAATAACTGTTGACCCATGTACAGTATGTTTGTTATTTATTGGCTTTATGATACACCGTTGCAGGAGAACTGCATTGGGAAGCAGTATAACTCACCTTTTTATTAATCTACCCTTAGTCCTTGAATATTTTGTATCCTGTTTCATAAGAACCTGGCTGAAAAATTGCTCCATTTATAATAGGGATGCACACTTTTTTTATACCAATGAAGCAATGAATTCCTATTTCTCAAGACGGATAACCAATAACCTTTTAACATTTTGAGTTAAGTATAGTTTGTACAAACATGGCTGAATCAAATACTCAAAGATGTGTCCTCTCCAAATATGACAACACCATTACAACAAAAATCCAAAATCAAAAGCTGATTATTTTTCCCGGATTGCACATTTATTATATTTTTGAAACCAGATGCTTTGTATTTAATGGCTTCTCACATATAGTTCAATAGTTCAATGCATGCCAAAAAGATACAGTAAATGCATGTAACATGGCGTATACATACAAACAAGTACACAAAGAAAACGACCTACAACTGAACATGCAGATGAGTGAAAAGCATTGATCACCTCATAGATCCACAGGCCACAAACTACGGCCCGTGGGCCGGATATAGCCAACCTTCACATTTTGCCCGGCCCCCTGCACAATACGAGACATGCATCATCATTTTTTTTCGGTCTGGCCACATGATTGAGACTTATACATGCATAGAATGTAACATTCTATTCCACTTTTCTGCAGTCTGAACCCCGTCCCTTAAAAACAAAATAAAAAAATCCTGGACACACCCAAGATTATGTAAGAGAAAAATTGATTGGTTATTATTTGGAAATAGTGGTATTTATTTCATCCATAGTGTTTTTTTCCTCTATTTTCTGATGTTTTGGTCAGTAACACAAAAAATGTTTTTTTTCCCCTTCCTTGTGGAATACTTGCAGAACATTAGGTGCAAAGAGCATGTAAAATGTCTTCCTCTAAAACAGTGAAGAAAACACACACAATCAATCTTGTATTTGTTTGTTTGATGTGTGCTCACTGTATTGTTTACGACGGGGCATTTTCGGTAGAAAGGAGAGCTTGATTTACACACTAAGTCCCACACAAAATGCTCTGTTTGTTTATGAGAGAACTGACTGCAGAGCTCATTTGAATGAATTTCTCAATGTGAGGGAGGAAGGGGGCTAAATATTTGACTCCGCCCATGTGAACTCTCAACCTTTATGCACCTCCTTTTTTTTTTTTAAACCATGGAGGCTTTAATGATTTGCCGTCTATGACATAATATTGACTGACAGAAACCCATACACTAACCTCACCCATGCAGTGATTGTGCCCTCTATTGCTACTGCACCAAAACTATAGCCATAATGGACCCGAACCTGAACAAAACAGAAAAATAAACTAGATACAACACAAGACTGCGTTTGTAAAAAGGAAATCAAAAAGCACTAGGGAGAAATTTATATAGCGTGTTAAGTGCAGAAACATCAATATTGTGTGTACCATTTTAAAATGCTGCTCATGGTACTCCAGATTCTCATTCTTTGACAATGTCATCGATGAATTGCAGATCGAGCAAATGTTGAATGAAAATAAACAAAAAAATAGACGTCAACAGCTCTGATTAAGATTAAGATATCCTTTATTTGTCCCGCAATGGGGAAATTTACAGTCAAGAGTTCAGAAAGGAAACCACTCGGTAGGGAGAGGGGATCACTAGCTGCAATTGCAGAATGCTTATTCATATTCAGTCAACTGCAAATGAAGAAGTCAAATACGCTCATAGCACATACCAGATTTACATTAAGTACCCTGAACACACACTGAATGACCTTCCACGGCTCGACTCAAAATGGCCGTTTCAACCACTTCCGTCAAACAGTTAAGTTAGCTCCACTCCGACTGACTGAGTGGTGAGAATTTTTTTTATGTTTTAAAAGTTTAAAAACGGAGGAGCTTCGAGTCCGCATTGGCAGAGTCAAGCATTTTGGTCCACCTCACACTAAGCCCTGCCTCAAATTGCACTCTGCAGGGCTATTCAACGGTGAGCGTGCTCAGAGGGGAGTTTTTGACAGGAGTGCATGATTTGTTCACCCAAATGTACCAAATGCAAAGCACAGCTTCAATTAGATTTTCATCTTCGTTCTTGTTTGCTTTTTTTTTTATGTTATCGGATTACTTAATTATCATACATCCCTAATTTATATTAAAATTGAATTATATTGCGATAAAAATAAAAACTGAGATCACAATGATTATAAACAACTATTCATGATTTGACAAATGATCAGTAATAGATGGTAAGTAGGAGTTTTAAGTTACAAGTTTAATTACAATTTTTTACTTTTGATCCCACAGTAAATGACAAAATGTGAGGACAGTGTGGGTATTATGTAAATGCATTGATACATGTTCACTATTGTGTTTTATTTTGGCTGTAGACGAACTGACAGGAAATGGCTTGTGCAATGTTGCAACAATGTTTACAATCTCAATAAAATAATTAAACGTGTCATCCACTTTCTTTTCTTTCTAAAGTGCAGATTTTATTTACAGTTCACATTCATTCTGACTCAAATTGTGGAAATTCAAATGCATGTCTGTTTTATTTAGAGGGACTTTTCACTAACATGACAAACAATTTGTCCTCAGTACGTTGGTGGGCATGGTCGTACAATTCACCCAATGCTCTTTCGTCAAACATCTGTGGGTGCTGTGTAATGTAATTTATGATGCTCATAAAAAGTGTTAGGCTTTATTCATGTATTCCATTTCATGAGAAATGAGCCACACACATTGTCAAACTGAAGTCTCTGGATTTTTTTTTGCCTGCAACCCAGTCAAGTCAAAACTTGATTTAATTGTTTATGTCAAGAGAAGAGAACAACTTGTGTTTGTAGTGAAAAGTAATTTAAGAATATGAGCAGTAGAGCTGGGGCTCAGGATAAATAGTTTTTGTTGATGCAACAAAGCCTTTCAGACAGCAACTTCCTGTAAAACGTCCATTGTGATCAAGATAAATCTGGTAAAAAGCAAAGCATTACTTAAAGCAGGTCTTACTTTCCTCAGGTCAAAACTTTGCTATCTCTGACTACATCTGTTTAGAGAGATTAGTCGTTTCGCCTCAGAGACACGCAGGTGGTCCACTGAAAGACACAGTGATCCTTCCATGAGGATGCACCCACATCAATCACAGCAACTTTAGTTGGATGACACCAACTGAAGATATCCTCCCACACTGGCGACAGGACTTGAGCACTGCACATTTCATGTCACAAAAACAGTTGGAGAAGGTATCTTAGTAAACTCCTGTTTTCAAACAAATAGCAAGCAACCGGTAGACTTAAATGTGTTTAATTTATTACCGTGAATAATCTTTGGTCATGTCATTGACAACAAGCAATGCAGTTGGGTTAAATTTAATTCAAAATCCCAACATGGAATCACAGAATACATTTTAACCGATACACACAACAGCCTAACGACCATGTATGATAATCTCAAAGCAGCCCAACAGATGGTGAAGTTGGGAAGAGGCTATTCATAGTAGGGCTGGACAACTGACCAAAAATGAACTGTGATTTCGATGTTGGCTTCGCTTTCTTTGCTTTCCCTTCTTTTGTTTGTTTGTTTTCCCCTCGTCCTTTACGGGTAAAATCAGGGTACTATGGCTGAAAACGAGCAATTATGGTAAGTCCAGCTCATTTACCCTGTTTACTCTTGTGTTGATTATTATGCACCGTCGCAGTGAAAGAAAGAAAGAAGTGTCGTTATTATTCATCAGCGGTGGGCTTGTGAAGCCCTTTGAGACTATTTTGCGAATAAGGGTTTGACTTGAGCACCTACCCACCGATTTTTGTGCACGTAGTCATGGATCTCAGTGACAGCAACCTGACTGAGGGTTTCGCGTGAAACACAGGGATCCAGAATCCGTACAACAGCACCATCTACTGGTGATATATCTAATGCAGCGCGAGTTGAAAGAATTTACTTTGCTCCAACACCAACAAACTGATTTGCGCTGTGGATGGTGTGCAGTGTACTCGTCATTTTGAATCTGAAATATCATGTACTTGATTATCATTGAAAACTCTTATTTTATGAATTATCCACGTTTAATTTTTGTTTATTTGAACGCCAAATTATCACCAGTAGGGCGTGCTGATGACGCGATGAAAGGGTTTTTTAGCATTTATGTCACTAATACCATCTTTACTGTCAGTCAACAGCATTTCACATAATTAAATCAAATACCATTTTCGGTGGTTGTGTTTCATGCAGGGCATGCGAACGTGTTGTCACGCCCAACAGCATTTCACATAATTAAATCAAATACCATTTTCGGTGGCTGTGTTTCATGCAGGGCATGGGAACGTGTTGTCACGGCCAATAGGTAATAACGGACTGCCAGAACAAAATCGTTTCTGTTCGGGAGACATAAAAACAAACAATGTCCAGCAAAGTAACTCATAGAAAATCAAAATATATCAACACATGTGCGTTAGACATAAATGTAGTCGAGGATTATGCTTGAAGCAGAAGAATGATTATTCTGGCATTTCCGGAAGTTTCCTCAACTGGGTCCTGCCTTGGGTCCTTGGCAACGTTGAAGACGTGAAAATGTGTTTGTTTTGAACCCGTGGCCACTCGCTGTAGACTCAATTAACCTCAATTTGTAAGATTTTTGTTTGTTTGTTTGTGTGTTACATTAGTACCATGATGCCAGGGGACAACCAGACCAAAACTGTAGCAATAGCCTCGGACGCGAAGCCAGCGAATTGTCAGAATTGCTCCCTTTTGCACCAGGTCTGTCACATCAAAGCTTTATAGTTTCACTTTTTTAAATATAAGCGATTGTTTATTAATCTTTGTCACTTTGTGCAGAGCTTAACGGAATACGTGTCATCATTTTTGTCACTGAAACAGAAGATTATGGTTTCGGCGTAAGTATTGATTTATGCACTTGGACGAGAGCACACATTTGGACTATCGGTACACGAAGAGTAGTGATACTGTATTCGCTTAACACATTACAATTTTTCGACAAAAATTGGGTCAAAAACAATTTTGATCATGGACCAACACAACAAGCTACTTTATGTAAATTGCACACCCTGCACAATCATTTTAATTTGGGTACGTATTTTTTAGTGACATGATCACTCTACAACAACAGCACGAAGAGCTACAGAGCCAATTGGTTACTTTGGAGAAAAAAACTGCGGATTACGAATCTGTGCAAGCAGAGTTGGAAGAACAAAAGGTATGTGTTGGGAAATAACAATAAACATAAAAACAATTCGCTTAACTTATATTTGTCTAACCTTTAGAGTAACTTAGATTTGTCCTGACTGTGTTGTTGTTGTTGTGTGTGTGTTGAATGAGAGTACTTTTGTATTTTAATTTAACTGGAAACTGTGTTGTTTCAAATGTGAATTTTACCAACTTGAATTGTTGTAGAAGATTCTTCAGGACTGTGGTCAGATGTCTGAAGAGGTTGACAAGTTAAAGCAAGAAAACAGTATTACATTGGCTCAGTAAGTTGTCATTCCAACAATAATCTTACCATTTATATGATAATGGTTTTAATGAATATTTTTCACTGTTTCCTGCACCTCAGGAATGGGAAGCTTGAAAACCAACTGAAGGCCATTAAAGGTACTTTGAAACACTGCCTTTATGATTCATTTATTAAGGTCACTCTAAACAGTTCTTGTCATTTACAAGTGTCTCTTTGAAACATGTAGAACTCACAGAAACTCAGTCGCTTGAGAATGCACAACTGAAGCGGGAAAAGGCCATGTTAGAAATTGATTTGCTGAATGTCCAAGTAAGTAAAAGTGCACTCTGAAAATGTTTACGACCCTCTGACATCAGTCTGCATGTGGCATGTGAAATACAACATCAGCCTGTCTCTGCAGACATCTTTGAAGAAAACAGAAGAAAATGCAGATAAAGTTGAACAATTATTACAGAATCAAGACAGGATAACAAGCATGTAAGAACATTTTTTTCACATTTTCATTTATGTGCATTTAAGCTGCTGATAACGTACTGTTTTGTCAATCAACAGAAAAGAGAAACTTGCAAAAAGCGTTGCACTGCTTGAAGGTATCTAAAATGCATTCCACCATCAATTTATTTGTGTAAAAACAACATTATAAATATGCCTTGAATTTGGTCCATCAACATGTTCTCTCACCCCCCACCCCCTCCCTCACTTTCAGAATCAGTTTCCCAAAGGAATAATCAGATATCATTACTGAATAAGGAGAAGGTCCAGCTGGAGAGGGACATTTTTGACCTTCAGGTGCAGTATAAGTAGTAATGTTTATGACTGTTTAAACGGAAGGAAGGCAGAGTTTAACCTAGTTACTGGTAATTGAAATACGCATTGTACTTACAGGGACGGCTTATAAAACTGGAGCGAGAAAAAAACAAAGGTAAATATAAGGATATTTTACTCTGAAATGTTTAACACTGTAATTTACATGCATTGACCCCAAGTAAACAGTGAACACTTGCAAACTAGTCTGATTTTTCGCGACCCAGAATACAGAAGTACATCAACTCAGGCAAGACCAGCTCCAGAACATAAAGTTGACAAAGGTGCGCTGATGATATCAATTACTCTACAAACTGTATAACCTTCACTAACCTGCCACAGGTTTAAAATATTTCTTGTGGATTCCATTTTTACAGAAAAGGTTCGAATACTTCTAGAGCATCTATGGGCTTGTGTGGAACCGCAACATCACCAATCAGCCAACTTGTTGCATTTCCATGGTGAGCTCTCATGAGTACACTGACCACTGGAGCTTCCAACTGTTTAATAGTTGTTATGTTCCTGTTTTTTTCCACATAAAGCCTGACGTTTCTTGTAATTTCAGAGCCCACCTCTCAGCAGAGCAACTGTATTCATCAGAGCGATCAATCCCAGACTGCTTTCCACAATACTAGTGAAATCCGAAGATCCTCCACTGAGACCAAATCCTTTGGGACACATTCAAAAACATCTCCACATGTACAAAAAACCAAGAAACAAGCACCTCCGCTAACAAAGAGCACAAAGTCAGAGCAAGAATCCGTTCCAACAAACAACAATCACCTGTCCAAACAAGTCAGACTGAGTGAGGCTTGTGAAACGCCCAGCGCAGAAGAGTTATTGGAATGGTTCAAGCCTCTGCCTCCCTGCTTATCCCCACTGCCTGTAAGATGTTATACAAGTATTTATTTACAATTGCAGTTTTGATCGCGTGCGCGCGCGCACACACACACACATGAAAAAAAAAACATGAATTGAAACATTAAACAACATGAAACATATTTTCATTCCTTGCAGGATAACGGAACACAGTTTATGAAGAAAGGGGAAAGAGAAACAGAACATGCCACACCCAGTCAGTGTCTTAAAGAAAAGGAGTTCCAGCACGTTCTAGCAAAGTCATGCCTTTCTCCAAAACGGCATTCAATAACAACCGGGGAAAGTGTAGGTTTGTGTAATGGAACAACACACGAAATGGAATGCACCTCCAACATATGTGAATCAAGTGTCACAACAGAGCTAAAGGATGAAAGACCCAGCACAAATGATGAGGAAATGCAAATTGAGGATGCTTCTGTCAAGCAGTTAGTATTGTTTACTACGTCAGATAAAGTCGTTTCAGTTGAGAATCCTCCAGCAAGTACTATTAATAATGAGCTGTGCTGTGCAGATCCTCACACTAGTTGTGCTGCCTGTAACGTACACAAAACGGATCACTGTAACACTACAGAATCACAGGAACAAACTGAAGGGCAGCCAATCAAAGATGAGTCTGCTATTACAGAGAAATTTGTCAACAGGGTCTCTGTTGGCAAAATCCACACCACCGTTTGTGTGGAATCCCACAATGTCAACACGGAATTCAACATGGAAGTATTAGATCTGCAGCCAATTACTTTCCTGACTTGCATCAACTCTGTACAGGGCAAAGATGATGTCAATAAGGAACACGTGTCTGAAAAGGAAAACATTCAAGACACAAGTCACTTGCTGCATGAAACTCAAAATGTTCGAGACATAAATCCCCAAAACAATGCAGAGCATCACGGAGAGGACTCGGAAATCCAAGACGGTGACCCATGTATATCACGCTGTGACATGAATTGTAGCATCACCAATGCAGAAAGCGAAGACCTGGTAGAAAATGATGGATTCTGTCCTGCAGACAAACAAGTGCAGGAAGCTCAGCAAACTGTAAGAGCTGTTGGAACACCTACTCTGTCAGGTCCAAGGAGCAACACACCGCCCATGTCAACGATTAATACTGCAGATGAATCCATTGCCAACCAAATACTTTGTGTAACAATTGCTCCACTGACTGATCTTCGGGATGACGAAAGAGAACAACCTCCTTCAGGCACAACTATTAACCTTGAAAGTAAACCTTTGAAGGAAAATGTGCATTTGTTGTGCCATCATTTGAGTCGGTCTCATTTCTCACCCAATGTAAAAACAAATGAGTGTGAAAACCACGCAAAACGAGTGGAAGGGACTGTTGTCAAAGGGTTGCCTCATAACGAACCTTGTGATGGTCAAACAGTCACCGCTATTGAACATACTGTTCTAAATGAGAATGGACAAAGTCAATCAGGGACCTCTGCTGAAATGCCTGACAGAGAGAAGCTCGATATGATCATATCTAGTACATCCGCAGCTGCTCCGGTGGTGAGTGCAACTGCAGAACCCAGTCGGCGGGAGTCCATCTGCGAAGTTCGCTCTGAAATGGGTCCACCCCTCCCTCCTGTCCTCACTCCTCTGAAGACACCTCCAAAGGCAGGCAGACCAATCAATCCAAGGCATGCCATTGGAAAGCTTTCCTTTCCCTCTCCAATGGATAGATTGGCCTCACCTTCCGGTCAGGTCCAGCCCCCTGTGACTCCCAACTGTCAGGGAGTGTGTTCATCTTCAACTCTTAGCAATACCTTTCCTCCAAACGGAGTCCCCTTGTCACCTCTTCAGTTTGGCTCTGCTACCCCAAAACATGCGGTGCCCGTCCCAGGTCGCCTGCCTGATGCGCTAAATTCCTCTTCGCCCACAGCCCCTTGTCCACCGCAAGAGAATTCTATGAGGATTCTGGACAGCATGTACCCAGAACTGTCGGCACGCGCCCGCACATTGAGCATTCTCAGAGGCAACCTTAGCATGAGTTCTTCAGAAAGCGTAGCCTCACCACCATCAACTGACAGTCAGATCTCCAGTTTTACAACCGTCACTTCCACCGCGACTGCTTTCATCAAGACTGAAATGAGAGGAGAAAAACGACCTGCCACAGAGTTGCCTCAGCTTAAAAACAGCAAATCTCCCAGAGCAGATGGCAGCTCTCCAAGTGTCAGCCAAGTGCCAGCCTCCTTGACAAACAGTGGCTATGTTTCAGCATCGTGTCAAACCCCAAAGCTCAAACCGATCACAATTAAGGAAACGGATCTATCAGTGGCGTTGGAAGAACCTGTTGAAAAAAACATTGTCGTCCGCCTTTTGAAGCGTATTGAACATCAAGCCTTCGATTTGTTGCCTGTGATCCAGAGCCACATCCATGTTGGTAACCTGGCCAAAAAACCTGTGCTGAGAGATGAGGAAAAAGAAGTCATTTCTGAGATTTCTCAGAGCGGCTTGGTTAGTATGTTAATTCAGTATTTATTGAGGGGGTACTGTACTGTCATCCATTTGATCCTTGTCATGATATGCATATTTTTACAACTTGATGACAATGCTTGTGTTTCTAGCACGATCGATCTATTCTATTTGATACAACAAAATATACAAAGAGTAACTGTTTTAGTGATGCAACTCGTGAACTTTCTCAAAATGTTTCAATCAGTATTTCAACAGGGCTTCTATCTATCGATCGATCTGTCTTATCTCAAGACCATTTTATGCTTGGTTAGTTTCTTACAAGGAAAGTTTTTTTTGCACATTTGAAGTACATTGTATTCTATGTGATGATAAACTACGGCCATTCTGTGTGGATGTGAACGAGTGTTTTGTTTGTTTTTCCCCTTCACCTGAAGGCAGATGACATGAAGTTGGCCATCCAGAACAAACTCAAAGCAGAAAAGAGGGACATGTGCGAAAAATATGCGCAGGCCCTCTGCAGAGTCTACACAGCCATCTGTCGACAGGAGGGAGACTTTGAAAAGGCTCGTACCTTGGCTTACAGCTTGCTTATTGAAGGTTAGAGGATCCAATTCATGAAACACAACTTGGCAGTCAATTGTGATTGCGCTATGTTGGACTGGATGCATTGTCTATATGTAATGAATTGTCATTTAATATGTTGAAATTACATTTCAAAATAACAAACTTTTTCAAAATAACAGGCTTTGATCAATACATTACAATACCATACGGCGGGTCTTTATTTTTATCGCGCTTTCACAGCAGTTGTACCTGCAACAAAGCGTTTTACAGAAAGGCTGTGTTTCTTTGAAATGGGCAATTCCAAACATTTGACCATTTTCGGCGCCACTTAAAAAATATCCTGTCTTTCCTGTTTCAGATTTTCCCAATGTCGCCAAGCTGATTTTGTTTATCGTGACAACATGGCCCAGTGTTTTGTCTCATAGCAGCCTTATGTGCCAGGCTGTACACACAGTCACTAAACTGAAAGCACCACAAGATCTCGCTAAGTGTCTGTCAGCATACCTTGGATGGGAAAAGGTAAAAGAGGGGCATGAAGCAAAATTTCATAACATGTATAAAACTACAAAAGACAGTACTGTAATTTTTGTTTTGCTTGTCAAAACAGTGCTACAGTATCTAGTTCTGTTGTTGAGTTCCTTTTTGTGTCAATTTGACCACACCTGTTAAAACCGAATCTGTCTGTGCCCCATCAGAGCCCACCTTGTGATATTGACCTTCTGATCTCTCGCTCGCTGTCAGAGATTCGGTCAGGTTCAAGACTGTCTTTCTTGAAACACAATCGATATGGTTCCGACCTGGGAACGGAGGCTTGGGAACTGGTCTTCACTTTGCATCTCCTGTGTGCACAGAAATCATGGAAGTGGAGCTATGACAATATCTTGAGGTACTAAACGCTGGTGCCATTCTGTAAGATTTGAAACTAAAGTATTTGCACACATTGACTCCTTTGTTTCAGAAATACATTTCATTTATCCTCTGGAATGTATTTTCCTTAAATGCTGTAATTTAAGAGTGTTTTTTGACCCCTCACCTTTTTTTATTTTGAAGATTATTTGGGATTGATTGTGACAATTTTACCCCACAAATTGCAATGAATTTATTTGTAGCTTCCCAGTGTGCATTTATATTTATAGTTAGTCCATGAATGCTTAATGCTGGAGCAGTGTGTTGACGATAATGTGTTTGTGACAGTAAAAAGTTGTGGCCACTGATGAACTCCTGGGTATCACAGCCCCGAGACCAGCAAGCACCAATCTCTGATGTGACAGTGGCAACTGTCCTGCGGCTAATTGGTTAGTTATGTTTGATGTTCACCATTTTTTTCCACAATCAACAATGATGCAAATAAAATCCTCTTTGATATATTTATTTTAATTTTTTTTATATACAGGGATCCTAGGTCAGTTAGGAATCAGGGAGAAAAACATTTCTTCCGTGTTAACTGTTGCCAGCATCATCAATACCTTTGGTACGCACAGCCAGAGTGAAGGTATGAATCATGAGTGCAAAAAAAGCAAAATTATCCAGATTATTATCTGGTGTCCCAGCAGCCAAATAAAGTATAATGTGGATTGTAATGCCAATGTTTTTCATGGCCAGCTATACCGTGGGAAGTGCAGTTAGCAGCGGCGTACTGCATCTTCGACTTGTCACCATGCAACCCCAAAGAAGCCCTGGATGCACTTGCAGGATGGCGAGGAGAAGCATCACGAAGTGTTCCCTCTGCCGTCACAAGCTGCATTTTCCAGCTGGCCTCGATCTGCAGACAGGTCAATAAATGAGTGATTCATGCTTCACAAAGACTTCTGGTTGTTTACACAAAAGTCTACATAATTTTGTTTTTAATAATAAAGGGAGTGCAGTCATCTTGCACACCTCCAGTACACGCTTTACAATTTTCAGTCTTTAATGAACTCATACGGTAATGTTGAAGCAGGCCAAATCAGATACCAACGGACTAGTCAATGCTATTTTTGAAGGAGCTTGAAGAGAGCGCTAACTCCAGGTGATGATGTGACCTGAACCACACTGTGCAAAGTTACTAGCATCAAGTTGTTTTGATTAGCTTTACTGTGACACCCTTCTCCAATCATCTGCACGTTGTATAAATTTGATTTTATCCTTTTACTGTGCTTTTCTTTTGATACATGAATGATGATACATGAATGAGGAAAATTAAGTGAAACAAACATTGCATTGTGTATTATTTCTGATTTAATATTTTAATTATTCACACCCTGTGTAACAAGACACACGTTCGTGAAGTTGTGCTGAGGTAAAACTTTATAGACAATGGTAATAATATAGATGTGTGTTTACATCTGACTGCAGTGCGCTTGGAAACGTACCATGTAAATATGTCTGTGGAAAAATCACCAGTAGTAAATATCTGTACAGTTTCAGAGATTATTTATTTTTGCTATTAAAGTCATACATATGTATTACAATCTCTTTTTTATTATTTTCTCACCCAAGACTCGTGTGTGAAGGACTAGAATTAATATGCATTTAAAAATCGCCTACAAAAAAGTACCATATTTAAGAGTTTTAGCCTTTTACCATATGATTTGACTATTTTATCCTGCACTGGTTGCAAGAAATTTAAGAGTAGCCTAATCCTTATGTGCACAAAAGCCATGCAAGTGGAGCTATGACAATATTTTGAGGGACTAAATACTTAAGAGGCATTCTAAAGTTGTACTGCACCTATTTCTTATTGAAAATGGCAAATTAAAGTATTTGTCTCAGAAGTCAATTAAATGTTTCCTTTGGAATTTATTTTCCTGAAATAATGTGATTTAGGGTAGCAAGGTGTCGACTGGTTAGCATGTCTGCCTCACAGTGCAACGGTCATGGGTTCCATTCTGGGTCCCGGCCTTCTTGTATTGAGTTTGCATGTTCCCGCCATGCCCGTGTGGGTTTTCTCCAGATACTCGAATTTCCTCCTATATTCCAAAAATATGCGTAGCAGGTTAATTGCTCACTCTAAATTGTCCTGAAGTGTGATTGTGAGTGTGAATGATAGTTTGTCTATGTGTGCCCTGTGATTGGCTGGCAACCAGTTCAACGTGTACCCTGCATGCTGCCTGGAGTCAGCTTGTGAGGATAAAGCGGTTCCGATAATAGATGAATATTTTATTTCTGAATGATTTTTGACTCCCCTTTTTTTCCAGATTCAGACAAATTTATCCCACAAATGGCAATTTATTTGTCGCCACGCCCATGAAATAAGGATAGCCTTTATAGTAAATGGATGGGTGGGTGAAGAAGATTGAAATACTATTAATAGTGGTGATCATAATACAGTATTAGAATATATTTAAACTTGTTTGCAAATTTATGTTTCTGTACATTGGAAATTATTCTGCTTGCATTTTTTATGTTGAGAGGGAAGAAATTTCATCTGTGTTGTATGTACAGCATATTTGACAATAAAGTTATATTCAATTCAAGCAATTTATTTGTAATTATTTTGCGTAAAGTCGGACTATATAACGTCGCCCAAATTTCAGAAAAAGGGTATGGAGGAGCCGGGTTCGATTCCAGCTCCGGCCTCCCTGTGTGGAGTTTGCATGTTCTCCCCGGGCCTGTGTGGGTTTTCTCCGGGTGCTCCGGTTTCCTCCCACTTTCCAAAAACATGCATGGCAGGCTGATAGGACGCTCTAAATGGTCCCTAGGTGTGAGTGTGGGCGTGGATGGTTGTTCGTCTCTGTGTGCCCTGCGATTGGCTGGCAACCAGTTCAGGGTGTCCCCCGCCTACTGCCCAAAGATGGCTGGGATAGGCTCCAGCACCCCCCGCGACCCTAGTGAGGATCAAGCGGTTCGGAAAATGGATGGATGGATGGATGGGTATGGAGGAGTTCAAGACACAGTAGTGTATAAATGTTTAAGCATGTCAAGTGCAACACATTATGTATATATTTTTGAGTGTGGAGTGGAGAATCGAAAAATATTTCCAATTAAGGTGATCATTGAGGGAAACAAAACAAAATTTCTCAAACAATATTGCAAATGTTTACGCCGATTTGTTTCGTGCCATATAAATACTTTTAGGGATATTAAGACGAATCTTGGATGCGGTGGTATATTCAATTGTGATTTAGGTACTAAAACAAATATATTATTTGTAAAGTTTTAACAACGGCCAGGTAAAGTCTCCGATAACTACTTCCCCGTTACGGCGTACACTTCCGCTGGTTTTTCCATTAGCTTGATTTCGTGTGGCTGTGCGGAGAGGTGTGTTCAAAGATTTAAATCCCTACACATGCGCAGATGCGGGAGAGTGCTGCTGGGTGCGCCATTTTTGCTGTTTGACAAGGGGAGCGGAGTTGGACAAGCCGATTTTTAACAACCGCGCCAGTTTCCTGACATGAAGCACTTCGAGGTTAACAAGTAAACCAGAGCGGTAGGCAACCGTCTGTTTGCTTGAGTGCGAAGTGTTACATGTGCCCACTTGCTTGAAATTTTCCCATTGAGAGGTGTTCGCGCAAACTCGAGTCCATATGGATCCCAGGACCGCTTGGATCCAGCCGGAGCAGAAGGGACCTGCCAATTCGTTATGGATGCACATTTGGGAAACGTCTCGGGGATTTGGCACGAATTCCGACACCGACAACCCCATTCAGTACCATCGTGACAACGTAACGTTTAACGCAATCTCTCCGGACTCTAACAACGAATACTCTAAAAGTGTAACTGCCCCGCCGCCGCCGCCGCTACTCGGTGCTGTAATCGGGAAATTGTCGAAGCAAGACGGCGGTGGAGAGAGGGCGAGCGCCCGGAGAAAGGGCTCCCTGTCACCGTCTTCCTCCTCTCTGGACTCGGAGGCCGATAGCTCATCTCCCTCCGGCTCCTCTCTTCAAATAGACAATTTAAACGTCGCGGAAGAGGCAAGCAGGTTTTTACACTACGGCGAACACGAGATGGACGAGAACGACGTGAAGCGGCAGCACTACCACCACCACCCTCCTCCTCCGCCTCTTCCTCCGCCGCCTCGTCCTCCTCCTCCTCCTACTGCTTCCCCTCTGCCGCTCCACGCTGCTCCCCAACATTGTCGCAGCACGCAACAATCTGGCAGCCACACCCCCGCCAGGATGAAGAACCAACACTGGAACAAGCAGCGCCATTTCCATCAGACGTTGGCCCGCAGGAGGTATCTGAGCCGAGCCAACTCGCTCCACGGCGTCAACACGCTGCTGGCCCACGACGCCTCCTGTAGCCTCTGGAAGACGAGGCGCTACAGTCCCGGGGTCAATGGGTAGGTAGTACAAACAGTTCGGCGGTATCACGAGGTCCCTCAAAGTGCGGATGCGGACCTCTTTAAATTACAGAGATTATTCTATTCAAAGCAAATCTGAGAGGAGTTAAACTTTGTGATGACTTACAAATGTAATTAGTCACTTTTCTTCATCAGCCATCTCCTACCTTAGTGTCCCACGTCCTCGACTTACAATTTTCCCACGGGACGCACAGTTCCAAATGTGCGTTTTTGGGACGCAAGGGAGGAAATTTCTTAGTCAAAATAAATAAATAAATAAATACCACACACACACACACACACACACACAGAGGCCAGTGATCCCGCGGCAGTGCAGCAGACGTGTTTATGATTAGTCAATTAAGGATGATTAGTCAATTAAGGATGGAAAAGACCTGCTTTTGTTCTAATAAACCGTGATTATGAATATCAATAAAAATGGATTCCCATGATGAACGTTTACGAACCCCAAATTAGTTACCGTGGTTTTCCATTGGGTAATCTGACAGAACCGGAAAAACGGTTACTGTGAATTTCCGAAATCCTCAGGCCTGCTACTGAATTATTAAAATTTTTGCAGCATTTAATTATAATTGTTTGTTTGTGTTATTATCATATTATATGAATTGAATAAGTAGACCATTTCAGAATTTGAAATTTGGGACTCTCGAAATGCAAAATGGGACTCGTACTTTTCTGATCGAGTCCCTGGGACTCGTTGGTGGTAAACTGTAAAATTATCACTGAGACTTCATAATGTATCGAAAAAATATCCTCACGAGAATGGCCCGTGCACTATGCAATAAGTTTCATATCTATCTTCTATATATATATTGCGCGTCGTCCAGCACGCGGTCTGTCCTTCCGTCTGTCCCTTTTCAAAACGTACCTACTTCACCGCGCCTCCACTGCGCTGCTCAGGCAGTGGCTCACTACGATCGCGCGGGCATCTTAGCGAAAAAATGTTGTCTACCCACAAGCATTGCAATGAAATTGTTAGTTATTTAGTAGAGCTAAACATCTCTTTATTTTCGCGATAAGCAATGAAGATGAACAAAAAGTTGAACCAAGCAACAACACTTTTATGGGCCGAAGGCCCACCTTTACCAGCCTTCCGCAGGAACTAGCTGATGAGCCGCCCGGAGGGCGGCGAACCACCACCTTACCAGCCTTCCACAGGAACTAGCTGATGAGCCGCCCGGAGGGCGGCGAACCAGCTAGTGGATTTATATTACTTTACACAGGTCGAATCGGAACGGCAGATATTTTTTACAAAATCATTGCTGTGTTGCAATGTCATATTTTTCCGATCAATCAATGACAGATTTTTAGTATTTTTGATACTATGTATGTATGTATGTATGTATGTGTGTATATATATATATATATATATATATATATATATATATATATATAATTTTTTTTTTAAATAAATCTTTGCTTAGTTAAATGAACTGAATAATAAACCAATTTGTTTCCTGCCTTCATAGCCTCCATGAAGAAATAGTTGACTTCTTCAACTTCATGTCACCGCGTCCAGAGGAGGAGGCCATGAGAAGAGATGTCGTGAACAGGATTGAGAACGTCATCAAGGAACTGTGGCCCACGGCTCAGGTAAGTGTTAGGAGACTTATTTCTTTTTTTTTTCAAATAACTTTTTTCTTTTTATAGAGTACACTTGATGTGATCATTCACTTCCATATTGTGACATACACAAATGTTGATTCTATATTATTTCTTTAATTTTGATTTAGGTTAAGAATCGACTGGCAGGATAGGCAGTGATGCAATAAAAAAAAAAATCTTGACAGAAATTATCCTGGTACAATTGATGCTCGAATTTTTTTCCCAGTTTCACAGAAATTAATTTAATCTCCTACTAATAGAAAGTTATAATGGGGATAAAAAATGACGACTGGCTTCAATGCAACACAAATGATTTTCTGATTGTCAACATGGTCAATTGGAGCAAAAAGGTGGAGTGCCTGTCTGTTTTAGTTGGCTTCTTCCCACTCCTCAATTATTGCGGACATATCTCCTGTCTTTTTGGCTGGCTGCACTCAATAAATGTGTGTTGTTTGCTGAATAGGATATATAGATTAAGTCTTTGGAATGTTCTGTTTGTTTGTTTGTTTTTTTTTTCAATTACATTGCCTAGTTGTATCATGTACAACTCAAATTCGGATTTTTTCTCCCAATGTGTTCCATAGGTGGAGATATTTGGCAGCTTCAGCACAGGTCTCTATCTTCCGACCAGGTAGCTTTCACCTTAGAAATGTCAGTCATTTTCTGTCCATGATGTTGGCGTTTTGGAAGAAAGGACACTATTTTTGTGTTATTGTTGCAAGACATGCTTCTATTGAGTTTTTATGTTTTAGTTGAAGATTAGCGGCTTCTTGCCATCCGATCTGTTACTGGTTTACAAAATATGTTAAAGAATAGTTGGGTTAAGGTTTGCTTATTCATTCCAACCTCAACTAATATGCTCATCAAAAACTATGCAGTGAATGATTTTGGCTTGGCGGTGGAACTATTTATTATTATTTTTTTTTAATTGTTAAATGAACCCATATACATCTTGCTTGGGTTGCCAGTGACATTGACCTGGTGGTGTTTGGAAAGTGGGACCACCCCCCATTACAGGAACTAGAGCAAGCACTAAAGAGACATAACATCTCGGGCCCGTATCCCATTAAAGTTCTGGACAAAGCTTCTGTGAGTCACTCCGATCTCTGAGCCATTTTATTTAACCGTCGGTTGCTTCATTTGGATAATTGCTGTGAATGCTTCCAATTGTTTCTCTGTCCCTCACCAGGTACCCATCATCAAGCTCACTGACCATGAAACGGCGGTCAAAATTGATATCAGCTTTAATGTGGAGACTGCTGTCAAAGCAGCACACTTCATTAAGAGCTACCTAAAGGTAACATTTCATACCTCCAAACCGTGTCCATTCCAATTTGTCATTGTTTGTTGTGTCGCTCTTGCAGAAATACACAGTTCTGCCTCCTCTGATCTTCGTACTGAAGCAGTTTCTACTTCAGAGGGATCTAAATGAAGTCTTTACAGGAGGCATCAGCTCTTACAGCCTCATACTAATGGCCATTAGTTTCCTGCAGGTACACTTTTACACCTATATGAACATTTCATTTCCTGAGTGGCGAAAAATGCAGAAGGATGTTTGTAACATCGCTGTGGAGTTTTCGTCTCTTTGTGCTTGCATCGATTTGCTCTTGCTTCTATCGCATTCCTAATTGTGAATAGTGATGCAACAAAAGACAGGCGATACCCATTGAAGGGCCAACTTAAAGTTATTGAGTCTCACTTGGTCTCAAAGACAAGTACCGTATTTTCACGACTATAAGGCGCCATTAAAAGTCTTAAATTTTCTCCAAAATGGACAGGACGCCTTAGGGTGCGGAGCGTCCTTTATATGCGCCGAGTTCCAAAATCTGACTGACAGCCGACACGCTGTTTATATAGAGAAAAGGCGGCAGTGACTGTGGCCAGGCATGCGGGGGGGAAAAAAGTCGGCCAATCAGGGAAGGGTGGGTGTGTATATATACATAGATGGAGAGAGAGGGAGAGGAGACAGGCAAGCTAGTCCGCCAATGGTGAAGGGTGGGCGTGTAAGTGGACGCCTCAAGCCAGTACCAACACTTGTATAGAGTGTGGCAATGTGCATTGTTGAAAAACGACTCCGGTTTTGGTTTCTAAGAACCCCTGAAAATAAATTCGACAAAAAGACACGCCTACGAAGCTCAGTTCAAACTTAAAGCCACCGGTTATGCTTTTGGCATGCGTGCCCATCTCACAGCAGCGGTGAAAAAAACAAGTCAAGCAAATGAACTCTGAGCTTGCCGTTATTCCCGGAGGGTTGACTAAAGAACTCCAACCGCTGGACATTGGCATCAACCGGGCGTTCAAAGTAAAGTTGCAAACGGCATGGGAACAATGGATGATCGGTGGCAAACACAACTTTACAAAGAGTGAGAGGCAGCACTTGGCGAGTTACGCCACAATACGCAACAACGAGAGGGAACGCGGCGTTTTTGATGGATTACGGTACTTGCACAATTGTTCAATTCTTTCTACACACACACGCGCTGCCACCATGTTTCGCTCTGTTCTTTACTTTCAAATGTGGGAAAGCTTCACACGAGAGAAATGTTGACTTTGCTGTTGCTACTCCTTCTTTCCGCTCGGCAATGCGTAGCAACTCACACTAGCATGTGATGCATTCAATGACAACTGAGATGTGCAGTCCTCTGCTTCTGATACAGAGGATGAGGACTTTGATGGATTTCTGGGTGATGATTGATCGATAAACGTGAGAACATTGTACAATGGCTAAATAAAATACACCCGAACTCAGTTCTGCTTTCGTTCCCTTTTTAAAAACGTGTTTTTATCTTATCTGTATGTCTTGGCATGCTACCGTATGCTTCAAGCTAACGTGTTAGAGTGCGCGCATGCATGCCGTATGTTTAAGCTGGCGTATGTTTTACCACTGTAAAACTGCGGCCATTAGTACGATGCGTCCTGTGTATGTGTAAAATACAGAAACGTCACCCATTAATGAGACTGCGGCCATTAGTACGATGCGTCGAATAGTCGTGAAAATACGGTACCCCTTATTCAGCTTATGCTTTTTGTTGTTAAAATTGTCTGTCTTTTCTGTGGGATCTCAAAACTTTGAGGGTGGCGCATGGAGTCTTACAAAGTTGAGTTCAACACTCTTTATTCATTCGCAAAGGCTGGCGTTAATCTCGCAAGAACTTCTCTCGATACAATTTTGTGCTCTTCAATGTGGTCATGGGAGATACTCAATATCGGTGATCCCCAGTGAGAATGTCTCCTTTTTCTTTTGCCTTCTATGATTTGTCTATTTTGTTAAGGGGCTATTCACAACAGGACTGCTGACTGCCCTGAAACATAAATGACGGTTTGAGTAACTTGGTTCTTCTACTCACAGATGTGCAACTAGTGTGAACATGCCATGTATTCCCCACCCCCTAGCTAAATTATATAGATGTATAGATAGATGGATATTATATATAAACGCACAGTGTCCATGTGTTTACCCACGTCCTATCTTTGAGGGTATACTGGAGTGCTGCTCAAGACCAAACCCCTCCGAATGACTAGCTTTCACCAAAGTTGCTCTTCCTAAATTGACGAGAACTGATGCACTGTACATATGTCTCTCTTAGGCTCAAACATTTTCAGATGAGGTATATAGAGAGTCAGAGTCCTCATGAAAGAATGCTATAGCAATTTGTCATCTAAATATCAGTACACTTTTACAGAATGCAAAGAAAAACAGCACCACAATATGTCTGAATGGGAGTTTGTATCTGCCTTATGATAAACCGGTAAAGGGTCCAAGGTCTATGTCGACTCTTGCCTGAAATAAATTGTCTAAATGATGAGGACAGATGGCATCCAAATATTCATGGAGGGACGGGCGTCACAATTGGATTCAGTTGTGCAATTGGACATTTGAATCCTTGTGCACCCCTGAAGACTAATGTGGTAAAATTTTGGCCTCTTCAAGCAACCTGTGTCATTTAGTTTTCTCTATGTTGCTGATCAGTTGCACCCCCGCATCGACACACGGCGTGCTAACATCAACCTGGGCATACTGCTGATTGAATTCTTTGAGCTGTACGGCCGTGACTTCAACTATATGAAGATGGGCATCCGGGTGAATGGAGGGGCCTACCTATCCAAAGAGGAGATGCTCAAAGCTATGGGCAATGGGAACAGGCCATCTATGCTCTGTATCGAGGATCCAATCCAGCCAGGTCAGAACTATTTTTAACTACTGTGAATTCTACTCATTTGACTTTGTACTTTGGTCCCACATTATTCATACATTTTATGAGACTACTTTAATTTTGTTCTAAATGTGATGATTTCCTGCTGATAGGCAATGATGTAGGCCGAAGCTCATATGGAGTCTTGCAAGTCAAGCAAGTGTTTGACTTTGCTTACATGGTACTGAGTCATGGTGTCTCTCCTCTTGCTCGGGCATACCCCAACAAAGAGTACGAAAGGTAGGCATCCCTTCGTCTGTGTGTGTTGAGGTATGGGCCGATATTAGAGTCTGACGGTATGATATCCGAACGCAAAAGTTCATGATGCGTCTAAAAATATTCCTTTTGGAAATATTTGGGTGAAATAAACAGCACGGTTTTCCATTGAACAAAACAAATCGTTTTCATTTGTTTAACAGATTATAGGATATTTCTTTAAGCAATAAGATAAGATAAGATATCCTTTATTTGTCCCACAATGGGGAAATTTACAGCCTCCAGCAGCAAGAATGTATGTAGAAAGATGTCCCATTTTAAATTTAAATAATCTTTATTAATTCATGAGTAGTGCCTGTCACCCTGTGTATTATATATTGAGATTAAGATTCTTCTTCAGTTTTAATTCTTATGAGTAAGTCACTGTGTCCTATCACTGGTGAGCCATTTTTAGAACAAACCGGCAGGCTTTTCATGTTGTCCATGCGGGTGACAATCTGCTGGCACCTATTAATAATTTTGTAAAGGAGTAATTGACATAGCAAAAAGGCAAGCAAGTATGCTGGTTTTGCTCAAGTGCCCTTAGTTGTCTCTCTCTGTCGTTCCCGTAACTGCTCACCCTTCCTCTCTCTGCTTAGCTGAGACAGAGGGACAAAAGAATAGCCGCTGCTGGTCTCTTGTCATTAGCTTCAAAGGCATGGCTCATTTACTGATGTCTGCAAGCAGCCTATCATATTGCTGCAAAAAACAAAAGTAAAGCTCATCGCCAGTGACCGGCAGTTTTGGCGGTTATTGAAACCGTGACATTTTAAAATCACGGTAAACCGTCAAACCTGTAATCGGCCCATGTCTATATGTGTCTCTATTTCTTTCCCTTAAGATTAATATTACCACCGTATATCTTTTGCAGTACTTTAGGTCGTATTATTAAAGTTTGCCCGGAGGTTGTGGCCTACAGGGACTGGACTATTAAAACATGGGGAGCTAAGCAGTATGCCAACCAGGAGAATCATGGTACGGTGTTATTTCAAAGAATTAATTACTGCCTATTATGCAAAAAATGTGCTTGTGAGTCTTGGAAATGCAAATGTTTATCCTTACAATGTACTCAAAATATTTGGTTCTATTTGGCTGAAATAGGTTTTAAAGTTACACAGAGAGGAAATATGGGATAACAGAATTACATTTATTCTAACACTTCTGTTCGTAGTTGAATGGTCCCAGTGAAGGTCACCACAAAGAGTAATTCTTACAGACTTTTTATTTTGCAAATGTGATTTGAGTACAGTAGTGATGTTTTGTTGGCCTACAGATGTAGAGACTTGTGAGAAGGACCTTGCCAGACTGATGCTGGCTTCTGTGGAGGATCAGCGAGACACTGCCTCCCCCCTCAGTGCTGATTCCTCCTCGTCCTCTCCAGTCTTTCTCAACAGCCCTCAGCACCATTCTTCATCCTCCTCCCCCAGCTCAAGCTCCTCCTTTTCCTCCTCTTCTTCCGGGAGCGACATTGTAAGGCAAAAGGATAGTTTGTCCTCCAACACTGACATACCAATTAAACATGACTGTGCCAGAGTTTCAAAATGTCAGAATGATGTGATCAGAGCAATTTCTGTGTTTCAGGAGTCTGATCCTCCTTCCAGCACGAATGGAGTCCAGCACCAGTCCTTGAACCTTGCCTCAGTCCATTTTATAATGCAGATGGCTGCACAACCAGCAGGCTTTATCCACACTACACCGCAGGTTGGTTTTACTAAAGCATGATCATATTGTAAAATGTATCAAACGGTAAAAAAAATTGATGCAGTGTATACTTTATTCATCAGTTGAGGGCACTCAGTGTATTTTCACGACCAAAAGCCGCACTTAAAACTCTTCATTTTTCTCTAAAATGACGGGGCGCCTAATAATGCCTGTCGCCTTGTGTATGCGCAGAGTTCCAAAATCTGTGAATGCTGTTGTGCTAATTCAATGAGGGGTCCACTTGACTGACTGATGTTGTGCCGGCATATTGCTTTTATAGAGGAAAGGCAGATGTAACTGTGGACAGCATGCATATGTTAAAGTGGGAAGTGTCACTCACTAATAGCCCCCCCAAGTAGGTGTACCGTATTTTTTGGATTGTACGTTGCTCCCAATTAGAAGTCGCACCAGCCAAAAAAAAGCCATAATTAAGAAGGAAAAAAAAAACATGTCGCACTGGAGTGTGTCGCATTTTGGGGGTAAATGTATTTGATAAAATCCAACACCAAAAACATACATATCATCTTGAAAGGCAATTTAAAAATACAAATAAAATGGAGGACAACAAGCTAATTAAGCGTACTATATACTAACATTACATGACTGACATGCCTGGTAATGTCAGTACCGACGTAACATATTAATAGTTATTCAAATAACTCTAGCACAAAAAACATGCTAAGAAGTTTACTAAACCATCAGTTCACTCCAAATTCCTAAATCCAATGAAATCTTTACTGTTGTGATTGGTTGCCATGGTAATGGACAGAAACGTCCAGAGTGAAGTTGGGAGCGATGGTGAACACAGCTTCAATCAGACTTGGAAGCAGCGCCGTGTGAGTTGCGCCACAATTTGTGAATGGCTCCTTAATGCTTGTCTGCTTGCACTGTTGTTCGAGATTTTGCAAAAGCCTACATCATTTCCGAGGAGCCGCACGGCACAGAGACTGACAATGACGCGAGGGAACCTGCCATGTTTGATGTGCCCAGCTGTTCATTTCGAATAAAGATTAGGACTTTGTTGGATTTGTGGATGAGGATTTATCAAAAAAATAGCGTGAGTACATTGTCAAATACGTCCAAGTACAACTGAATTCAGTTTTGCTCCAGCTTCCTTTGCAACATAGGCTGGCACCAGGTTTTTTTTTTTTAAGGCTACCGTAGGTTTTTACCATGCCTGAGTCCAATAATAGAATGTCTTGTGTATGTATAAAAAGAAATACACTGCGCCTTTTAATACGGTGCGCCCGATGGTCGTGAAAATACGGTGGACATGTTATGTAACATATTGCCATGCATTGGTGCCACCTCCTCACACCACACGCCATTTTGGTTTTGTAACCCAAATTTTCAGTTTATATTTCCAGGTCCACACGTCTCTTCCTTAAAACCTAACCTTGTCCTCTCAATCCCTCTCTGATTGCTAGTTCTACCGCGAGAATCTACCATCCATCCACCTGGTACACCGACATATGGTACAAACTGCAGTCTCCCAGCACTCTAACTCCACAAGCCCTCTACCGAGCCCCCTCCACCAACTCCACCACCACCGGATAGGCGGGCAGCACCAGCACACGTTCATCGTTCGGCCAGAGTCCCAGGGCTCATTTGAGACACACAGATTTGGCTTCAAGCACAACCAAAGCAGTAGCCTCCGTGGTCAAATCCACTCCCATGGTAGTTTCAGTCCCCAGCGTCGGTTTGTTCCTCAGGGCCACAATATGGAACCAGGTTTGAGGAACCAGCAGCACTATAACTGCAATACATGGAGACACAGGAAAAGGGACAGTCTCCCAGCGCTGAATCAGAGCAGATGAAGGATTGAAGCACTGATATATGCTGCTTTTATAGACCTCCCTCTGGTCATCACAAGATGTCTCTTGCATAGCTGAGACATTTTTTTAAAGCTTGTCCTGGAAGTCAATTCAGATTGTCTCCAATTGGTTCAAGTGACCAAGACTCAATTTCTGCTTCTGTTCTGCCAACATGAAGCAATTACTTGACTGTGGCTGGTGAAGGACAGTGGTCTTAAGTGTGAACTGGAGAGCCTCAAAGGTTTGGCCTTTCGAAACACTCCCTCCACATTGGAAGCGCACCAGAGCTGAGTTAACAACTCCGACTTGGTCCTCACCAGTGTCACTTTCATGAAACCTCTCAGAAAGCGAAGTCATGTGCCATAGTAGTGAACGGGTTCATCTAGCCTTACCCTGAGTCCCTCTCAGTTTTACCTCTTCTTGGGCCTTTTAGATGACCCCACCTCCCGTGACAAATTTCTTACTCTGAATGCATCGTTCCCTTTGCAACGCTCTTACAGCTTGGGCTCCAGTCCTTTTGAACGAAGTGGCGCACGACCTTTCTAGCTATGCAGCACAACGCTGACTCTGTTTTCGATGTGATGGCACAAAACCTGACCTTCTCAAGTGCTGAAACTGTGATGACTTGTTTGAATGTACTGAGTGGTATTTGTGTGTTGGAACTTAAGTTCACTTGTGTTTGTCACTGAGGGATGTTTTGTTGTTCACATTGTCACTTTAATTTTGTTGCATTCGTGTGCAATAGTAGTTTGCTTTTATTTAATTTATTACACATTTTAGTTTTTTGTCCCCCCACAGCAACATTTTTTTTCTCCCCTCAAGTCCTCATTGACCTGTGCAATATCTGGATTTTTAAGGGCCTTGATTGAATGTGTTCTGCTTTCCAACTCAAGGGAGAGGTGGTCAGGCGACAATGCGAAACATGCCAAAACAAATCTCATAACATTTACGGTTCAATCTTCATCATAACAGTTTGTCCAAATATCCTCCCCAACCCCTGCAAAACTTATTTTTTTGTTGCCCCCTTTTTTTGTTAGTTTAGGTGTATTTCCACAAAGGGGGGATACTGTGGAAAGTTTTTTGTTTTAAATTTTTTATTATTATTTTTTAACCATTTGTTCATTCGTTTCCTTTTGTCTTTTCAAAAATATTTGGTGCTACTTATTACCAGCAAAGTG
This sequence comes from Hippocampus zosterae, assembly GCF_025434085.1. Lineage (NCBI taxonomy): Eukaryota > Metazoa > Chordata > Actinopteri > Syngnathiformes > Syngnathidae > Hippocampus > Hippocampus zosterae. The sequence goes on from NC_067455.1 coordinate 15,361,812, forward strand.
CTTTTGTTCTGCCTTGATGTGCTTTAATGATGTCAACCTAAAAGGACCACTGCCTTTTTGGATGACCAAGTTCCCCCATACATAGCAAAAACTTTAGTTCAATGGACAGCAAGGTTTGCTATGCATTCATTAACGTGGCATCACAAATTGTATGAGGCCTATTAACATTCTTTGCTCTCAACTACTAGGTCCAAACCCACATAACCTATTAAGGATCCATATGATGGTGAGAGTATGAGGTACGGAGCCTTGAACAAAACAATGTTGAGCCATGTTGTTTCCGCATCCTTTCCAAACTGATGCGATTAGCCTGGTACTGATTTTATTTTTTATTTTTTCAGTACAGATTTTCATTAAGCTGTCCCAAGATAATCAATGAGTGGTTACATCTTTATACACCAAACCAATTCCCATCTTATATATGTGTAATTAAAGATGTGTAAATGACTGACCTATTGATGTATCCCCCCCCCCCCCTTTAAGTCTTAAGTTTTTCTATTTTTTTAATAAACATTTTAAATGCCACTTTTGTGATATTGTGTATTATTACATCTTTTGCATTTTGGTAATCAATGAATAAACTGATTTGTATGCTGTTATATAGTACAGTTGTTCATCAAAAAATGAGAATATCATGAAAAAGTTTTATTTCCGTCATACTATTCAAAAAATAAACTTGGGTAATGCATACATTCATTCCACACAGACTGATACATTTCAAGTGTTAATTCGTTTTATTCATTCATTCATTCATCTTCCGAACCGCTTGATCCTCACTAGGGTCGCGGGGGGTGCTGGAGCCGATCCCAGCTGTCTCCGGGCAGTAGGCGGGGGACACCCTGAATCGGTTGCCAGCCAATCGCAGGGCACACAGAGACGAACGGATTATATCTGAAAACTATTTTTTAATGTGTGGATTGCACAAGTTTCACTTTTTGAATCATATTGAAATAAACTTTTTCATGATATTCAAATGTTTTGATGAGCACACCTATGTATTGGAAGAAAATGTTACTTATTAACAGAAAAGGGGAATGTTAGAAAAATAGAAGCATGTCTTTTTAATCAGAATACAAGTGTTAACTGCAAAACGTTTCCATCCTGCAGTCATTATCCTCAACAATTTGTCTTGACATACAACCACTAGACATCACATTACTTACTGTCTGACGCGCGCGCACGCATGCCAATCTGCATGATGAGGAGCAATGGCTGTAAATGACCCCAACAAGAACGAAACAGATACAAGACAGGTAGGTCGCCGAGTGTGAAGGGAAAAAAAGTAAATCACAGTTTACCTTTTAGTATGAAATCTGACGATGGGATGCAGGGGCATTGTCAGAAACGTTTCAGTGGGATGCACAGGGTGACACAAAACCTCGGTGAGAGCTCGCTGTGCACGCACCATTCTTTCTCAGACCACCCATAGTCAGGTTTTCTCGAAATACAATTCAGACGCTTCCTGAACTATCAATCATTAAATACCTTTGATATTAAAAGGAAAACAATGAATACTGTACTGCATAAAAAAATCTCGAAATACTTGAATTTCAAATGTCTTGTAGTACCTGTGGCACACAGAAGAGAGCGCTGCTAGACTGTTTTATTTTGCTTTGCTGTGTCGAATAATTTTGAAACCGTCACCACAGAACAGGGACTGGTAAATGTTTAAAGTCTTCAATAAAATGTAACACATGAAGATCACATTTTAAATAAAGTCAAATGGAATCCAAAGCTTCATTTTATTGTATTTGATCTCAATGAAAAATGTCATACACACTAGCCCAGGGGTGTCCAAAGTCGGTCCTCAAGGGCCAATGTCCTGCCTGTTTTCCAGCTCTCCTAGGAACAACACACCTGATTCAAATAATCAGAGTCGTTCTAATGCTGCTTCAGAGCTGGCTGATGACCTGATCACCTGAATCAGGTGTGTTGATGTTGTGTGTTGATTTGGTGGCTTGATGGATGGAAGCGCTCAAGCAAGTACATCTGCCGCTCACAGATGTTGACAAACACTGCATGGTGAGACACAGCTTTGAGGCATGGCCTTTAACAAGCAACAGAAAAATCAGCTTGTAGTTGGATGATTGCATCTGGCTATTCCATCGTATATGCGATATGATTCTTTCTTTAATAAAAACATTGATTGAACAGGAGGAACTGATGGACACTTTGTTTTTGATGACTTGCATAACTCTGGCGGCCCATTGAGGCCAGTGGTTAGCGCGTAGACCTCACATTACAGTGGCCATGGGTTCGATCCCGGCTCCGGCCATCCTGTGTGGAGTTTGCATGTTCTCCCCGGGCCTGCGTGGGTTTTCTCTGGGTACCCCGGTTTCCTCCCACATTCCAAGAACATGCATGGCAGGCTGATTGAACACTACAAATTGTCCCTAGGTGTGAGTGTGGGCGTGGATGGTTGTTCGTTGCTGTGTGCCCTATGACTTGGTGGCCTACTGCACGAAGACGGCTGGGATAGGCTCCAGCACCAGCCGCGACCCTTGTGAGGATAAAGCGGATTGGAGAATGGATGGATAGATGGATGACTCTGCCAGCAGAGTCTTTCCTTTTATTTCTTGTTCAAATATAACAAAGCTCGTCATGGGCTTATGATGCGCAGGAGGGGCTAAGCTTGTCAGTTGGAGTTTGAGGGTAGCCTCCCACTGACTCTGTGCTGCGGAGGGTAGACTCCTGACTTTTGTCTGTACTACCTATGCTACCTATGCATCCTTGATGGAGTCCTTGGAGGAGCACGTAATGCTAGAAAGGCACTTTTCCATTAAAGGTTACGGAATGGCCTGGCCCCTGCTCTGCCCTGGCCTTCGTTGCTTCCCCATTCCAATAGGCAACAATCGACTTGGGCGAGATCAACTGAGCTGTGCAAGCTTTACATGCACTTGCAGTGTTGGGGGTTCCACAACATTTCACGAGTGTCCGAATCTAGGCCACTGGTTATGATTCAAAAATACGAATCACAGTTACACGGTGTGGCAACATCACATCTCACACACTGTGACATCAGATGTTGACATCACGAATGAATCTTCTGCAGCGATACTCCATGCCCCTTTGATACCGCTTTACATCATTTTAGCTTCACATATGTTTCCGGGTCGAATAAAGCACAGCTGGAAAATTAAACAATTAAAAATAAGTCACGGCTGTCATGAACACTTTGCAGAGATGTTTGGTAGGGATCTAAATCTTTGCCCAGGAAAGTTAATCGGCCAACGTCAGTTTACCTGTCACTCTCTCCTCCGGAGGTTGTGTTTAGCCCAGTTGTCAGAGTGAAATACAATCCCCAAGCTGCCTTTATTTCACACTATCATGCCTTTAATCTCATTGTGGAAGCCAGTGAGGTTGGATCGTTGTTATAAACAACAGTGACTGTACATCGTTTACTGCTTATAGTACTGGCAAAGGCCCAGACTGTTATATATTCTCCACATATAATATTGCATGGTATCATTGGAAAAAACAATTGCAGTATTTGAGTTTATATTCTCTATCCATCCATGCATCCATCCATCCATCCATTTTCTACACCGTTTATCTTGAACAGAGTTGCGGGGTGTGCTGGATCCTATCGCAGCTGACTTCAGGCGGAAAGCTGACGACACCTTGAACTGATCGCCAGTGAGTCGCAGGTCACATACAGAGACAAACAACCATTCACACCGTCATTTATTGAGAACCGATCCCACCCTGCCAGCACCCAAGGCAGGCGAGTATGCCACTACACCATCAGCGACCTGAATATTCTCACAGAACTAATTTAAATTACGTCTGCCTACATATCCTTTGGTGTATAATTGATTTTAGAAAACATTTATTCTTACCTGCGATGCTTTTGGAATTAATTTTATAAGTGTGGGTTAATGAAAAACAACTATCATTTGATAAGGCCTTCGAAGAAGGTGTGCGGTCGATCAAATCAAACGAGAGAGAATATGTCAAATGCAGAAAATACAGGGTATAAAATAAATCACAAATAATAGTAAGATAGTACTTTAAGTCTAAGGTGGAATGATAAACCGGGATCCATTACCATTCTCAAGCTTGAATACCGGGAAAAAAAGATACATGCAGGTTGGAAATTAACACTGTTGGTCTTCCGTTTCATGAAAACGAGGTATTTTGTCTCATTAACTACAGGCTCTAGATTAAGAACTTTTTATTATTATTATACTTGACTCACTGTGAGGTAGGTTCTCCTATCTCTGAGGTTGAAGTCACCAAGGTAGTTTAAAAGCTCCCGAGTGTTAAAGCCCCGGAAGAGGATGAGATAGTCAAGGGAGTTCTTAAAAGCTCTGTATGTTGTGGGGTTGAAGTCGTAAGAAACCTAATTAAAAAGCAACATTTAGAATCGTGAAGAATGAAGAGATTTTGGTATCATTGTGATTTTTACTCGGCCATGGAAGACAGTTCATCGTTCTGCTGGGTTGCTAGCGAGCGAATCAGTGCATGAGATAGAAGTAGACTCTGTAATATGACAGAAAAGGTAAGCAACGACAAAGAAAACTGTATTTTCTTATAATGAAGCTCAGCAAAGCATTTTTAATTAGACCTTTCTGCTTTTATTATGAGTGCGTTGGGCAAGGTGTTGTGTTTCTGTCTGGTTACGTTTGGATTTGTTTCCTCATGTGTCCTTTTTTGTCGCCACCTGTTCTCGTCATCAATGGCCCTTGTGTTTAACCAATGAGCTCCCACAACCCTTTGGGTCATGTCCAGGTGTTCCTCGTTGTCTCGTCATTTTGCTTGTATTTATCTCCCGATATGTGGGTGTCTGTGTGCGCCGCTCCTGTCATGTTTTGTTTTCTGTCACGGGTTTCTTTTGTTACTTAACTTCCTTGTGATTTCCAGGACTTTTTTGAGTACTTCAAGTTTGTGTTTTTCCAGTGTCCTCCTGTTTGTATATTTGTTAAATACATCTTGGTCACTTCTCCCTGCCTCCTTGCTTTTTGGGGTCCAAACAACTACCACCCATGCAAAAAAACATGACACAAGGTTATCTATATGGGTGAATGTTCATGAAATTCTGACTGTGGATGGTATGGTAACAATGACTTCTCGGTTACAGAGGGGGTTACAAGAATGTGAGTGATGTGTGAGCACATATGGCCACCTCTCAGTGAGCTGTAAGTGTCACTCTTGCCTACCCCTCTTAAAATTCTCTGGCCGCGCCTCTGTGGAAAAGAAGCAGCATTTATGGTTTCTTTGTTCCTCTTCTTCCTGCATCTCTCACCTGGTAAGCAAGTTTTTGGAGGACTAAAAGGATTTGAATGTTCTCTAATGGTTTGCATTGAGCTACTTCACACTTACCACGAGGTCTTACAAAGGTGACAGTTTGATGTGGCAATTGATTATAAGATAAGATAAGATATCCTTTATTCGTCCCACACTGGGGAAATTTACAGCCTCCAGCAGCAAGAATGTATGTAGAAAGGAGAAAGAGAAAAAATGTCAAGTTCCTTTCACTGCTATGAATGAGGCTTAGCAGTTGATTGTTTTCATCGTCAAAGGTTCCACAGTCTTTACTGACCTCAACTACATTTTATTTGTAAAGCACTTCGAAGAAAACTGCAGCGTGTGAAAAAAACCCCGGCAGATTCAGTTACACACACAAACACTGAAGGCTTATTTTCAGGGTCATTGCTGCAAGAACTTTGGAATCACACAGACAGGATATTGGACGTGGTTTGGATGGAAAATACTGTCGTGGGCAGTCGCATTTTGCCTCAAACTATTCGCTGTAAGTTAAGAGCAGAACAAAAAAAAAACAATATTTACTGAATTATTATAGAGATGTTACTACACTTTTTTTGTATGGAGGGATTTGACCAAAGAACTATTTTCCATATGCAACAGTGAATTCAAATGACAATTTACATGATTGGGGATCATGAAAGATAAGCATGATTTGTAAATTGTCCATCAAGGTTTTTGTTCGCTCTGATCTCGTTATGAAACTGAATCATTCATTGAAATCATTTTCAAAAGGAACAATTCAAAAAGCATGTGTGTACATGCATATGTGTTTGTGCATAAAACACCCAAAAGAGAGAAGCTGCGTTTTGCTTTCTTGCCCTTTGCTTAACCCAGGTCAGGTCAATATTTTCCAGCCGATTCATTAGCGCTTGTCTTCATGTGTGAATAAAGGTGCACTCTTTGCCATCCTTGTAGTCTATTTCTGTCACTGTTCCTGTCACCCGAGAATTGAAGGGGAAAGAACCCCATTATAATATAAAAAGTAATTCAACTCGGCAGTCAATAATATCCCTGTGAGACTTTTCTATTATGAACAGCTGACAGAGTGGTAATTTAATGTTTGCTTGAAGCACCTCCTAACAGTGCCTGTAGATGGATTGTTGCATATTTGCGTTTCATCAAACAGTCGTCGTCCTTGTCACTGCACAATAAATGCATCAGAGGGTAACACCAAGTTAAGGCTTTCGAAAGTTTACCAAGGCTTTTGTTGGACAAATACAGTAATTCCCTATTTGCAATTCTGACAGAGCGCTTAGGTGACAGCTAAACAAAGTGAATCAATTCACTTCGTGCAGCTTTTGAATTAGTTTTATTGCGTAGTAAACTAGGAGGGCACGCTTTAATGCATAGACATAGAGAAATCAATGTCCTTGTCCACAAAACAAGAATCAGGTTCTTTACCCGACCTTATAGGATATTGGTCAGGTTCCAGTGCGACTTCGCTCTCCAATTGCATCAGGTGATGTTCCATGTTGAGATGTTTGAGACCACCGATTTTCTTTCCAATCTGAGACTCAGTAAAAGAGTATAATTCATGCTGGTTTTAAGCGTAGCGATCTGCCTGCGGTACTTTGTGCAAACACGCTAAATATGTCCGGTAAGTCTTAAAAAAAAGTACCACGATGTACTATATTTAAAACAATAGCTTCATAAAGATACATACATCAAGCTATAAGACGTTAACCCTAATACAAAATAATGCCACTGTCACGTGAGGAGCAGAATTTAGACCTAGATGCAGACACGGCACGGCAGTGGCAAAGTAAAAAGTTGTTGTAAACAAAAATACAAAGTATACAAAGTAACTACAGAGAGCCACGCTGGATGCAGAAGGCATGAAAGAAAGCTTGATATTCTGACGTGTTATTGAGCAACTCAATCTTAAACACTGACAGACAGGCAATGACCAATCTTGTCTGACAAAATAAGGGTGACAAAATCATGCGCGTGACCCTCGTAAGGATAAGCAGATCGGATAATGGATGGGTGTTTAACGCAGAAGTTTCTTGAAGAAGCAATCAGGCACTTGCTGCTCTATATTTGTAAACAGTGTGCCTGCGCTGGAGTGCAACAACTGACATATCCGCAAGGCTCCGTGTGCTCGTTACAGAATTGACTAAAAGTAGACCACTTGGAAGTATTGTTCCAGGTCATGTAATTTGGATGAAATGTAATCAAAAGGAGGCAGATTCGGACATCCGTGAATGCAGTATGGGTGGTGGACATCATATTTCATTCATAAATATGACAACATTGGGCATCAGTCTATATGAATCTTTACAGAAATAGATTGAATGCATTATTATTATTATGATTATTATGACAGTAAATCCCCCTCCATTACAAAAAAGAAGGGGAAAAAAACAAGAGGTGGAAAATGAGGGCTGGCAGTTTGTCCAATGTATCACAAAATAGACTTTACTCGCTCACATTTCACATCAGACTCACAGGAGGACACAAAACAGTATATTCGCTGAAATGTTTTAATGTGTTTACACAAGACAGTTATGTACTGTTTTTAACCATGCTGCAAAAAGTGAGTCCTTTTCTGATAATTTCTCCTTTCAGCAAAATAATGCATTTGCTTTCAAGTACCAATATTGATGACAACCCTATTTTTTCTTTCATGTTGGTCTTACCAAACAAGTAAAAATTTGTGTTTGGTAACAAAAGATACTAGGCACATTCGCTGGACTTCTCTGGCTAAATGGTACATTAACTAAAATGCCAACAACATGGAGTTCTTACTGCTTCATTATCAACATCTCAGTGTTTTAATTGGAAAATGAGGTTGTACACTTGCAAAGACAGGCGAAAGCAGGCTGACCAAAAAAATTGAAAGCACACTCTGTACTTCAAGGCCAGTGAAGTTTTTGGACAACAACAGCAACCCACTTCATATCAAAGTAGGGCTTTGTTAACTTTCTATAAACAAAAGAATCCATCCAAGCTCGTACCGCCACTGCACCCACGCACACAGAATTCCCAGAGGTGCGGAACACGAAGTGCGCAATGCAGTTTGAGGTCTGTTAACGTGACTCAGAAAGAGCTGTGCTTTTGATGTAGCGTTCAAAGTGTTCATTGTTCTTTCAAGAAATATTTATTAATACATACTGTACATATTCATGACCCAGCTCAGGGTGTCCCCTGCCTGAGGACAGCTGGTATAGGCTCCAGCATGCCCCACTACCCTTGTGAGGATAGAGCGGTTCGGAAAATGGATGGCTGGATATATATTACAATACAATACAATACATGCTGATTTATATAGCGCTTTCACAACAGCGGCAGCTGTAACAAAGCGCTTAACAAAACGGTTAACATAAAGTAAAATGATAAACGCAACACATAACATAAAACACGGACAGTCGTGCAGTCCTAACCATTTTTCCGTCACACGCTTTGTTGTTTGAAGCAGTTTGAGATGAAAGAGGAGAGAATCAAGGTGTCCTTTAGCCAGTGGATCAGAGACGTCCTGCTCAAAATGTGCACACGTCGGCTACAAAGTTTCAAAGTCAACAAGTGGCTGTAGCATTCATTGATGAAAAAAGAGATTGGTTCAGTTCTCCTGTCCCATGGAAATCCATTTCAATTCCAAGCGGCGACTCTCGGTTCCAAACACGCATCGGCGCTCTGCGCCGACGCTCCTCTCTCCTCATCCTCAACTTCAGCAGCCATCCGCATCTCCACTGAACAAAACGGGGTTGTGAAAAATGCTGCCCATTACAGGCGCAAAAAACACAAGCACCCCAGGTCTGTCTGGCGCCGACATTCATCCCAAACAAAATCTGTGCTGGTACAGGCGTGCTGCCGAGAAGGCGCAACCAGAAAGCAGAGATACTTCTCCTTTGACGAATGTCGTGGCCAAAAAACGCTGAAAACAGTCCATATCAGGTCCACACGATGAAACAACAAACAACATGTGACAAAACAAAAGACAAAAACAACAAAAAAGAACAAAAAAGCAAGGCTCTTGAAGAGCACTTGCCGAAGGCTGCCTCCTCAGGCGCCATCTTATATTCATACATCCACTATGATCTCAAGTAATAGTATTAGTAAGACTGCAATGTGGTTGGGATGATGTCATGCGCGCGTACATGAGTGGATGATATGTGGTGACATCGGCCCACTTCATTGTCCAACTGATATTTCATGGACAAGAAACCATCCATTCCATTCCTGCCATGGTGGTTACGAACATTTAGGGCACATATACACTGCTTCCGGATTGTAATACTTTTTTTTTTTTTATGGTAGCCTATATCTGTGCGGCACGGTCCGGAGTGGCCCACAGACCGGAGTATTTCACCAAATTATTTCGATATCATGGATTTCACTTATTGCTGTTTGTTGAGGAATTTATTCCTTACTGTGATTTTATTTAGCCCCTCTCTGTTTTTGGTTCTGTTCAAACACGAAAACAAAGAATGTAAAATGCTGTTGGATGTATTTACTGCTCACTGTGATTACAAGCACCTTCAGTGCCCCTCGACCGCCACTACTTTTAGGGCCCCCTTCGGAGGACATGTTTGACATCAAAAGAGTAACTGTGTTCCTGCCATCACATCAAAGATCAGACCAAAGACAATAGTGGGTAGTGGTGATCTGGTCTCAACTCACCACTCCCAACTTTTCCCAGCTACACCGAGTCAGACAACATGTACATTCCTTTGTTTCCAGGATTTGCATGGAGGCGTAACTGCCCGCCTCTCATTATCATATTGTCCCGATATGTTCTCATGACTCATGACTCTCTACGCTTCCTGATGAAATCTGAGACTCACAGGAGCCTGTATTGATTTGTGTTGCGTTGTGATAAACTGAAGAAAAGATGACATGGTGTTGAGTCTTCTTCCACCTTATAGATAAAAGAACCTGTGTCCAAGGAGGGCCAAAAGCAAATTGACAGCTCCCCCTCCTCTGCACTGTTGTAGTTCAGAACGTAATTCCTGTATGTGTGTGTGAGAAGGGGGCGGGGGGGGGGGGGGGGGGGGGGCACACGGGCATGTGCAGTACTAGGGGTGAAAGGCAGTCTCTTAGTGCCCACCTCACAGATCTTTCATGTCCCAATCCAACTTTACATTATCCGTCTGTGGATGTCTACTTATAGTTCCCTCCTAAATGTCCTTTGACCTTCTCCATGGACTCCATCAAATCAGGTTGTCCTTCTGCCATGCCAAGGACTATGTGCCTCTCGTTCACACCCCCAATGGTGCAAACCACCAGTTTTAAACTGCATCAAGCGGCGTGCATTTGCGAAAATAACACGACAAAGTCTAGCCCACCACTGCACAATTTTAGACCACTTCTCACACCAGACATTAGCTCGTCATAAGAATAGTCGCAGTTGTCTAAAGGGGAAGTCAAGGTAACAAGCCTTTTTACAATTATATGTTGTGTGTCGCCCCACTTGTCTAAATATGGGACACTGAATAATTAGTTTGTGAATATGAATTAAGCAGGAAATGCAATTGTTTTTTTAAAATCCATTTCAGGGGTTGCCCTTTTGCCACCCCTCACCACCAAATGGGGGTCGTGTGGGGTGGCTGCCTCATCAATGTGACATTCATTCCTATAGGACTGTTCACCAAAGAGGCAATGAAGGAACTCACTGCTGTCCCACTCTCACACTTTGTCTCTAGTTGGGTACAGACAGTAACCCATCTTCAAACATACTCAGGTGCTTTCATCTTGAAAGATGATATAAAACCCCCGAGGGTCGTGACTGAGGACCCTCATTATCCCTGGCTTGTGCTAACAAGCAGTGGAACTTTCACCTCTGCTCATTGCAACTGCAAGCTGGTAAGGTGTATTTTTATTTTCTACTCAGTATTGTAAATGTCATAAGGCTGTTTTGCATGTTTATTGAACTATAATCTTCACTTAGTCGTTATGAAAGCTACATAGAGCAAGTGTGTCAAACTCATTTTAGTTCAGGGGCCACATGGAAGAAATTCTATTCCTAAGTGGACCAGATGGGTAAAATCATGACACATAACTATACCCAATTTGCATTAATATTACGCAGATTTTCGTGATATGCAGGCCATCCGTCAACTGTAAACCATTCAACTGTAAATGTATTGCAATATATTTAAAAAAAAGTGGAAAGGATTTTTATATTTATATCTACTTTTTCATAAAATACATATTTTGTATGGAACACACAAGAAAATGAAAAAAAAATAAATCAATCAATTACATGCAAATATTTTGTGGAAGGAAAAAGTCAATCAAAATACAGTATGTGGTTTCACAACTTCTTTTCAATGAATCCAGTGAAGTGCAAAGAATTAAATTGAAGACAGTTGGCTTCAAGTTACATTTCGGAATGCCTACTGTTTTAGACTTTTGGAAACAAGTTTGTAATCTTGTTCTCTAGTTACCATTTGATTAAAACACCTCAGCGGTTAGCAAGCTATTAGCTTGTGATGAATGCATGAGCCAACAAAGGCAATGCATGTGCTGCATTCTGAATTTTTGGGTTTGCTTGATTGTTTGTTATTGTGACATTCACAAAAGCAGTAATACTTTGCCCATATAAGCTTTAACATTGCCGTAGGCGTGGTCATGTCATATACACCTATTTTTCATACCGATGGTTACAGAATGCATTGTGTGGTCCAATACATTTAATTAATGAAGTTTTAAAGATATTAAGACGGGACGGTAGTCGACTGGTTAGCACCCGGCCTCACAGTGCAGAGGTCCAGGGTTTAATTCCGGCTCCAGCCTTCCTGTGTGCAATTTTCATGTTCTCCCCGTGTCTGTGTGGGTTTTTCTCCAGGTACTTCGGTTTCCTCCCACATTCCAAAAACAGGCTGAGTTCAATACTCTAAATGTTCCCTAGGTGTGACTGTGATCGCGAATGGTTGTTCGTCTATGTGTGCGTTGCGATTGGCTGGCAACCAACCAGTCCAGGGTGTCCCGCGCCTACTGCCTGAAAATGTCTGGGATAAGCTCCAGCCCACTACGCGACCCTTGTGAGGATAAGCAGATCAGAAAATGGATGGATGGATGTTTCATTTAAGTTAATAATGGTGTAGTGGTACACATGCCTTACTTGTGCACGGGCAGCGTGGGATCGTTTCCCACTCAGTAAGTGTGAATGGTTGTTTGTCTCTATGTGCTGTGCGACTCACAATGGTAGATGTAGCTGAACATCTGGGAATGACAGACACTGCAGCACTGATTTACCTTACAGATGGAACTTGAACTGCACAAAAGACTTTGTGCCCCCCACCCCTCCCCACACCTTGTAGCATCCACCAAATTTCATAACCATTCGGCTAAAGACAAAGTTAGGTCAATTAAGAGAAATCCGTTCTGCTGGCGTGTTAACTGAAGTTGAGATTGTCATTGTCATGAGTTGTCATTCCTTCAAGCTCTTGTGTCTGCTGGAAATCAGACTCCAAGACTCCGCACATTTCATTACCCAACAATCAGTTGGATAAATAGCAAATGGTGAATTTTCCACAAGATTTGTTGTGTTGCCAACTTATCACAACTCATTACCGTTTCTCTGCATGCAAACATCACAAATTACATCTGGACGTTTTGTAGTTGAATTAGCACCACACATGACACCTCCTTACACGCTGCCAAAATGCCATTACAGTCAGACTTATGGAGTCACTGAGCAGTGTGGCGTGCCACTCTGTTTACCTGTTATGTGTTTACTCAAGCAGGAGAAGTAGTACCATTTCGTTACTTCGGTGTCCACCATGTTTCGAGTAATATGTTGTACATTCACGTTTGAATTACTGAAGTATCTAATGTATGAATTGATTTTGATTTGGGAATCATCTTCTCAAAACTCTGAATTGTTATGACAAATTAGCCATGCTAAAATGTCCATATCATTTTTCCAATGAGTTGCTCTGATGCTGTAATTTAATCTCAAGTGTCAAATAGGCTTGGTCTGTGAGTTAATTAAATGAATTTGCAAGTCACGCTGTATTTATCATTATTCAAGTTGCACTTGGGCAGCAGCACTTTTATCAATTCTTGGCTGGTTGCCGTGTGTGTATAGTGTCATAGACGCGGGTGTATTTACAGCTGAATGCATACAGTATCCGGTCAGTGGTCGTACTCTCGTCTCTAAACGGTTTAGACATCCAGAAGAAAATTAATCTGTGTGAGAGTGCTCGTTTGTGACACACTGAAAATACGTCAATGCTTTTAGATGAGTTCCTCACACCGGTGGGATATTTATTCCTGTGTCTGCTTCTGGTTCAGTTGGGACAGGGGAATCATCTGGATACGGATACATGTTCTTAAGGAGATGTATAGTTTAATTGAAGGATTATATTCCACTGTTATTATGATTTATGCAATATTAATTCAGCTAAAAATGGGGAGCACATAGAGGACATTTTGGTATAATCGAGGAAATTATACTCTGAAAAAGAACTTATTTGGTCCTAGTCTAGTCAGAGTAACATTTACACTCAAAGACCATAAAATAAATAAGTAAATGCTACTTAAAATAGTTGACTCATTATACTCCAAATAAATTAAAATCAACTTTTATCTGAAAAGAACATAATTTACCCACATTTTCCTCTGATAAGTGTAGGGCAGTGTGTCCAACATACGACCCGCGGGCCAGAATTGTCCCCCAAGGAGGTTCGATCAGGCCCGCAGGATCATTTAAAAGTGAAAAAAATATATATAAAAGACACGGAATGAATATTTTTAATAAGGTGCAGTTCATTGAGTATCCGCTAGAGGACACACTGTTTTAATCAGAATAAAAAGCAGAATTGTTTTGATCAGAGAAGAAGATAACTGCAGCCTCGGGCTGTCACTGAGATAGACCCAACACAGTAGCCGCTATCAAGGACATGTGACTACTTTATTCTTCACACATTTAATAGCACTTTCCTTAGTTTGTAAGGTGTAGGCAGGGATTACATTTGGATTTTATATGCATGCATAAATGGTTTAAACATTCCTTTCTTTATAAATCTCGTTTAATCATAAAATACATCACTATATTTTTCAATACCTATTATTTGTTTTGTGCCTTTGTACAATCAGTAGGATCAGTTGCAATGCATATATGTGAATGATAAAAGTAAATTGCACATTTGTCTAAGGAAATCCAAGGTGCTTGATGAAATGTTTTGTAAAATATATGTTCATTAAATGTCAACATTTTCCTAATGCTTTCGTGCTTCTTTAGATCAAAACAAAGGAAATATATATTATGTTGGTTATTTATAGCAAAGTATGGTATAATTTTAATGGTCCGGCCCAGTTGACATTTACCCAGGCCGTATGTGCCCTACAATGTGAAATGAGTTTGACACACCTGGTGTAGTGGGTGCGGCCTCATATACTCTGAGTAAAGAGATCCATTCTGAAGATTTACTCCGCTCTAGTGGCCAAGGGAGGCAATTGTATTGTAAAATGTTTTAAATACAGCGCCATTTACTGTGTATGTTACTCTTGCAGTTTTATCAGAACTAGAAACATTCAAACCCAGGCTATGCACCTATGTCCGGATGATTGCAAGATGTGAATGTGCTCTCTCATCACCCCGGCGTTACCCCTTTGAAAGTTTCATTTAAATCTGATAACTGAGCAGATGAATTTTGAACTTTTAACAGATGTACTGTAGTCATCATAACCTGTTCATGAGCTTCTCTTTCTCCTACTGTACCTTATTCTACTTCCTACCCTCCCCATTAGAAGCCCTCTCCCCCTCCCCTTACGATTCACTTCCCTCCCACTTTCTCCCTCTGACTCTAAACAGCACTCATTCTCGTCTCTCCCTTCACTTCCCACTCCAACATGTTGGCAGGAGGAGGCGGAGGAGGATGCTGCGCTCAACCCTTGGCGCGTTCTTGCCACCTCTTGGGCCAGCGCATGGTGCCTCTGACTCAGAGCCACCTTTCACTTGTATCAGCCTGAAGGAATTAAGAAGGGAGGGGGGTGGTCAGGTCCCCCAGGTTCCACAGGACGTCAGGAGCACCCATATCAGGATCCCCAGGAGGAGCAGCAGCAGGAGGAAAGTAGAGCACAGCAACTGTCCCTCATCTGTAGTGGAAACTATTACCTTAGACGCCAGCGCCTCCTCCAGTTTCCCTGACACTTCTCCCTTTTCGGCTCCAAGATCCATGTGGCAAGAGGCAATAAGGAGGAAGCGGTACCTCCTGGATCGGGCTGGTGAGGGGGGCCAGGGAGGTCAGGAGAGGAGGAATAGATCCCAGGACTGGTTGTATGAGTCGTACTACTGTATGAGCCAGCAGCATCCACTGATTGTGTTCCTGTTGCTTATCGTGATGGGAGCATGCCTGGCTCTGCTGGCTGTCTTCTTTGCATCAGGACTGGTAAGTTCTACATTCATGCATTATTATGCAAATGTGACAGAACATATGCAGAGCGTAAAGTCATCAGTTTCAATTTAGCGTAACAACACTATCAATATATAATATAGGATATTTGGGGTATACCTACCAAGTTTAAACTGTGTCGATGGGAGAATGTTTACACATGGGTGCACAGACAATTAAAAACAAAAACGGTATCTTTAAGACAAAGGTTACCAATAGGGGCATACACGTCACAAAAACACAAACCCGCTTCCAGTTGCTCCCGTATACACATTACACACATGTGCCAAAAAGCTTATCCAAAGGCACATCCCCAACATGGCAGCACTAATGTGAAGAGAGCCAGGGGGGAATAAGGGGCTTGGTTATTGTTTGAGCTCACGGTTGACCGAACTACAGAAAGGAAGAAGTGCTTTTTAGCTCTCAATATTTTGGCATGATATCTCTGCTTGGTAAGGCTGACAAATTCAATACAGTGAAGAAGCAAAGACCCCTTGGGAAATATAAAGGGACAAAGTCTAAAGCTATCAAGTATTTTGTCCATTTTCACTGAATATGAAATGCAGGTGCATTGATAAGAACTAGGAACTTGTCAGAGTTTTCCTCAACATTATGTCTCTTTGCAGGATAGTTAACACGAAACACAAAGAACAGCCCATTTTGAAAAATAAGCCTACTTTAGGACGATTGTCTAAATGTGTGTTTCTTGCATTTTCAGCTCATTCTATCATTTATTGAAGTGACGCGAAATATCTTTATAATGACAATCAACAAATGACCAGCGGGCTTTCGCAAGGCAACTTAATGTGAAATACAGCTTAAGGGATGATATTACACTGTTTAATAACACGTCTGTTTTTATACACCACCGTGCTTTTAAGGGAAGCATAATCTGATCGTTTGACATATTTTACCAATTGAGGGCCTCTCTCAGTCTATCCCTGATGAATCTGCTCAGATGGAGGGATTATTCTAATACAGTGAAAGGCCCTCACAGCACTGTCGCTGGGTATTGCAGATTTGCATATCCAAACATTTCTAACATCATCCAAACACTATATCAACTTTGGGGAAATGATTTGCACGGTTTGCCAAATGCAAACAGATGTTGACATCAGCAACTTCCATTTCTGATGATATGCATCTAACATTTGCCTCATCCATTACAGTGTGTCTGATTAGTCAGCAATTGCCTGCTGATGCGGACAGGCAAAAACGACACAAACACTATTTGGAAGGATGTTTTTGAATGGTGGCTGAATGCTTTTTAACATTTCTTCAGATGTTTCTAGTTGGTCATTCATAGACTTGTGGTTTTGCCCATGATGACATATTCATGTGGAGAAGCCTCTGACTCAGCACTTCAGCCACAATTGGTGTGGTGACTAATGTGTCTGACGGTGCTGGCATCACATAGAAATGTGCTGGTAAAATGCGATGCGTTTTGTAAATTAAGCAGAGGCTAAAGGTTGAATTGTAACAAGGAAGTTGCGGAACTGAAATTTGTTAAATAAATATACCACAAAGAAATTCAATTCACAATGGATTTCTGGCCTGAGATCACATAAGCATCTCGAGCCTTCCTGCCCTACATCCTGCCTTTTGGCTCTGGCAGAGTGCAAGATTGGCGTGACCTTTTTGCTCCACCCTCATTTCATTCTTCAACCTCCTCTATTTCTGTCCATTCTGTGCTTCTGTCATCTTTAAACTCCTCATATTTCTGTCTCTCTTTCATTTGTATCCCAACGCCACCCCCTTCCTGCGAGCTGGATGACCTAAATCCTGTTCTGTTTTGGAGCTCAGCTCTGGGCGAGACCGACTCTCTCCTCAACTAGACGCATGCTCTCCTGTCCCACTGCATTGCCTGCTTACAAGGGGAAAGACAGGGAAGATGGAAGCTGGGTTAGTGGAGGAAAAACCTAAATAAATGCCTTGCAACGGATGGAAAAGCAAAGAGATGGAAGTATATGTGGCGACGACATGTAAAATATTAATTTCGCAGTGAGAACCTCTGAGGTTGAACAGAATCTGTTCCAAATGGGGAAATAATGATCCGGGATCAGGTTTTTGCCTTTATAAAACATTCTGACGTTTATTTTATTTTATTTTTTAAATATTCACAGTGGCAAATGTAAAAAGAAGTTAAGCACTATTATGTTAACTGTTTAGTTAAGCGCTTTGTTACAGCTGCCGCTGTTGTGAAAGCGCTATATAAATCAGCATGTATTGTATTGTATTGTAATATTAAAATGTTGAAACAATATACACTCAGGACAGTATATCTGTGCACGGTGCAAATCCGGTGTAGCAGGCGGTGCAAATGCCACAGACAGGCAGACCGTTTTGGTAATTGCGTGGATGGGTGCAGATCTGCAGGCGGGTGGGCTGCGCCACTGTGGGAGTGTTTCTAGCCGACTTAAGTCACTGCCAATCAGAGCAGCTCCTCTAATACTTTAAATGTAGATGTGAATCTCAGCACTGAGGACGATTCGATACACATCTCGATGCACTACCAGCGATGCGATACTTATCTTGATACATGGAATTTTCTGGCGACACAATGCGATACGTTTCACCGTCTTCGCGATGTGACACGACGTGATACACATTTAGTTCAAATCAATGCGATCCGATACGATACAGTGCAATTTGTTGTGATATTGTGCAATTAAACATGATGCAAATACGCAAAGAAAAAAAGTAAAAAAAAAAAAAAGATGGAATTCAGTATGGTATTGCAAAAAGTAGACCACTTTATTCCTTATAAACGGTAGAACGTGTAAAACAACTTATTTAAGCCCTTTTACAATTGGGTTTTGTGCAAAGAAAATGTAAACAATTTGGCACCTGAGACTCACAGCTGTTGCTGTAGTGTAAACACAAACAGACTAGTCACTGAGTGTCTTATATGAAATATCCATCTCCATAGGATAGAAAAAAATACAATTGAAACAATGTGGCAGTCACAGCCTCAAAGCTGCTGTGTGTATTGTAGCGTACACAGACCACTCTCAGTGAGTGTCAAAATGAAATGTCCAAAAGAGTCATCCATATATAGTTTTTCCTTGCGTGGTCACAGTGAGCTGCAAGGGGACCCCCAAAATAAGAGGCGATTTTTTTCTGATCCTGACCTGGTTTGCCAAGAGTTTCTCCGGTGTCCAACGAGGAACTGGACGGGGAGGGGGCGGGAAACTTGTCGGTGATGTGGTGCCATCGGTTTAAGTGGTCTGCATATTTGCTGCGTTGTATGGCTTCGTAGTGCGACATTCTTTGCAAATTACGGAGCTTTTATCAATCTTTCCATCTTTCTTTTCGAAGCCGTAGTATTTCCAAACATAAGATCTGAATGTTGCGGAAGCATTAAATACAGTGGTTTCCTCGTTGCTGCTTGCGCGAACTTCCATAGTGTTTCGCTAGTTGTGACTGTATGTGACGCACGGCTACCGTCCGTATTCAACACAAAACGCAAAACAATGATGGTGCATTCATTGCGCCTAGAAAAGGGCAGATAGGTGACGTTTAACATGAATAAAACGGCGCTTGAATCGGATTTTACCGATACCCACCAATGCATCACGATGAATCTCGATTTCACCCGTCAATCGCGTCGTACCCAGTGAATGAGCCGATGCACTCGCATCGCGCACGTGCGCATCGATGAATCGATTAATATCGATTATTTTCCACACCCTTAGTCTCAACCGAGACTTATCTGCGCGGATTTGAGCAATCTGTGTGTACATTGCTCTGCTCTGGCCAAGTTTTGGCAACAGACAATGTGAATGGTTACTTAGAATCTGCTGGTGACTTAAATGTTTCTGCAGAGCTCAGTATCTGTCAGTCAATGTGCTGTCTGCGAAAATAGAGCCCCCAGTTTTAAAGTCTTAGGTAACATGTTGAATGACACTTTTACACCTAAGTATAAAAATGAACCAATTAGTTTAATTTAAAAACAGGAATACACAATGGGCCAAATACACAAAGAATGAACTGCGGCCGCTGATATCGCCTTTAATGCAATCATTTGCAGCCATCTTAACTTCCTTTTCACAAAAGCTATTGCGCTACTGCCATACCGATGCAAACACGCCCACAATGTTTGACAGCTGAATGCAGGCACCTGTTATCCCCCTGATTGCACACATGGCAAAGTAAAAATGCTGCTTTGCGCCAAGAACACCGTGTTAAAACAATGGCAATTGAGGAGACACTCTTTCATAAATCACAACTCACAACACACCTCTTTAAAACAGGCTGCTCAATGTAATTAATTTGTAGTTTATCACGGTTAATGGGGACCAAAACCACACGCGATAAACGAAAATCCGCGAAGTAACGACCAATAAACATTTTTTTTACGCAAAAAGTCCGCAAACGGTCCTAAAGAAGCTGCAAAACAACATATACAGTAGTGTACTCTGTGTATATGTTTTTTTAAAATTTTTTATGAATAAGTCTGAAAAAATCCACGATGCACTAAAGCCGCGACAAACGAACTGCGTAATAGCAAGGGATCACTGTCGTGTCATTTTTCTCTGCCTGTTTCTGTTGTTGTTGGTTTTTTTTTTTATTTAAATGAATTTGGAAATGTTGAATATGTGAACAGTATTTCGGACATAAAGGTTGTTTTATGGCCTGAAATTATTTTGTCAGGTAGGTGGGAGGGAATTGACGTAATTTATCATGACATGTCTCGTAAATAGCGAGCCTTCTGACACATATCTCAGATGTCACAGGTCGTAAGAAATGGCTTACACAGAAGAGCGCTAAGTTTACACCAGCCTTTTCGATGTGTATTACCACTGTTGTTCAAGAATTAGATGTTGTTTATCAATGGGGCTCATTTGTATCGCGGTGTGTAATTTCAACCGTCAAATGTGTGCCCATTTCCTCATTTGAAATATGCGCAAATACCACTGGTGCACCGAGACGCATTCTGCTTGATATCTCAGTGAGTGAAGTATTTTACCATCTGTGCGTCCTTTTTGAATTGTTTGCTCCATATTTACTGATTTGCACCACATAAAAGCCACACAATCCTTTCGGGAATTCGACCCTACACATTCACAATTCCAGCTCTTCTCTTGTAGCATTCTCTTAACACCCCTTGTTGAGGATTGATCTTCTTAAAATGATCCCAAAAAGTCAGAAAAGCAAAAGGCACACACACACACGCACGCACGCGCGCGCACCCACGCGCGGACACACACACATGTTCAGGAATGAGTTTTGATTTAAATCTGAAAGATAAAACCCAAGCGCCATTCCACACTGCAGATTTTGCAATCCTAATTTTTAACCTGCAAATGGCATTAAATAATGTCGGACAAAGTCTTTGTCTTGATGTGAGGTGTATGCAGACTCACTGGAGATCATTGACTACCACAAAGTATCTCAGATGTCAGCAAAATACATGTTTTTTCAAAAAGAAAATGTAAAGTAGGGACCAACTCCCAGCCTGGAAAAAAGGAATTAATATTGTTTCTTTGAAAACTAACTCTCTACATATACCAATACCAGGGGACTATTGAGGCCCACCATCCATTTTTCAGCGGACTGTGACATGCCCCCCAACTCCCTTCAAAAAAGATAACTTAAAGATGCCATTTGACATCGGCCGCAAGATTAGTTCAAAAAGGTGAAGGTGGGCAGAGTGAGAGGGGAGGTTATAATGCATTTTATTTTTATTTTATTTTCTTGTCAGAAAAATCTTAGAAACAGAAAAGCAGCTTCAAATCCTGAATGTATGTCCTGTATGTTCAATGTCGGTTCTTATACCTGACGTGACTGCTTTCAGTTAAAAACATTCATCAGCAAAGTCCCATACAGATGGCTGATTTATAGCATCCATTTATACTGTTCAGTTTTAAGGCTGTTTTTGCACTATAAATCTGGTATATCAAGTGAGGTACAATTGGGTAGGTAGAGGAATATAGTGGGAACGCATCTGCTTTGGTACATGCACGATGCAGACCACAAACATCCCCGTCCAGATTACTACAGTATAGTCTATAGCCCACTTCCTCAACTGGCGGACCGCGATCCATGCCCGGACCACCGACCTCCTCTGTCCGGACCGCCGACCTCCTCTGTCCGGGCCTCCTCTGTTCGGACCCTCGGCAAATTGTATAAAATAATAATTTATAAAGTGATTTTTACGTTATACATTTTATATTTGTGAACGATAATCTGCGCATTACCGCGATCGCTTGTTAAAATTATCCGTTGTATTCTTTGCGTGCACTAACAGATGTAATGCAGAGGAACGCGGCAGCGCGACTTTGCGTGTATGTTTGACTCACTGGATACCCTGGCTGACCAGGGCATGTCGGCGATAAGATGCGCTGATTGGCTCCTCTGAACTGAAGGTGTGGCCATACAAATGCGTCAGCATATACGATGCGCTGATTGGCTCCTCTGAACTTAAGGTGTGTCCATACATAAGCGTCAGCACGCGTCTATCCCAAAACACACCCATTCAAAATGGATGATTGTGTCAGGAAACAGACGCATGCGCGACCCCACAGTGTGCTCACAGCTTCAGCCCAGGAGAGCCGCACACAGACAATTAGACAAAACGAATCGCGGGAGGTTTCGATTGTGTGCAGTTCTGCTCCCGTCTACATCGGGGATCTTAGCAGCTGTTTAATAACAGAACACCGTAACATGGGAAATGAACATCACAATGGCGTCTTCAAATAATATTTGCATGCCTCAGACATTGCATTCACCTTTAGTGGAAGAAAAGCACTGCACATTCCTGTGCCCCCTTGTGTCAGTATTTAAAATGGTTCTTAACTCCTCTTCTGATATATTTTTTAAGTGATTTCAGAGGGGATGTGAAAAGGGGAATTGTACAAATGAAAAGGATATTTTTGTTTTCATGTTTAGTATTTATTTTGGTAAAATTAGTATTTTGTTTTGTTTTTGTTAAATTAAGGGGAAAAAGACAACTACTGTTTAAAAAGTTAAAGTAAAAATGTCTTATTTCCCTAAAAGGGCTATTTCTATTATTAGAGAGGCACAACTTAACAAAATAAAAGAGTTCCTGTGCCTCAACACAATACCTCTCATTATTTGCTGTGTACTGGCAAAGTGAATAATTGTTATTTTCATGCACCCCATTATTGGTTGGTTGTGAGGAGTGTTGATTTGTATAAGCTTGGCTTGACCATACTAAATGGGCATATAGCCCTGCTCCCCATGACCGCCGTGCATGGGACCGGACCTTGGTCTTATTAAAAAAAAAAAAAAGTGGACCACAGCATTTCTAGTTGAGAACCACTGGTCTATATTTTAAAAAAAAGAAAGCAACACAAGTTCTTTGTCCTGGTGAAATCTTGCTAAAGAAATATTAGTGTGATGTAGAGGTAATTAATTTGATATAGATGAATAAACATTTTAAGTAAGATTACTGGGGGTACGTTTTTCGTCTCGTTTTGCCTTTTGAATTCATGTTTATTTTTTTACACACATTTTGGACAGGTTGTGTTCATCGAGATGAAAGTGAAGTGTCTTTTATTTCATGTTATTCTGTGCCATAAATTACACTGAGCAAATCCGATTCCCTTGAAGGGCTAATTGGTGCCTCAGAGGGTGACTCACCCTCCTGCTTGTTTGTTTAGTTGGAGAATTGAAGAAGGACTCAGGAAGTGAGGTTTAGTAGTCTGGTTGTCTCATGTCCCTTTCAGATGCGTCAATTTTCTACATAACTAAAGTGCTCTTTTCGTTCTGTTTCACTCAAGCAAAGCTTAATCGTCTTGAAGATGTTTGACATTTTAGACAATCTATAAACAGTTACATCAATTTTCATCTCTTTTAACCTTTGACCAAACTGGTTTTAGAGTGTGTGTTAGTGGTTTAAATGTTTGTTAATTTCTAGATTACAAAACACCATTTAGCCAAATGATTGGCAAAATGTAATTTCTACCTCTACACATTTGAGCAAAATGCCAAACTTAGGAAAAGTCCTCAAATGAGCACAGATAGACTGCACTTTGCTCTAGACTTGCGCTCATAATGAAAACAGGGCTTTTAATGTCTCTTATGTAACCATTCAGATTCCGTAAACACTTCACCATCGATTCAAGACTCTCGGGGGAAAAAAAGTGATTTTTTTGTTGTTTTTTTTGCACTGTTTGATGTTAATTTAGTCGTGGTCCTATTTTCTAACGCATGTCATTCTGTTCCAGAACGTCGAGGACCATGTGGCCTTTGTAATCACAGTGCCCACAGCGTTGGCGATCTTCCTGGCTGTATTTGTTTTGGTCTGCATTGAATCCATTTTCAAGAAACTTCTTCGGGTGTTCTCCCTTGTCATCTGGGCCTGCTTGGTTGCTATGGGTTACCTCTTTATGTTTTCCGGTGGGATCGTGTGTCCATGGGACCAGGTAAGCCTAAGAAAAGTATTTTGTGGTCAATTTATTTATTGTGTAAAAGCATGTGAAGTGTTCGGTTATTTATTCATAGACAATATAAATAACTAAACGTAGCTGTCTGGTTTTAAAATGAGGCCAACTTGCAAGTGCCTTAAACTTGAATTCTTTGGAATACCATTCAGGAAAAACTCTTAGTTGCCGACAGCTCTCTTGTGAAGACGTTTTAGAAAAGTGAGCCTACCTCTCACATGATCTCCTAATTCAGTACAGTATTCCAGTACTATCTTATATCATGCTTTGTAATGCTCTTCTATATATATTGATTACATAGGAGCATTCCCCTCGAGGATGCTTAAACTACAGAAACCACATCCTATTTTATTTTTTAGTCCTTTATTTTTAGGTAAGATGTATTCTCTCTTCCCAATTTAATTTGAAATCTGTTGATCATCACTAATCAAACCAGTCAGATTTGCAGTTTAAATCTTGAGGGCCATGTTGACATTTGATGTTGCTTACATTGCTTTTACATGACCCGTGACTGAAAGGTTAGTGGGCATCATTGTCAGTGCTTGCTGACTGCATCTGTAGTTAGCACTGCATGAAGGTGAAAACCCGGAAAGAAGTTAAAGGAGGTGAAAGAACTGACTAAGGCTCTTGCTAGGATCATGCGTTCATGCTCTAGTCATGATTTTACTGCTTCTCCATTATTGTTTGTTTCATTGTATCTGCGGTGGTACCATGGCTGTTCAAGTCATCAATACACTATCGGGGCTCACTTCGTTGGCATTGTGGCACACATCTGGCCAGGTAAAAGGAGTAGTAGGTGGTTCTTACACTGAGGTGATGATAAGGTGCTTGGTGCTCACCAAGAGTATTTTAAATCTCTATTGGAGAAGTCACTGCTAGCCTTGATCACTGACTTGTTGCATGTGTTCCTCGCACTTCTATGTGCCGGACTCAGGCAATGGATGACAGGGGCAAGGCCAGTTATTTTGGGGAGGATGCGGTCCTTGTGTGTCTCTTGGAGGCAGATGATATCAGCGTCTAGGCTGGCTTTGATTTCTGATTTTGCATCAGACATTCCTTCATCACTGAGGCTGAGCACTCTGAACATTTTCATTGTGATCTCCCAAGGCCAAGGGTGTATCCTTTTACCACCTCTGATTATTGGGCACAGTTGTGGTGTTGTGCGAGTTGTAGCAATTGTTCATCAATTGGTCTCCAAAGATTGTCAGGGATACCACATGAAGGTTTGCTACTTCCAACCGTCAAAAAAATGTTCTCCATTCAGACAATCGATAAGCACGGGAACAAAACCTCTGGCATGGTGGTGCATGACCAGATGTGAAATGTCTCTATAAAATTGTGAACAGAAACTTGTGAGTGTATCAGCATTGTTACAAAATAGGTGGTTAAGCATAACTGCCAAATATTCCAGACTCAATGGCTCGAATCTAGCATATTTACATGCACATTTTAAATAGACATACCATATTTTCCGCACTATTAGGCGCTTCGGCGTCTACGTCGCATTGAATTTCCTATTTTAAATCAGTTTTCTCATATAGGGCGCACCGCATTATAAGGCGCATAGAATAGAAGCTACAATCCTGGCTACGTTTGTGTTTGCATCCACTAGATGGAGCTACGCTAAAGGTAATACAATACAATACAATACAATACAGCTTTATTTATATCGAGCTTTCACAACCGCTGCAGCTTCAAAATAGCGCTTTACAAATCATTTAAAATACTACGTCCAAGAAATCAGAATATTGATCCTACCCATATATAAGGCGCATCGGATTATAAGGCGCACTGTTGGCTTTTAAGAAAATTGAGTGCTTTTTAAGTGTGCCTTATAGTGCAGGAAATACGGTACATATTTTTTCAAAGAACAATATGTTGAAAATAGGGCGGCCCGTTGGTCCAGTGGTTAGTGCGTTGACCTCACAGTGCAGAGGCTCTGGGTTCGAT
Organism: Hippocampus zosterae; assembly: GCF_025434085.1. NCBI lineage: Eukaryota > Metazoa > Chordata > Actinopteri > Syngnathiformes > Syngnathidae > Hippocampus > Hippocampus zosterae. The sequence continues at coordinate 15,387,778 of NC_067455.1, forward strand.
CCCGGCTCCAGCTTTCCTGTGTGGAGTTTGCATGTTCTCCCAGGGTCTGCGTGGGTTCCTCTGGGTACTCCCACGTTCCAAAAACATGCACACTCAAAATTGTCCCTCGGTGTGATCGTGAGCGCGGATGGTTGTTTGTCTCTGTGTGCACTGCGATTGGCTGGCAACCGGTTCTGGGTGTCCCCTGCCTATTGCCCGAAGACGGCTGGGATCCATCTGCTTTTCCAGCAGAAAAGCAGATCGGGAAATGGATGGATGAATGGATGGTGAAAATATTGGTGAGATAATTCACATAAAGTTAATTTTGCATGGATCTTTTTTTATTCATGTATTTAATGATCATTATTTTTGAAAAGGGATTAAATTCTATTATTTCTCTGGCTTCAGTACATTTGGAAGTGTCAGGATCAAAACCCTGCCTCTGATCTATACATTGGTATTGATAAAACTTGCAGAAAACATTGAATGGTTTGGTTACAGTACAAGTAACAGTCATTCACCAGTACTGATGAATACAGATGTCTAATGTGGACTAATTTCTCACAAAGCAGCATTTTGAGGTGCACTGATTCGCACGTCATTCTATTCATTCTTCTCCCACTCACTGAAAATATCAGCCCATTTTGCCATCAGTGCACTCCGACTGCAGCATCCACGTTAATTAACATTTATCTGACGAGATTGGCTTGTTGACTCACACTCCTGACTTGACATCCATTACTACCGCGACATGTATTTTCTTACTTTTGAACATTATCAAAGAAGGGAACAAATGCAAACATTACTTTACAACAATCTTAATTTTTTTTCGTTAATGTTCAGTGACAAAATAATGTTTTTCAGACACAGTCCTTGAAATTTGCACAAATGCGAATGCACCAAAAGGCGTGCACCAGTATCTCTGACATTTTCATATTTTGAAAAACAATATATACGGCAGGCATGGTCTACTGTCAACATAACAATGCTATTTAGGTTGATAACAAAGTGCCCTATCAGTGCAGGTACCTGCCAATTATGATAACGATAGTAGCGGCTCAAAGTTGCATTTCGTATTCTCTGTAAGACAGGGTTGGTTTGGATACATTTCCATATCCTTTTCTCAACCTGAAATCAATTGAATGCTTATCCACTCCCCACAAAGCCCCCTCTGTTTGCTAATGCTAGGGAGAAGGGCTTATCTGTGTGGTCCAGCTTCTACCCCTCACTGAGAAATGTCTGTGCCCACCCTCATCTGCTTCCCATCTATCATCCTCCCTGTCCCTCATGCTGGAACCTGTATGTGTATAAGTCATTTTGTGCTCTGCTAGCATTGTGAACACAACTCTGAACTTTGTGCAGGGAAAATCAAGATGCTCATCCGCAAAAAAATAAATCAATAAAAATGTAAAACATTTATCCACCCATCCATTTTCTAATCTGTTTATCCTCACAAGGGGCAAGCGTGGGCATGCTGGAGCCTATGCCAGCTGTCATCGGACAGTGAGTGGTGTACACCGTGAACTAGTTGCTAGCTGGTCGCAGGGCACCATTGACAAAAAAAACATTCACACTCATAATCACATCAAGGGATTTGGTGTGTTTAACAAACAACCTACTGTGCACGTTTTGGGAATGCGGGAGGAAACCAGAGAATCACTCGTCTTCATATATACACCACGCCGAGCTTGTGTTAAAAGGCTTTGAAATTAATGACCAAAACAATACATAACTTGAGGTACCAATATTTAGAAGTAAACTCATTGACTTTAAATAAATCAAGCCCTACCAACACTTTGAAAGATGCCATTTCGGAACGAAATAAATGCTGTGTGGAACATTAATTGGAACTGAGAATATGTTGAGCGGAAGCATGAAATTGTGTGTGTGGGGGGGGGGGGGGAGGCTACGACAAAGATTGCATGATGCAAGTTACGGGGATATGGAGAAATGTGCAATACTGAAAATGTTTTTTTTTTTTAATATCTTGTCCTGCGCTCATTTACCGTACTCAGCACGTTTGCCTCTGCCGTTAATTTGGAAGTGTTTGTGTGTGCGTGTATGCGTGCGTACTTAACTGCCTTGAGCACCATGAAGGTGCTAGTGCTGCATAAATTCACCCCGTTTAGCAGTAAAGCCCAGTCTGATTTGAGATGGCCAAACTAAGCACCTATTGTGTATTTTTAATGTAATGGTGTTTAGTATGCAATGAAAGTGATTCTTGGTGAAGTATCGGATAGATGCACATTGCACATGCTTGCATTGCACATCAAGCCTTGAAGCAGATCGCAGACAGACTGGACTAAAAGCATGATGTAATCGGACACCCTATCTCCATAATTTGTTTTATGAACTCACTGTGGTATTGAGGATTTGATTCATGGGCTGGTAGCAGCATCGTTACCTGGCTCTTGAAAAACGCCTTGACGACATAATTATCAGTGCGAGGGTCCTTATGTGCTTCCCTTAGCCACACTGAAGGAATATTCTCACAATTTCATCGTTATATCGACTGAACCTTGGAGTGTAGGAAACATATGTATCTTTAACCCAGCCTCCCTACCATTATCGACCACTTTCTTGATCCAGTTAGTGGCAATTGGATATCTGATGGTATTTTTAGGATAACAAACATTACATCTGAAGCAAATTACATATTCTGTGATGCCAGATGATATTTGGAAGCAACAGTCACTTCCCTTTTTATGCATTGTGAAGTGAGTTAATGCATGTCTTTGTTGAACATTGGAAATGCAATGCATTCGTTCGACTTAGCATATTTCCATTTATAGTCATCGGTTGTTTTCTTGCTTTTATTTAACAGCAATTTGTAATGCTCGTTTTATTTTTCCACTGTAATATTTCAAGCTTTTCTGTCTTTATGATACAAGAAAAGCCTTTGCTTTTCTGCAGAAAAGACCACAGCCATTCACTCAACCAATTCAAGGCGATGTTGACCTGGAAACAAGTCGACAGAAAGGAGTGCTGTGTACTCCTCCCCCTCCCCCTATTAATCACATGACTTCTTGCCTTGACCTTAAAGTCACTACCTTTGAAGTTTTCTCTCTCTGCGGTTGTTTGTATTTCACTAATTCTGCCAACATTCTAAATGGTCACTTGACACTATTCTATTATTATTTATTTCCCATTGTCGTGAAATTCTGCATGCAATGGTCAGATAGTTAACTTGTCAAGAGCAGCATCCTGTAGGTAAATCAGCTTGCTATCCATACCCAAAATTTACTTCAAAAGACCCATGTCATTGCCAAAATAGAATAAGTACATTAAAAAAAAGCAGTATCCAAACTTCATTTACTGCAGCTTTAACCAATTAGGTCTTTGTTACCTTGGTTACAGTAAAGATTTGTTTTATTTTTATTTATAAAAAAAAGCTGTTGTTTAATTCACAAAATACTCAATTTAACTTCATCACGGGGTTGCTCGAAATAAAATAATCTGGATCCAGATATAATTTTTAAGTTCATTATACATCTGCTGAACAAATGTATCTGGATGCAGATGATTTCATTTTGCGCAACCACTTGCCGTAATAAGATTGAGTATACTGTTGACTTGACTTGACTTGACATTCAAGACACCATTTTTTTCCGGTGTTGGCAGTTTGACAATGTTTCCTTTGCAATGAAAAAAAACAGCATTGTCAGTTTTTGACAAAGAAAGGAAAGTTATCATTGCCATCCATGAGAAAATATTAAGGTCCCATTGGTATGGCATCCATCTATCCATTGTCCGATCCACGTATGCCTCACAAGGGTCGCGGGCCGTGCTGGAGTCTATCCCAGCTGTCTTCGGACAGTAGGCAGGGGGACACCCTGAACCAGTTGCCAGCCAATCGCAGGGCACACATAGACAAACAAGGTATGAATTATGTTTTGCATTGTGTGTACACTGTTGTGGATTTGTTTTTCTTACGTGAATGGTTGGTAGTCTAAACAGCCAGCGATTGGCTGCTGACCAGTCCAAGGTGTTGGCTCCATCTCACCTAGGACCATGAGGACAAAGGATTGAGAAAACACATGGATGAATGTCTATTGACATGATGTCATGGTGAAATTTGTTTCATTTTCAGTTTACCCGCACCTCTTTGCCTCACTCAATCTGTCCGCCCATAACTAGAGAAAGGTTAACTGTTACCTCACTGTAACCCGAGAGAACACTGACCTCTTTGTCACATGCATGACAGCAGATGAGCCTCAACCGTGCACCAGGAGGGAATATTAAAGAGTACTGCAATGAGCGTGTCCGGAGCTCCACGAATGTAAAAATGCAAAGCACTCGCCATGCTACATTAGAGGTGCCAGGTTTGAGGTGAAAGTGCTGACTGTCCCCGTTCCATCAGCCTCCTACAGTCAAGGGAGGTTGGGGAAGCTATCAGAACTTGGTGGTGTTTATATGGGCCAGCTTATGATGTGCACAACACTGAAACACTTAATGGCACACATGTACTGTAGATGTTTATTTTCATTTGGAATGCTACACTGTGGGGGTTTCTTGGACAAAATGTTGCCAAAAATTCATTGGAAGAATGAATGCCTGCATTTTGATTGCTCCACATGCCCTGTGCAAGCCTTTACATTCAAGGTTAGCCTGAAACATTTCTCATGAGCTGTGTATATTCACTAGGGATCAATACAGAAATTGCGATACCTCTGTTGTCAGATCTTTATGCACTCAAAATATCAACAATATCAATACTTTTGGTGCAAAACCACAATGTAGAAGATGTAGCATTTATGATGAGGCGGAGACTGAGTCAGAAGAAGTGAGCACAGTGACATTCCTTGGGTGCTGCAGGATGGTACAGATACAGAAAACGTGGAGCTTTAAGCAGCACTCAGCAATATTGCTGTTGGAGCTATTCATATTATTACATCAGGTTTTGAAATAAGAACAGGAATAAATACATGCTTCAACTAATAGTCGCATTAGTCCTACTTGGAGAGTATAGGTGCCACTGAAATAATTGTGCATAGCAAAATAAAAAAGCATATCAAGCAATCTATTTAAATCAGGTTTTCTTAGGGAGCGGTCTAGTGGTCCTGTGGTTATCGCATCGACCTCACAATGCAGAGGTATCAGGTTCAATTCCAGCTCCCTGTGTGAAGTTTGCATGTTCTCCCTGGGCCTATGTGGGTCCTCCGGTTTCTTCCCACATTCCAAAGACATACATAGCAGGCCGATTGAACACTCCACATTGTCCCAGGTGTGAGTGTGAGCGCCGATGGTTGTTCGTCTATGTGACCTGCGATTGGCTGGCAACTGGTTCAGGGTGTGCCCCGCCTACTGCCCAGAGACAGCTGGGATAAGCCCTTGCAGGCCCGTGACCCTTGTGAGGGAGGATAAGCGGATCAGAAAATGGATGGATGGATGGTTTCCTTAAGAATCGATCAATTAGAGTCCGTTATGTGTCATTAAATTACACAGAGAAACTATGATAAAACAGAAATTGTTGGAATTCAACTAATTTGCTTGCCCTTTGAAATGAATATTTTGTAATGATGTATAATGTATTTCTCCACAGGTATCTTTCTTTTTATTTATTGTTTTTGTGGTTTACACGATGCTGCCATTCTCCATGCGGGATGCCATCATCGCTAGTGCTCTCACCTCTGCCTCGCACACCGCTGTGTTGAGTGTCTGCCTGTCCATCACAGCTGATCACATGGAACCTGTCGTATGGCAGGTAAGGCTTACAGTCATGGAGACATTTCAGCCACGTCTTGCAGGATATGCAGGATAATAAGATTCACTAATTCAATTCAACTGAAGTTGGAATGAACCTTGATTTGTTTTTGTTTTGGAGCCACTGTCTTTTCTGACATTAATGACAAGGTCACACCATGAAGGTAATATCACCTGACATATGTTTCATTTTCTAAATGCAACTTTAAATGTCTTTAAATTCAGATGTTTTCATTTGCACCTCACCGGCACCGGGCCAAAGCGTCCTGTTATCATTTGATGCATTTCTTTCTTTTCACACAAATGGTTACTGTTGTCCTTGCACCATGTGTGTTTGTTCGTTTTTTTCTACATTCTTGGCCAAAATAAGTGTTCAAATGTCTATCGCTCTTTGTCGACGCAAACATAATGTTTAACCAAACTTGCCGTTTTTTTGGTCTCATGAAAAGTGATGATTTTGGAAATATCAGTACAAAGATTCCACCTGACACCAGTGACATGATTTCCATTGTTGTATCTAGTTTCTAAGTACACAACACTTGTAAACAAATGATGGTGATGTTTCATCTAAAACTGAAAAAAAAGAAAAGAGAAGTGTGATTCTGAATGTGAACAGCACATGCTGTGACTCACAGGCAAAGTCAGAATTTTAGTCCACAGTTGCACAATGTACATTTTCATTTTGCAGGTCAATTGCATTTATACTAAGCAGATTGAGATAAGCTTGACATGTCCCAATAACACCAAATGTTTTCTCCAGCTTGTCCTAAAAACTCAAAATGAAAGCCCCTCAATAGATTTTGCTTGGCGGTAGTCTTTCGCTGTGCACAAATACTTGCAGAGAGACACTTGCAGGTACTCACACTTGGAGTCCATAGAGAGTGGTATGTTTTAATTAACTTGAAAGTATGATTACTTAAATCTTTCAGATCGAAGCTCACTAAGGTCAACGTATGAAGTTCTTGAAATTTGTGTTCATTGACTCACCAGATTACCGGAGGGCATTAACACTGCCACGATAACTTTGCAATGCTCATGAATTTAATTGCGATGGTCCATTTAATACAATACTTTGGTCTATTTTATTGAACAAAGAAAAATGTTGTCATAGGTCCGTCTATCATTTTGAAAACTATCTTTCTGCTTTTACGTGCATTGGATGTATTGAATGGGGATGCGGTCAAATCCTTTATGGGTCCAGTATGACAAGTGCCAGGAATTACAGAGCTAAAGTCAGCATTTGACAACCATCAGTAGAATTTAATGGGAAATTATAAAAGCTAAGGAATGTACTCATAGCCATATGCTAAATTCAAAGTGGACTAACATGAGTGTCCATGTTAGCGCTGTGCAACGTGCACAAATCCTCTCTGAAAAGCACGGGCGTGATTTTGCTGGCTAGATTACAGCATAATGACTTTAGCAGTCTGTGCGTCGCGATCCTTTTATCCCTGTTTCATCCTCCTATGATCCCTTTTGATCATCGAATATCGTGTGTTTTTTTTAAAGTAAGATCTATTTAAATTTACAAAACAAATTCTATATTTTTATTTAAAAAAAATGCTTGTTCAGTTGTGTGCCATTATATCACAATTTGACTACTATGTTTTGTGTTTTGATACAATTGTAAAAGGCATTCAGTAGATAATAACAGTATTGTTAATCTGCTATACAACTGTCTCGATCGCTTCCCAAATGAAGACTGTTTCAACCTAGAATTGGGACAGCACATAACTAAATCTTGAAGGAAAGAAACTTAAACAGATTCAATGATTTTAGGTTTCTTCAGATGAATAATGCAGATAGAAATGAAATCTCAAACCAATTTATTGTGTGTTTTTATATTTGACAGAGATGGCACCAAACATATGGCAATTTATCTTTTTTGTTGTGAAATGATTTCACTTTTTAAGGTGACAGTGATAATCACGATGCTTGATAATCAGGTTATGTAAGACATCAGGTTTTATAAGGGGAGGCATGACATCACATTGTCAACAGTAGGGGACAAGATTGAGATGTCATTCATAATGTCATGGAGACATGTTTATAGTAACAGTTGATGATGGTTAATCATCTCAGTAGCTGCTTCAGCTTTTACAGATACATCAAAGTCTCTATGGTTTTCCTGAGATCAACTCCTAAATTATAAGTTAAATAAACAAACTATTGATAACATACGAGCTGTTAAAGGATACTGACATGTGCTTATGTCCTGATTTTCTTTTTAGATTTTGGCCAATATCATCATTTTCATGTGTGGCAACATGGCAGGGGCATACCACAAACATCTGATGGAGTTGGCTCTCAAACAGACTTATCAGGACACCTGCAACTGCATCAAATCCCCCATTAAATTGGAATTTGAAAAGAGACAGCAGGTAACAGGGGGTCAATATGGCAACAGGTAAAGGGCCACTGAGCCAGCCAAAGTGAGCCAGGCAAAAGAACACGCTACCCTTGCCTTGAGCTTATTTCACAGCTCCACTGAGGAAGAAAAAATATATAAAAAATCTCACATCTCACATCTCACTTTGAGTTTTCTAGTTGTCACATTAACTTATTTCTTCCATGTGTTGTCTTTAGTCAGTTTGCCTCCTGATTTTTACTGTAAATAGGGAGCATGCTTGTCTCGATGATATCTTAGGAAAAAGTGAGACACCCCCCCTTTCATAGTAATGTGCTAGAAATCCTTAGCCATGTGCATGATCAAGGTTCTGTTCGGAAATCTTTTAATAAAGCGTTGTTTCCCCCAAGTACTCTTTTCTGTTGATGAACCATTTTCTTGCTGGATGTTTTCCATTTATGCACATTCATTTATGCACAGTGCGGCGTATATTGAGGTGTTTCATTATTTTTTTTGGGCCACGGCTGGACTCTTACATTTATAAATCCAGTACAGATACAAGTAGAGCTTCCTTTTTTTTTCTCCCCTGGCGAATCCATTTTGTGCTGTTACATATAAAGGTAAAATGGCCCTGATGAAGTGTTTCAACTTGTCCTCGGGGGGTTGTGGCTGCCTGCAACCAGTGTTTAGCCCCAAAGGAGAGAACAGACACGCTTTTGTGCTGAGTGCACTCATAATAGATGCTGTTTGCTTGGTGCTTTCATTCAAAGTATCAAATAGTGAGTGTATATTTGGAATCTGTAGTCCAAAGATGGGGCTGGGGGGCATGTGAATCATCATAAATTCAAAGTTATGTTTGCTGAGCAGCCTCCATGGGGCTGCCCTTCATGTCGCAGTTAGTGATGATAACAAAGGGGAATGTGACATTGTTTTACACTTTTCCTGCAGCTAGCCATATAAGGATTACTGACCATTGTCACATTTTCTTTCATGAATCATGTTGTTGATTTGACGCACAATTTTGTTTTCCCATTAAATCAGCCACGAGAGCAGGTTAATAAATGTGACTGCTTTTCTTTTTGTTTATTTATTTATTTTTTTACATCTTTGTCTTTAGTGGTTAAATCGACAGAAAAGAACCACTCACCCGCAATAAATATTGGAGAAATAAATTCAGTCATCTTCACTTTTTTAATCAAGTGATGTCATGAAATTAGTGTTTGATTGAATTGCTAACAAACCGTGGGCAATATATAAGAAAATTGTAATTCAATTTGTTTGACTCCCCATTATTTTATTTTGTCGTATCATCAGGAGCGTCTACTGTTGTCGCTGCTGCCAGCACACATTGCCCGTGTGATGAAAGCAGAGATCATCCAGAGACTAAAAGGACCAAATTTTGGTCAGATAGAGAACACAAACAATTTTCACAACCTCTATGTTCAAAGACACACCAATGTCAGGCATGTATTATCTTTTAGCATAATGTTATGCAAAATATTATTTTCATGCATATTTTAAGGAGTCATTTCATAAACATTATACTATATATTTTTTGTTGTCTTTTTTTTTTTGTAGCATACTGTATGCTGATATAGTTGGATTCACGCGCCTTGCCAGTGACTGCTCCCCTGGCGAGCTGGTGCACATGCTGAACGAACTGTTTGGCAAATTTGACCAAATTGCCAAGGTAAAGAAGTCATCATTTAACTGTCAGTATCACTGAATAGCATACCCTTACTAAGTTAGTATACTTGGAGAATTGTGGAATATAATTTCAAAATAACAGGTACCTATAATTAAAATGTACAATTAGTAATTGGGCTCTGTGGATTTATCATGCAGTTTGATGATCCAGAGTGGGAGGCAAACCTTGATTGAAATGTTGAATATCAGTTTACTACTGTGGCTTTTCACACATGAGAAATATGCACATTATTTGACAGTGTTGTAGGTATGGACGTATGTATTGTGTTTGCACATGTAAGTCTCTAAACTTCAGTGTTACCTTGTGCTTTATCTTTTGTACGCAGGAAAATGAATGCATGCGGATAAAAATCCTTGGTGACTGTTACTATTGTGTATCTGGACTACCGGAGTCTCTACCAAATCACGCCAAGAACTGCGTCAAAATGGGCCTGGACATGTGTGAAGCAATCAAGTAATCCAAATGTCCATGTGTGGTGACTTCCGTACTCGATCTCAACAATAACAACTCATGATTTCGAAGCAAACAATAGCTCAATCTGTACACAATATTTTAGGAAAAATAAAGTCACAAATTGTGACATCGAACATGCTTTGCCAAGTATTTGTTAGGAAAAGTATTTTCTGCCATGAAAAAAAAAATCCCTGAACTCTGTCAGCACACAGGATCAGGGGATAGAAGATTTATTTTGGTACAGTGTGAGGTACAAAGACTTGATACTCAATCAGATTTAAACTCTGTGACATACATGAATGCTCAAATCAAAGAAGTACAGCACCCAACATAATTCATGAGCAGTTAATTCAGGCAGCTTTGTCAAACACTGATGACTGATAACAGCTTGACACTTTCTTGAGTCCGAGCTCTCCTAATTAAAAGATCCCGCCCACAATCTTGAGATAATCAATCATTCTATCAACATGATGTGCAAATAGGTGGTGCACTAAGTCTTACACTTGCTTGTCTCTATGTGACTTATTCGCTGTCTTTTTCAACACAATGGTTGTTGATTTTGTTCCCTCTTCCACAGTTATAAGTGTGGTTTTGATGCATGACAGGAAAGTGCGCGATGCCACAGGGGTTGACATCAATATGCGTGTTGGCGTGCATTCAGGGAACGTTCTGTGTGGGGTCATCGGACTTCAGAAATGGCAGTATGATGTTTGGTCACATGATGTCACGCTGGCCAACCACATGGAAGCAGGAGGTGTGCCAGGGTGAGTTAAAATAGCCAACAAGTAGCGTTGTCCCGAGCCAGTCGTGTGATTGGACATCACAGTCAATCATATACTTCCTCGCTGATTGGTATCGCGGTTGAAAAAAATGTTTTCATTCTCTTTTCTTCTCTTCTTTCTGAATTCAAGCATAATAGTTATCACATTGGGATGCATTATTTGAAAAAAAAAGATACATCAGACAATTTTGATGCACTCTTTTCTTTGTATTGCTTTGCGGAGGTATCAGATCAATGCTTGTTATCTCACTATCTTCTTGATAGTTTGCAAGAAAGCATATGTGATTTTCTTTTAGCTTTCCCAAATAATAATAGTCGGTTGGTAATTCCAGACGAGTCCACATCACATCAGTGACACTAGAACACCTAAATTCAGCCTATAAAGTAGAAGATGGGGATGGGCAGGAGCGAGACCCTTATCTCAAGGAGCATGGAGTCATCACATATTTGGTTATCAACCCAAAGGTAATGGAGCATGTTGAATATTTGTTACGGATCTAATAAAAGGCGGGAAAATTCCACACGATCTTTTATTTATTTATTTATTTTTAGGTGGAACATCGTAGCCCACAGCATCACTACAGGCCCAGGCACACTGTGGACGGAGCCAAGATGAGAGCCTCCGTTAGGATGACCCGCTACCTGGAGTCTTGGGGGGCTGCCAAGCCTTTCGCCAACCTGCACCACAGGGACAGCATGACCAATGAGAACGGCAAGATCAACACAGCTGTGAGCAACTCTCTCAACGTTGACGAATTATTTGTTGCCATTTGAAATGATGGGTGGATCTCGCTGCCGTGTGCGATCTCTTCATTTCCATTTTCCTTCTAGGACGTGCCAATGGGACAGTATCATTTCCAGAGGAGATCTGAAAGGCAAGCTATGTGTTTCACTGTTCCAGGATAATTTCCTTTGGAAGGATTATCTCCGTCCCTCGACAGTGCAGTGCAGTGTCAGAGGACGAGTTTTAATAACTCTTGACGTCTGCTGAAGGCTATGACATGCATGACTAATCTTGTGTCAAATTAAAATGTTCGGTCTCTTTTCGCTCTTGTTAAAAGGACAAAGTCTCAGAAGAAGCGGTTTGAGGAGGAACTTAATGAGAGGATGATCAGGACCTTTGATGGCATCAATTCACAAAAGTAAGGGTAATTGAATGACTTTTTCGATTTACCGGTAAGTATACCTGATTTTGAAACTTATCCACGTTATGTCCCAATTGACTGGCCTTTGTGCTTCTAGGCAGTGGCTTAAATCCGAGGACATCCAAAGAATATCTTTGTTCTTTCACAATAAATCTCTGGAAAAGGAGGTAAGAAGTACTTTCTACTAAAGGTCACAAGAGAACTGGAGAGTACACTTCTTGGTTGTTCGATCTTTTATGTTTTCCTTCCGGTGAAACAATGACTTCTGTTGTCAGAATGCATTTCGAATCATCCTTTGTTTTTAATATACACATAAATGTATGAAAAGGTACTTCACTAAAACTCACCCTTTTTATCATTTTAGTACAGAACAACAATTTTGCCAGCCTTCAAATACTACGTCACCTGCGCCTGTCTTATCTTTTCCTGCATTTTCATTGTGCAGATACTCGTCTTACCAAAGTACGTGGATTTTGTTACACGAAGCATGACAGTGAATAAACAGCAGTGTGAAAAATAATGTCATGACAAATGATCCTGATTTGCTATATACATGTTATTTTTTCAGGACAGAAGTCTTGGCGATATCTTTTGGGATGACATTCTTTTTCCTTTCCATAATTGTTTTCATATGTTTCATTGGGCACTTCATGGTGAGTAACACGGTCTGTCTAAATCAATTCTTTCAACAGGGCCAATTGCACTCTCTCCCTTGTTTAATCTATAATTGGACTCTTTTGTACCTCACTTTCTGCTTGATAGCACAAATGCCTTGTTGATATATATTTTTTTCTTTTTAGATCCAGTACAAGTGCATCACTAGTTCAGTCTTGAAGAGCATAAGAGTATTTTTTTCTTTTTTATATGATCCCCCACTTTTGCCAATTTGTAAATGGTGTTTACATTGGCTTCGAGTTTAAATACTGTATCGGCTTGGCCTTCCTTGAAGAATTGGCACTTTTTCCTTAGCCTTGCGTGGCTTTTATTTGGGTCCTGCAGCTTCCTCCTACATCCCAAAAACATGGATGCAATGAGAAAATTGTCCAGAGGTATGAATGTGAGGTGAATGGCTGTCTTTTTCTTTTAACTTTGTAAATGCGTTCTGTGATTGATTGAAAAAAAGGTTGTCCCACGCCTCTCGCTGAACGTCAGCTGAAATATCCTCCACCTCACCGACGACCCTAATAAACATAACTTTTGGAAAATGGAATCATGGAATCATGACCATAGACGACAACCATTCACACTCACACTCACACCTAATGACAATTTAGACTGTTCCATTGACCTGCCACGCATGTGTTTTTGGAATGTGGGAGGAAATCAGCATACCATGAGAAAACCCACACAGGCATGCGGAAAACTCCACACAGGAAGGCTGCAGCCGGAATCGAACACTGGATCTGCACTGTGAGGCTGGTGTGCTAACCAGTCGACCACTGTGCCAACCCCGATAAATACAATCGACATGTATACGTGGATCTTTAAACGTGCTTATGTACATGTGTTTATTGGATTGTTCACCGGAACGTATATGTCCCTGATATATGTGCTTGCTGTATTTATTCCTGCAGCACTGCAGCAAAAGCGCCCCCACTTCTTGGATGTGGCTGCTAAGGTCCTCTGTTATTATAGCCAACAAGCCATGGCCCCGAATCACACTCACCTTGACAACGACAGCTCTCATCCTCACTATGGCAGTATTCAACATGGTAAGCTCTTATGTGCAGATTTTCTGTTTTGATGGAATGCGAAATAGTTAGGCTTGAAAATGGTGTACAGCAGGGGTGCCCAAACTTTTTGGATCGAAGATCTACTTTTTGATCAACTAACCTCACGGGATCTACCCTTACCGGCGGGCGCACGCTAACATGTACAAAGACTTTGTACTAACATGTACAAAGACACACAAATGGTTGTTTGTTTTTTTTCTTCTTGACACTCCTCGGATATACTTGGGACCTGTCTTAGATCTACCGGTAGATCAGGATCTACCTAATGGGCACCCCTGGTGTACAGTAAGACAAGCTTGCAGCTCACACATGTCAAATTAGCTGCAGTGTTCATAGGTCAAAAGGCCCCAATTTGATTTGTGGTTTCATGTAACCGGTAACAAGGACCTTTCAGTCAGGCAGAATGTGACGGGTTAAATTGGCTAGATTCTGAAAAGCCCCGCAAGAATAAATGTCGGTCATTTTTGTGGAGAGACTATTTATCTAAGTCCTCTTTTCCCATGTTATGCTTTTATGTTGTAATTGTCCCACTTATCAATTTATTTTAAGAACACTTCATCTACATTTTTTAAAATTTTGTGTTTAGATACCAAAATAGGACAATTAAAATGGTGGTTGAGAAAAGCGAAATACTAGCCTGAGGTTGCATTAGCATGATAAACTACAAAATTATCAGCATGAATTTGACCTTTCCATGACTTGTTTTTGTTTTCTGTTTTCAAGCTACCGGTAATCTCTCATCCAAATCCTCTGGGATAGCTTGAAGCTCCCAGTGACTCGGCACAGCAATTTTGATAAAGGATGGTTGGCTGAAAAAAAATAAAATAAAATAACAAAACAAACCAAAAAGATATTCAAGACCACTATACGAGACCGCAAATCTTGGTCTCGTATAGTGGTCTTGAGCATAAAAAAATTGTTCTCCAAATTTTCAACCATTTCTCATTCTCTCGCTGATTGTAATGTTCTTTTTAATACATTTTTCAATGTTAAAACCACAGTGTCTGTAGCAATCTCAAAGCACAGGCATTTTTTTTCAACTCAATTTTTTAATGAAAAAAACTAGAGATATGACCATCAGAGATAGATCCCAAAAAATCTAATTAAATTGAGAAATCAGTCCCGGGCGCCCCCGGTTGTCCAGTGGTTAGCGTGTGGACCTCACAGTCCAGAGGTGCAGGGTTCGATTCCTGCTGTGGCCTCCCTGTGTGGAGTTTGCATGTTCTACCCGTGCCTTCGTGGGTTCCTCCAACATTCAAAAAACATACATAGCAACTTAATAGAATACTCAAAAAATTGTTCCTAGATGTGAGTGTGAGCGCAAATGGTTGTTCGTCTGTGTGTGTCCTGTGATTGGCTGGCAACTGGTTCAGGGTGTCCCCCATCTACTGCCCGAAGACAGCTGGGATAGGCTCCAGGACCCTCTGTGGCCCTTGTGAGGATAAAGCAGATCGGAAAATGGATGGATGGATGGGAAATCACTCCCATT
This sequence comes from Hippocampus zosterae, assembly GCF_025434085.1. Lineage (NCBI taxonomy): Eukaryota > Metazoa > Chordata > Actinopteri > Syngnathiformes > Syngnathidae > Hippocampus > Hippocampus zosterae. The sequence continues at coordinate 15,403,116 of NC_067455.1, forward strand.
CACAATTAAAAAAAAACCAATCATTTTGATTGTTTTTTTTTTGTTTTATGCAATCATCTGTACTTATATAAGTCATAATAGTGACATCCAGTAGGACCAAAACATTTTTAGAAATTGAAATAAAATAACAGCAAGCAGCAAATGTCTGCTGTTACTGCAGCTGTCTTCAATTTCATTCATTCATTCATTCATCTTCCTAACCGCTTGATCCTCACTAGGGTCGCGGGGGGTGCTGGAGCTATCCCAGCTGTCTCCGGGCAGTAGGCGGGGGACACCCTGAATCGGTTGCCAGCCAATTGCAGGGCACACAGAGACGAACAACCATTCGCATTCACACACACACCTAGGGACAATTTAGAGTGTTCAATCAGCCTGCCATGCATATTTTTGGAATGTAGAAGGAAACCGGAGCACCCGGAGAAAACCCACGCAGGCCCGGGGAGAACATGCAAACTCCACACAGGGAGGCCGGAGCTGGAATCGAACCCGGTACCTCTGCACTGTGAAGCCGACGTGCTAACCACTGGACTATATATATATATTGATATAGCATAAGCTATAGCCAAAGTATAACAAGTCTTTTAAATATAGCCAATTTGAAGTGAACTCAAGAAGTACCAAAATACTCATCTCAGAAAAGGTAGATTCAGAGGTGTTACGACCAACTAACCTGTGTTAGTTTGACCTTGCCCCCAACATCAGTGACTTGAAGACCCCACACATCGAACAGCGTTTTCTTTTGCATGTTGTTTTACATGTGAAGTACATGTGGTTGAAGAACCCCATTTTAATTGCAGTCATGCCTTGGTGCGGGCTCCGCTCTCTGTAATTTGCACCCCGTATCTTTGCATTTACGCTTGTGCGCCATCAGTCACAACACCACGAAGGTTGCTGTCATTATGAGGGTGGTGGGGGTTAGTAACATGATTTGAAAGTACCTGAATTTGTTGCGATACCAAGGGCTTTTCCTTACTATCACATTCATGGAGTTTAAGAGTAGCAGAACAGTCCTCCTGATTTTTCCAGTCCGAAACCGAGACAAGACCAAGACTTTTTGGATTTGAGTCCAAGGCAAGAACACAACCTTCAAAATGTGGTCTTGAGACAGATCTCAAGGGATCCGGATCAGGCCCATTGGTCTTTTTAATGCGGCCCGCTGAAGATTGGTGCACATTGTTGGTGAAGATTTGTTTGATTGTTATCATGGTAAAAACTTTCCGCAAACTGGACCGCTAGTAAGAGTCGGAGCGCAGTCAAATGTGTAGAGCGTGAACCACAGGGGGCTCAGTACACATCCTTGAGGAGAACCGGTGCTGAGTGTGATGGTGGAGGATAATGTTACATTATTACTGGCATACAAAGACATTGTGCTGTCTTCTTTATTTTCTATTTCTATTTCTAACTTTTGGCCCGGCCCTCCACAATTTTTTCTGCTTCTCATTTGGCCCCCCCGGGAAAATAATTGCCCACCCCTGGTTAGAGAATACGCACATGCCAGGCGAATGATGTTGTCTTCTGTGTGGTTTTTGGTGTAGTTCTTTCTGGACGACATCATGTTGTCTCCAGCTGTCAATATTTCGTCCAATGAAACAAAGCTTCACCCAGATGGACAACCAGCTGCCGTTACTGGCAAGAACAACTTCTACCTTCCTGTAAGTGATATGTTGGATTAGAGACTCATTGTTTTTCCAGCCACTTTACTTTTAATATGACTTAAAATGTTTTGATTCGTGTCTATCTGTGCAGTATTTGATTTACAGCTGCATTCTGGGCTTGATTTCTTGCTCGGTGTTCCTGAGGATAAACTATGAGCTGAAAATGATAACCATGTTGACAGCCGTGGTGGTTTACAACATCATAATTCTTCAAACTCATGCTTCCCTGTTGGATGAATATAGCAGATTCTTGTACACATCGGAAAGCCTAGACAGGTATGTGTGTGTGTGTGTGAGTGAACAAAACATTCTTTCTGTGTGTTCAGAATAAGAGACCATTAAAAGAGAAAGATTGTGTGAAGGTAGATTTTTGCATTTATACGGTGATGCTAGAACTGTGTGAAGGTAAGTAAAAAGGAGGTTATAACGGGGACCGGAAAGTCTCCTTCCAGTCCATCAAGTCGAAATAGCTTAAAAAAACTGGCAGCTTTTATCTTCAATTAGTGTCAGAGGCACGTAAACAGTTCTCCTAACTTTTCCAAACTCATTTCTTTCTTTCTCTCAAACACCCAAATGAAGACTGTGTCAGCTCATGACTTCATCTCAACAAAACCAGTGGAAGAATTACAGTGTTGGGCGAATTCCTGTAGAAAATTGTTTTGGTTGATAATCACTCTGCCCCAAAAAAGTAATTGAATTACCGGTAGTCACCAAATTCACTCTTCATTAATATAATTAATTAAGATGGAAAATAATTTGTTACTTTTTGTTTTGATTTGTTTTTTTAAACCTTCACATATGCCAAAGAATGCTGACAGTTTTTTTAGTGGCACTAGAATACAGGGGGTGCTTCATTTAACTTAACATTTATTGGACTTTACACTACAACTGGTAGACATACTGTTGGCCCGAAGTTAAATGTTCCGTGGTAAATGGTCTAACTTAATGTCGTGTATAACTGATAAAGTCATATGGATTTCAGCCAATTGGTATATACTTGACCATAAAACGAGGAAAACATGGAATCAGTGCTCAGTGTCAACCAATTAAGCTGAAATTCAAGTAATGTGCTTGACAAACAAGCAACGTGTCAAACGTAACAGGCAAACAAATTTCAGACAAGGTGTCTTGTGGTTTTTGTCCCCTCCGCCGCAAACACAAACATCTCTGGTCTTCTCTTGAAAGCCCCCTCAAGAACTAATAACTAATATAACTAAGAACTAATATGAGAAAGAACTAGGCAGTTGTCTGCAGAAGTCAGCTCTTGATAAGGCTGAAGGTTCTTTAATATGCAAAACCTGCTCGCAAAAATTATTGGGCTTGCTTCAGTGGTCTACACTTTTGAAACTTCCATTAAATAATCAGTGTAATTGAAGATTTTAGATGTCGAATTGCAGCGCATTACATCCTACCGAATTACCATTTAAACGATCTTGATTGATGAATAGGGAAACCAAGTCTGGCACGTTTGCATGTGACAGTAATTAGAGCTTGCAGTGAATTACAAGTCCCGAATTGCTGCATATTCTTTGTCTTTTGTTATCCATCTTGGGAAAAACGCATCACGGCAGACAAGCTCAGGTCGAGAAATGCAAATTGTAAACAAGCTCTTGTCACCGCAAAACAGACGAGACAGTATTAATGGAGTAACAGCTTGGAATAAAACAGTTCGTTAGCCAATCCTGTGACACACTCAATTCCATCGCCACCGCGAATGAAGCATTGTTGTCATTTATTTGGCACCAGCCTTCCCTCTACACTTACTTCTATTTTGTCACATTTTAATCCTAATCAAACTCAATACTTTGTTTCATCTTGCTTTCTCAAAACGTCGTCTGTTTCTCTGCGATTCAAGACCAGGAGTCCTCAAAGACCTGAAGACTATGGGCTCTATCTCACTCTTCATTTTTTTCGTCACTCTCCTTGTGCTTGCTCGACAGGTGAGTCCGTCCTCAAATGGTGTGGTGTGAGAGAAAGGTGAAATAAAGCAAAGTGCTGTTGATATAGAGGGGTAACCATTTACATAAAGATGAGGCTGTTTCAGTGGATGGTTAATGTTATTTTGTAGAATACATATGACCTTATTTGCCACTCAATGAAAATTCTGAAATTATTATGGGGGTGAAAAATCACATGTAATGTATTTCGTATATGTGCTCAGGCCCATCATATTAATTTAAAACTTTAAATTATGCATTTCTCCAAACAAATCAGCTCACGTATAGCTCTGGGGCAAATGTAAATACATTTATCACACAGGGACATGAGCTGGAGAGAGTTGACCAAGTATTGTCACTGTTATTGTCATTTTTGCCTTTCTTGTATTGACATATACAGGTCCATGTCTATGAATTGGATTGCCATGGAAAACATTTTTTTTTTTCACTTCAAAAGGTGAAACTTGTATGAGACAGATTCACCTCACAGAGTGAAATATTTCAAGATATTATTCCTGCTCATTTCCATGATTGGAGCTTACAAATAACAACCCATCTAAAAATGTGAATGCTACTGAAGAATCAGTCCAAAGTATAGAAATGCTGGCCATCTGAAAAGTGCCATGTCTTCATTCGTTTACTGTCACTTCTTGTTTGGATCTCCTTTCGCGTGAATGATTGCATCACACTGATTGACACAGTTCATGGACGAACTGAATGGTGATTGGATCCCAAAAACAGAGACACAAATAAAAATCCATAACAAAAACATGTATCAACTCAAAAAAGGTGCACCGACAAGGTCTAAAGAGAAATCACAGGTCACAAGGAGCCAGGAAAAACAAGGCATAAACAAAAAGTGCTTGCAAAAGGCAAGGTAAATCGTAAATCTGAGAAAATAAACGAAATGAGATGAGTCAAATTACATGAAAACAAAACAAGAGCAAGAACAAAATAATATCAATACTTGCTGACAAGGGGCTAGAGAGCAAATACGACTATGAAGAGAATGAGAGGTCTAGAAAGCAACGCTTGGCATGAACAGCAAACAAGGTCAAAATCCGACAACGAATTGACAATTGGGCAGTCCAGATGAATCACTGGCAGCAGGTGTGCATGCTGGGAGGGGTAGGTCATCCTCTGGCACCTGCTGGAGACACACAAGAGCAGAATCAGGACACTGATGTGGCCTAGAAGTAGGCAGTCTGTGGTACTGCTGAGGTTTAATGGAAGCCCAGGTGTCTTTCACAGCAGCTTTCAGCTCATCTGCGATATGGACTCTCGTGTGTATTAGCGTCTGGTGTGGCTGTCCACTCTTCCTCCACAATTTGGATTCTGAATTCAGAAATGTTTTGGAAAATGTATTAAGAAAAATTGTACCAGTGAGCAATCAATGCCTCAGCAGTGGCTTTGACACAGAATGCGACACAGAGCCCAATTTGGTGTTACAGCTATTTCACAGTGTCTCTGAATGCACTTACTCCTGCCTCAGCCAACTGTTGATGAAGTTCCCTCAAATTCTTGAATGTCGATCAAGGCCACAGTTATCCATGATGTGTTTGCTTCGGTTTTTTTTTACCCCACTATTTCCTTCCAGTCCAATGAGTTTCAGTTTTTGAGCAAACTACTGACATTTTCTGTGATTATTGTAATTTACTGCGAGACACCTAACCCGTATTGCAGATGATGCAACGGTATACAGTACATGTGATTCAACAAGCTGAATGAAGGACATGTCTTGCATTTGCAGTAGAATCTTCTAAGGTCTCACGCAGTCTGCTTCAGAACACTGGCCAATGTCTGAATGGCTCTGAAAGAACTTTTGAATTTGATCGTTTGAGTGTTCCGCGAGCTGAAGTCTCGTGAGATATAAGGTCTCTCATGATGCATGACATGGGGTTGCGAAACTGGACTTATATAACCCTTATGAACCGTATTTTGGGTCCAAAATTTTGATCAAATGTAGAGTTCTTTCAAGTGGGAAATGTTCGACTTTAGAGATTCTGCTCTTTTTTTTTGACAACTAGCTGTACACGTGTACCTTCAGTCTTTTCACCTCTGTGTCCTCTTGTAACAGAATGAATATTACTGTAGGTTAGACTTTCTGTGGAAGAACAAGTTCAAGAAGGAGTGCGAGGAGATCGAAACTATGGAAAACCTCAACCGTGTCTTGCTGGAAAACGTTCTGCCTGCACATGTTGCTGAGCACTTTCTAGCACGGAACTGGAAAAATGAGGTTGGACATATTAATAATGTTGTATTTTTTTTATTTATCAGCCCCACGCAAAAAATAAAAATACATGCACACACCAGCATGGTTTTCAAATTCAGAAAAATTCAAAAAATTTGATGGTGACTGTGATCAGAGGTCATATTAATACGTCCTTGTTGCTTCTCAACACCTTTCATAATGCATGACTAAGGTCAACTCATGTTTCTTTTCAATATAATAATTGTATTATTATCGTTTAATCTATCAAACAATTTTGTTTTGAAAGTGCTAGAGATAAAAGCCGTAAAATCAGAAAGCTGAAATGACCAAATATTGAACCAATTTAGATCCACATTTTGCCATTTTTAACTGTCTTGCTATGTGTGCTTCCTACTTGGCACAGGATCAATAATGTTTTACAGGATGACATTTTTTTAAAAGGCCATTAGCCTTTTATTGGAATGACATTTCTGCGTAAATCTTTCGAAGTCTCAGTGATTCCAGCCATCCTCTTACAAAAGTTTGAATGCCAAGGCCAAAGGAATCGAAAGTGACGCAGATGTCAAAATCGATAGTTCGCTCCCACTGAAAGTCTTGGCTGGATCAAGTGTGTACACATCTTTTGCAGGGCGGTTTACCTTCTGCTTTTTATCCGTCAGGATCTATACCACCAGTCTTATGATCTGGTGTGTGTCATGTTCGCCTCAATCCCGGACTTTAAAGAGTTTTACACAGAATCTGATGTCAACAAGGAGGGATTAGAGTGTCTCCGACTTCTCAATGAGATCATCGCTGATTTTGACGAGGTAAATAAATACCAGACTCTTGTCAGTTTTGCCAGGTTTATCTGATAGAGGGTGAAGAGTAACTTGTTTTTTTCAGTTCCAACCAGTGAACAACCAATGATCTTAAGATAATTCCTCTAGTTTTACAGGAATTACATCTGCAACTAGATGTATGTTTTGTATTTTTTAAATACATTTCTTTTTATATTGTATTTCTCCAGTTATTGTCAAAACCTAAATTCAGTGGTGTGGAAAAGATTAAAACTATTGGAAGCACATACATGGCTGCTACAGGACTCAATGCTTCGCCTGGACCAGAGTACTCCTCACAGGTTAAGATAAAGACACACACTTTAAAATGCTACTTGATCCGTTTTAACAGTTGAGAAACTATTGTGTTGTGTGTCGTGTTCTGTATTCTGTATTCTCAGGAACATGACAGACAATACATGCACATTGGGACAATGGTGGAGTTTGCATTTGCTTTAGTGGGGAAGCTGGATGTTATCAACCGACACTCCTTCAATGATTTCAAACTCAGAGTTGGTAAGTTACAGAAAATGTGTATAGCTATGACAATAATTTGTCAATATGGGATGTTTTTTGTTTAGTTTTTTTTTTTTATCCTGCACTTTGTATTTAGCATCCTTTTCGACATAGCAAGCCATTCTTAAACTGTGAAGATTCATTTTAGAAGCTCATACTATGGTTGCTTGTTAACATAAGCACTCAACTGATCCTTCATATTTGGACGTTCGCTGCCATGCAACAACCAGGAATAAAAACAAAACAAAAAAATATATATTTCATGCATGCTATTTGTTACTGTATATATACTGGTGGCAACCAGACCACAGAGGAAAAGGGAAAATGAAAGCAGGAAGGATCCAGCTCACTGCATGTGGTAAGAACAATCGTTCAATACCGTCAACCTGCCCAAAGATCACAGGGTGTGATGCTCCATTAACTCAGCAGTGTGCATGTGTATAACAGTGCATCCCTGCTGTCTCCAGACAGGCTAACAGAGAGGGAGGTGGAAATCCCCACCCGCTGCTTTAACAGGATAATGAATATCACTGTCTGCCAGTGATCAACTTCCACTCAAGAAATTAACTCATTGCCCAGATCAATGTGAGGCCCGCATGCTGTGCACTACTGCGGAAAAGGTGTTGGCACACCTATTCATTGTTGTGGATCAAGAACCCGGCTACATTTGACCTCCATTTAAGCTCTGCCCTCACTAAAACTCATTTTTATCCTCAGCTGTTGAAACGTTATCTGTCGTATACAGAAATCTTGCACCACACAAAATCACCTAAAACATTCCAAAACCTGTATGTCTTCACTGAAATCCTGTCAAAGAAATAACCAGAAAAGACCACACGTGCAGCTTGTGCTGTGAGCAAACTGCAAACAGATGAAGAAAACAACAAAATAAGAATAGAATTTTGCGTGGATGGGGCTTTGTTTCAGCAACATCAACAAAAACGCGCCAATAGTATGGCAAAGTCAAATTATAGGTTGTGAATTTAAGCTCGTTCAGGTTCTTTCAACTTTAAAAACAGAACAAATCATACAGCTTCCGACCAAGTATTATGACAATACTTGGAATACATAAGGCCTTTAAATTCCAATAATGACCGTGTGTTCTGCTGCAGGTATCAACCATGGTCCAGTAATTGCTGGAGTCATTGGTGCACAAAAACCACAGTATGATATTTGGGGGAACACGGTGAATGTAGCCAGCCGAATGGACAGCACAGGGATACTGGGGAAAATACAGGTAAGCAACAAAAACCTTTTCATGATACCAAAAAAAACCTCAAAACACACATGGCCTTCCATCTGTCTTTTTTTTCCACTGAATGTTTTACTTCCTCAATCCTCCTTTTCAATCCCATTTTCTTGTTATTTATTGTATGGCCATGCTTTCCACTCACCCTGTTATATAGTATGTGCTTCCGTATGAGTAATGTATGTTGGAAGGTAATCCCTCCTGCTGGATGTTCACACAGGCAAAAGCACCACAACTAATCACTGGTGCTATACTGATTTACTACATGTTGACTGTCTAATGATTGCTTAGAGCATAGGTGTCAAACTCAGGTCCCGGATCGCCACCGTCCTGCATGTTTTCCAAGTCTCCCTGTTGCAACACAGCTGATTCAAATGATCAGATCATCAGCAAGCTCTGCGGAAGCCTGCCATGGAACCTGTTCATTTGAATCAGGTGTGTTGCAACAGGGAGACTTGGAAAACATGCTGGAGAGCGACCCTCCACGACCTGAGTTTGACACCGATGGCTTAGAGCAGACATGTCCAGCTCCGGGCCTGGAGGCCCAACTGTCCTTCCTGTTTTCCAGCTCTCCCGCCTGCAACACACCTGATTCAGATGATCAGCTCATCTGCCATCTCTGAAGCAGCATTAGAATGAACCTGATGATTTGAATCAGGGGTGTTGCTCCTGGGAGAGCTGGAAAACAGGCAGGACAGCGGCCCTTGAAGACCGACTTTGGACACTCCTGGCTTAGAGCATAGATGTCAAACTCTGATCCTGAAGGGCAGCTGTCCTGCTTGTTTTCCAAGTCTCCCTGTTGCAACACACCTGATTTAAATGAACAGGTTCAATGTCAGGCTTCCGCAGAGCTTGCTGATGATCTGATCATCTGAATCAGCTGTGTTGCAACAGGGAGACTTGGAAAACATGCAGGACGGCGGCCCTCCGGGACCTGAGTTTGGCTAAGAGTGTCTCAAACTCAATTGATGTCAGGGCCGCCAGAGAGAGAGAGAGAGAGACAGAGAGAGAGAGAGTCTGGGTGTGTCTGGGCCACATGAAGCATTCCACAAAATAGGACTTACCCGAGTATTTGAAAAAAGTACAGTAATCCAATAAAGTAATCCAATCTTCTCAAATCGTATTTGTTTCAATGATGAAGATGAACAGTTCTTCAGAACGTGAACAAGATTGGTGAGGTGGTCCTTTCACTCATCTTTCTGGTACTTTGTATACTTGTCAGCATGTCTAGTTGAGTAATGACATCTGATTTCTTTATCTTCTTCAAGGCATGTTGGGTGCCTCTTTGCTCAATTTAAAAACCAACAGCAAAAAAAACATTCCATCCCCTGTTTTTATTTAAATTGGCTCAATTTAATAACCAACAACAACAAAAAACATGCCATCCCCTGTTTTTATTTAAATTGGCTGTCGTCACCAATCTTTCTCTTCACGACTGACTGGGACTGGGTGACAGGATCACTTTTCCTTCCACATGGTGTCACTTCAGAATTATTTTCGCTCAAAGCTGTCATGAGCCTGAGCTATGGTAGCCCATAAGTCATAAAACACACACACGCACACACACACACACACACGCACGCACGCACGCACGCACGCACGCACGCACGCACACACGCACACACACACACACAAACATCCTAGACAAAGACAGAGCAAGAAAGATGGGGGTCACACTAACATTAAAAACTGATGTCAAGCAGGGGACTGTAAAATATCAATCTGCGGGCCCCAAGGCTACAAGTTGGAGACGCCTTGCTTAGACAGTAAGTGGGAAACCAATGATGGTATACTCCAAGTGTACAGGAATACGAGGCTTTATCCAAGTCACAAGCACACAAAAAATACATCTAAACCAGGGTAGTGAAATTCCAGATGCTTTTGAATTCGGTCCAATTACCTCCTAAATTAGACATGTACGGGTAAAAGTATTTTAATAAACCTTTTGACATACTGCATGTGGTCAGCAATAATGGTGCATCTTTGGGGAAAAAGGGGAGAAAAAAACGGTATAAGATGTCTTGAAAAGGAAAAAAAAAATCTTATCTGTGCAGCTTTCAAGGACAAATCAGATGGAGTGCTTCGCTGTATTGGCTCGATTCTTTGTTTTCCTCCCAAGCACCACCATTTCATTTGTCACTGTTGACATTTTAAATGACAGAAGAGATGCGTCAAAGATAAAGTTATTCTTGCTCGACAATCCAATTCATGGAACAAGAACATTACATTGCATGTGATGTTTTCCACTCTTTTTATTTGCTCTCTGCCTAAGCACTGATAAACTGTGATGGTTTTCCAGCAGAGTGGCATAAGACGGCTATTCAGTTCTAAATCACAGAATGCACATTGCTTAGACTTGAATGCTTCGCAGTGGAACTTCAGAACCTTTGCGGATCAATAATATAAATATATTTGTGATGGATTTGTAGTCATATGCCAATATTTGGAAGGGTTGTGTCATCTTCACAAATTCACCTTTCTCAGCCATCAAGGTCCTTCAGAAACTGAACACATGTAGCTAGAGAATTAAACCGTGCACGTGCGTCCGAAGACATAACATTTATTTTGCAAGTGTGTAACAGTACAAACAAAACCATATGTCCTACTTTCATTTTTACAAAGTCCTCGCCAAAGGGTTACGGTAATATAAATTTGGTTTGTAATTTAAATGTCCATTAGGTAATGAGAAAATTAACGTAATGCTGTCATCCACTCATATGCTGAAATGATTATGGGATACTAATGTCTGGTTGGATATGTTATCGGTTCTAGGTTAAAAAAAAAATTCTCTGTATATATCAACGTTTGAATGGATGCTCCCATTTTTTTCCTCCCCATCTGCAGGTGACAGAGGAGACAAGCCGCATCCTTCTGACGCTGGGCTACGTGTGCTCCTGTAGAGGCATCATTAACGTCAAGGGCAAAGGAGAGCTCAAAACCTACTTTGTTCACACAGAAATGACCCGCTCACTGTCTCAAGGGAATATGATGCAATGAGGGTGCCGTTGAATTATAATTTTGGCATCAGAGCCAACACTGATATCAGATTGGAGACTTTTTTCGTGGCAGTGGAAAAACAGATGTACATATTCGACAAACGGACTCCAAAAAAATTGCTGCTTTGCCACAGCTGTAGTATAAATTTGTCACTTTTTGTAAGTGTAGCATGTACAGCCTGTAGGGAACTGAAATCATGAAATCTATTGTAATTTGATTGTTGGATTAAGAAAGCCAAAGTGGCATGCATCAAGCCAGCCAAGCAAGTGCAGCTCCAAAAACAATCCAGAATGTACTTTGACTCATTCCTGGCAGGCTTCAAAGAGCCCATTCTGCAGTAGTTTATCAGCCCCCTCCCCCCAAAAAAATCACTCTGTATTCCATTCACTTTACACATGACACATTGGATTATAACTGATGTGCAAAATTAGAGTATGTGGAGAACAAGAAGAGAGACTTTTGTTCTGCATGGAAAAATAACTTGGGCTCAGTGTGACCAATGACAATGACATGATGGACTTCAGTTTTAATTGAATGATGCAGGCCAGGATGTTCTTTCTTTATTGTTTATTCAAATGAAGGCTAAAAATCATTATGCAGGAACAATGCATGATTACAGTTTCAGACAGAGATACGGGAATATAACGACAACTACCTTTTTTAAAAGCACGGAGCATTGAATGTCTATGAATGAATTAATTCAGTCAGTGTATTCATTTCACACTTGCATCAACGTAAAAAAATTGGCTATTCGCACAACACACAAGGTTATAAAGGAAGTTAACATCACACAGTAGAAATGAACAAGAGTAGAGATGATGTGAATGGGATTTTCAGCTATATGCTTGTATCTGTGTACAGGGTAGCTATAGATAAGTGTTATGGTGGTTTTGAAAGAAAAGAAAATACCGAAAGTCATTTTAAAAAATGTATCAGTGTTTTAATGATTCTCTTTTTTTTTTAAATCAAAACAAAAGTCATTAAATTTCCATATATTTCAGTCATGGTGGGCTTATTTGAAAGAAGAAAAAAAACAGGATGAGGTTGAATATAGATCCCCAAAATGTATGATCATCACATGAAGCAAATGACAAATCAACTCCGGGCTCTTTAAGGTATCATCGAGCCTGTCTGCACACACTTTAAGTGCACCACTTCTGTTTATGCCGGGCCATTCTGCTGCATATTGAAGTGTTCACTTTTGTCCATCTTCGATCACTTGACATCGCAGAGGAGTGCCACGCCCCGTAGGATCCAGTGTTCTGGTGCAAGTGAGGTCTTTAGATCGACTGCTGCAATGTAGTTCATGTCTGTCCTAACGGGCTTCTTGTAGATTGGGCAAGAGTAAAGGCGGCTGTCTTTGATTCCTGGAACATGTGAGCAAAAGAAAAGATAAATAATATACATTCGTATTAAATATTAATAAAATGTCAGGAAATTTAATAACTGGCACCTGATGAAGGTCTCGATAACTACTGCCAACCGAGCTTATTTTTGGATCAGCAAAGGCTTAGCATTTGAGCAATGTTGTCTGCAGTTTTGAACTATTTTTCTCTATTTCGGCATTCTATGAAATGATTGCCTTGTTCAAGGGACGTCAACCCATTTTTTAAAAACAAATTTGTTCGATGCAGCCCCAACGAGTTGAAACACAGAATTCTGATTCATATTGCGTCTGTAGAATATGAGTCAAACAGTAAAATCCACCTATTTTTGACCAGCTACCGGGCGGCTATTTTTGTCACTTGCCGTCAACTAAAAATAACATCATGGTTAAGCTTAAGAAAACAGGCGAGCCGTGATTGGTCGTTACCTGAGCAACTCTGAGGTCATTTTCATCTGACAGCAAGTGGTAAAATGGCCGCACCCTGAAATGGCTAAAAATGAGTAGACTTTGCTGCTGGACTCATATTTCACAAGTGCAATGTGGATCAGAATGCAGTGTTTGGAATAGCGAAGGCACATATTGGAAAGAAAATTTTGGGGTGGACTTCCAATTTAAATGTTGATTGGAATCAGTAGGATCAACTATTCTCAGTTACTATGAGCATACTTGGCAGTACAAAAATAAAGAATGAATTATAGCATATTTTCAAAATAGTTCAGAAATGTTGAATCCGAAAGAAACTTAACATCCTTCGTTTTCTGAAGATGCAGAGTTCAGCTGATGACTGGTTAATTTCAACAATTGACTTAAATCTGTGTTTGAAAATGCTACCAGGATATGAAGTTGCATTCACTCTCGAGCGAAACGGTGACACTGCACAATTGACCTGTGTGTGTGTGACGTTGTTTTTTTGCTTCTTTTTGTTTGATTTCGTTGTACTTGGCCGTACATTTAATACCTGAAAAGTGCTTTTTGGATAAATTATTAATCAAGATTGCCAACATTTCATCAAATTCCAGTGTGTTTTGAAGCCCTTATCAGCAAAGTCAAACATCTTTTCTGAAGGAAACCGATGAAAGTCATTTTCAGATGAGAAACTAGAAACAGTCCCAATAAGAACATTTATGCTCAATCGACCTCCCGGTGTATCCACGCATCCCTTAACAATGTGCTTCAATTACAGACAAAGCAGTGGAGTTTAAAAACTGTTAATGGACTGAGGAAGAATGGTGTCACGGTGCTTGCTGCCTGCTTGAAAATAGTCTTTTCTTATCGTGAACACTTGTGCCATCAATCAATACGTTTGGAGTGTGTGGGAGGCAAATATTGAGAGGGGAGTAGCACAGGCTGGAAAGAGTGTCCCTGTACCCTAATGGAGGAAAACGTTTGACATTCACTCTGTGCCCACAGACACTATTCTGAATTTTACCGTTATTCTCTGCATACATCCGGATTACGGGCATCATTTCAAAAAGGACTTTTGGTTTGGAGTCCATGAGTTTGCAGTTGCGACGATCCCAGCCGGCCCCTTCCAGATGTAGGCCGCAGACATATACTCCCTCGGCAGGGGGCTGTGTGATGTCATCCTTCATCCACTTGGTCACCTCGTTGCAAAGCACCATACGATCCAGAGCCCAGCCTTTATTGGCCCGGGTGATCTCCTGTGTGAGCCCAGGAAGAAACAAATGTATTCTCATATGAGCAGAAAGTCACAGACTTGTGAAGGTGACATATGACATTTCACCAAGAGAATCGATGCTGATAACAAGACTGTAATAGAGGTTCAGTGAAAACACTGGAGAGCAAAGTAGTACACACCATCAAGCAATGGTTAATGGGTCACTCTAAATTCTCATTTGGTGTGATTGAGAGTATGAATGATTGTTGGCTGGCAACCATTTCAGGGTGTCCGCTGCTTACTGCCCAAAGACAGCTGGGATAGGCTGCAGCAAACCTCACGACCATTGTGAGGATAAGTAGATCATGGATGGATGGATATATTGGGCCATTCCTGGTTCTGACAGGATCACCAGCCATGAAGGCTTAATGTCGGACCTGTGCTCTCCTCACCTCTCACTACAAGTATGTATTTGTACAAGAGGGCAGCTCTCACTCTGCCGACCCTCTGGTACCCCACCTCAGTGGTGGGCAGGTAGCCCGATGCTGTGCGTACCTGTCTCATAGCTGTCAGAAAGCCCTGTGGGTTGAAGAAGCCAGTCATCCAGAAGCAGTTTGGTCGCCCCTCAAAGATCCAAGCCTGAAACTGCCGGTTACGCTCAAGTAACTCTGTAAACCAGAACCCTAGAGTGCTGGAGGCCCATGATTCCTTCAGAAGATGACAACACAGCATGTAACGATGTAAAGTGTCGGATGTAGAAATCAGAGGAAGCAAAAGGGAAACATGGAAAAACAACGAAATGTGAATCACTGTGCAGCAGAAGACAATAAGTCAAAAATTAATTGGTTTACTTAGCACAGTGGAATTGCGGTGAAAAACAAGTAGAGCCAAATGAGGATTGCAGATTTCATTTGGTTGTGAAAGTCCATATAATTATTGTAAATCCTGTAATCAAGTAAAAAACAGTGTTTTTAAATATATATATGTGTGTGTACACACACACACACACACACACATGAAAACAAAATGCAGCTTTTCATTTGCCACCAGGCAACATGTTAGTGAGTGGCCGTGTAGGAACTGAACGAATTAAGATTTTTGCAGTCAAGCCTGAAGGTGATCATGGTGGAGTTGACAATTAATCAATGACATCATGTCAATCAGCTGTCATGATGTTGAAAGACAAATATTTAAAATTCTGTTTCTTTGTGGATTTTGAATGAAAGAAAGGTGCACATTTCTTTCTATCCAAAACTGTTGTACTTTTTAGAACACTAATTGTTTCAGATGAGGTAATTGCAACCACCTGGGAAGGGCCAATTGTTGCTTGGACCTGATTGGCCTGAAGCTCAAGTGAACTCCCTTTAAAAGAGGAATGAGGAAGTCACTGGGTTCCGGACAACTTGGAGAGCAGTGCTACACGTGGTCTGCTCAAAGCTGGTCGGCTGTCACTCCTGAAAATAAAGACAACTGGAAAATCTCCTTGCTGAATCCTGGCTGAATTGCCTTTTTATTCTTTTTCACCTGGCCTGCTGTTTCGCCGCACGACACCAGCTGTGTACTCTTTCATTCCCTCTCCATTTTTCTTGGTTATACAGAGCCCACCCCTGAACTAAGTCACCCAATTACATATTGACACTTACACAACCAACATCATTCGTGCCATGCCATTACAAGCAAACAACACGAATGAGGATTGTCATGCTTTCATGAAATAAAATGCACACATATACGAAACTTGCCCATCACAAGCAGGAATGCACCTAGTTAAAGAGCAATGTTTAGAATTGGGAGGAATTAAGACAAATTTTCTTCATGTTTTTTTAAAGATATGTTTGGAATAAATCAGCTGTTGCTCACAGTATTCAAAACGGCATCAGCTTTCGGTGACGATCACTCTGTTTGGCTGTTTGCTTCGCGAATCAATGCATGAGATAGAAGTCGACAAAGCAAAAATTCAGTCATCGCGAAGAAAATGTCTCTCTCAAATAAATTAAGATAAAAAAAATGTTGCTTTTCACTTACTTGTTCTTGTTTGTATTTTGACTGTTGGGCAAGATTTTGTATTTGGATGCACATTCTTTCATGAAACCGTGACTGAATGATATGTGTACTTGTATATGGCTATTTCCCAGTGCACTGTGAGTGCGGTGTTTTTTTGGTGTTATCTTGGCTCCCCTACAGTAAGAAATTCTTGCTATAACCTTGTGAAGGAGGACTACAAGACTGAATTTGTCTTCTGGTTGAAGGCTCAGGGTTGAGAGAAATGTTGTTTGGATGATTGTTTGGGGGTGTAGGGGTGGGGGGGGGTTCATTTGAACAAGAAAGATAATTAATCACATGCCTTCATATTATCATGTAAAGCCCCAATCCAACTAAGGGGCGAACATACCCGGCTTTTGGCGAAGCACCAGGCTTCATTCAAAGTCACAAATGTCCATTCTTGTTTAAACAAGTTTGAAATTCGCCCGCAACAATAAAAATCACTGAAACTGCTGGCGAGCGTTTTGCAAAGCATTGAAGCAACTCTTGCGGACTCTGACGTGAATGCAACATACGCTGCCTTTGACAACACTCACAACTGTTGGCCGACAGTGGGACTTGGGCTTTAGCAGACGCAACAGTCTGTCTTTTCGCTGTTACAAGAGGGTGGACTTACTGATGATGCGACTTTAAGGCTGATCGCCAATTAGTGTGCAACCTTTTTTCAAACGGGTGTTTCTCTATTATATTTGAGGACATTTTGCCAAGTAACCGTGCAGCCGCTCCAACGTGTTTCCACATGGACGCGCCGTTGCTAGTTTACAGTGCTGACCAACCAAGCAATACATCTGTCTTGAAAATGCCAAAACACGTGATTGGCCATGAATCGACTTCAAGCGCTAACCATCATTGCGCAAAACGCAAAGTCGATTTGATCACTGGTGTGCCGTGGCACGGTGTTTGAAAGACACTTCTATATACCATACTGACCTTCTTCCATTGTTCAGGAATACGTGCATCATACATGCAGTCCAAGGCGTCTCGCAGGTTCTCACTCATGATGATGGTACCATCGATCGCCAACTTGAGATCATTTAGAGTGTTTCGGACGAGAACTATAATCCTCTGCATGCGGTCAATCTCCTGACGCAGGAAGATGTTCATTGGTTGGAAAGGACCCATCTTCTGAAGACGTTCTCTCACCTGGTGAGTTTATTTAGTCGGAAAGAAAAATGGACAGAGAATTTATGTAGCACTGGGTAGTTGTGGTGATGGCCTTTTCAGGCCTGGACACGGTTCTTGAAATCTTCACCTCAGTAACCTAGATTATATGCCATAGGTGAGAGAAAGTCACATGTGCAGGTTGCTAATATGACTCTGTCTGTTACTGTGAAAGGAAATATTGAAATGTGCAGCATATGGGACTAACTATCAGATTTCAAAATGACCGTTGTTTTTGGTGCTTATCCGATTTCCAATATATTTATGTGCGCAACACAACAGGTGAATGAGAGGCATAATTGTTGAGGGTAACTTCTGTTCTGTCTATTGATTAGCATTGCTTTGACGAAGAGGTTCCCAGAGCCCTGAATTGACTGCAACTGGACGTTTTTGCTTTTCTTAGATGTGTTGCCTTCATTCTGAGCAGGCATCATCAATCACTTCATTCACTTAAGGTGGATATGACACCTCTCTGCTGAGTGCTGGAGTAGAAACACAACAATTCATTAAGTTTGAGGCACGCCCACTCCACCAACGGGATCACCCTTTTGGGATACAAAACGATAGTCGTTAAGATGATTGCAGGGAAGCACCTGCCCGCCAACAACAATCGTTTAGGTGGATTCACTCAATGGTAAAACATTTACAACCCCATAGCTATCATTGGTTTCAAAGCAGTGTTTGTATTGTTTATTACTTCATTGTCTTCTAAATTGAATATAAAACCAACATGATGTTGAGCTACCGTTTTGCAGTCAGTAAGGTAAACTGTGACGTTAACCTTTCTAACCTGAATCATAGTGAAGTATAATTTAGGCGTAGCAGTTGTTGTGTCTCATATTTTTTCAGTTGCAAAAACAATGCACATTTTTAAATGCAAACAGAATGACTTGTCAAGTCATGGAGCTCAAATCAAAGTCAACTTGAGGCTTGTATGAGTCGCAAGTCCAAATACTGTAATGCAGACTCAAGTCGCTTGGCTGGAGTCCACCACCTGGGCAATAATTTAGCTTTGGGCAGCTTTGATTCAACATTTGCTGCAGTTCTATTCCCTAGATCATCCCCCACATTCTTTTTTCCATGGTTCTAGTTCATATGATGTGCGTTTTTTAACATAAGGGGGAAATTGTGGGTTCAGTTTTAGGTGTAATGGATCAAAAGAGGTGACAAATCTTGTAAATAATTATGGACGTTGCCTGAGCTGGGACGTGACAAACATGACGCCATTAGAAGAAGAGGTTTTTATTTATTACAAAAAAAAAAAAACGGATGTATTTTCTCCTTTACCGACTTGACTTTAGCAACAGGACTTGCTTGTACATGATTGTCCAGTATGCTTCCCATCTGAAAACGTAACTGCCATTTTCAGATAGAATAGTACCAGCTTTCCCTCAGTTTCTATTCATTTGGTTGTCCAATTTTCCATTAACCCATTTATGCCATACAAATTGGTCTTGCGTGGTGGGTATTTATGGAGCATCGTGGAACACTGAAAAGCTGTGCTTTTACTTCTGTGCTATTTTGAACAGGCATTATATTATTTGATGGGAGCATCATGTCCTCCCTTTCTACATACTGTATAGAATCTTGGATGTATTTGCACTCCTGAAGATTAAACACAAACGCACGCGGATGAAACTGAGATCAGGATGTGAGGTTTCTATCATTACAACTGCAATGAGGATTTTTTGTCATTCATTATTTGTATTCAATTTCCAGTACTTCTTAGAACATTGCTAATGGATATTTCTGTAGTAAGATTGTGATATCCTTTATTTGTCCCACACTGGGGAAATTTACAATAGTATAGACAGTACATGCATTTTTTCTTCCATTGGTCCTCCTGGTATTTTAGCGCATTGGTGATAATAATTTCCCATTATTTCATCAGCAATCCATCTTGGTTTTGAGAGCCGTGTTTTCTCTGTTACTGTCTTCGACACACTTTGATGCACACTCCACCCCTCTGTCTGCCTTTTCCACCCTGCCACTTAGCACGTTACCACTGGAAGCTGAATAATATTACCGTACTCAGTGTTTTGCACGACTGAAACACTCTGCTCACTCGAATGTTCACAACAACACTCACTCAAATGCACACACACACACACACACACACACTTACTTCAAAAGGTACATAGTCTGCGGGTAGTTTCTCCAGCATGTCGTCAGCCAACCTGGACACCACAGCCTCTCTGGTCTCCCCTCCCCCTGATGAGCTATCTTTAGGCTGAATACTGAGAATTGTGTCCAATACGTCCTTTGCCAAATTACTTTGGTAGGTGATGTCTGCATTCGGGTGCAGACCAAACACCTCTGGAGTGTCATAGGCTGGGAGACTCTGAAAAAAAATAACAAGTTATTCTACATACCTGTATATAGTTATTGTGTGTATATACCTGTATATAAATCCTCATTTCACCCCTCGGGTGGTGTCCGTCCCTCATTCAGCTCGGGTCCTCTACCAGAGGCCAGGAAGCTTGAGGGTTCTGCGCAGTATCCTTGCTGTTCCCAGCACTGCACATTTCTGGACTGAGATGTCCGATGTTGTTCCCGGGATCTGTTGCAACCACTCATCTAGTTTGGGGGTCACTGCCCCGAGTGCTCCGACCACCACAGGCACGACTGTCACCTTTACCTTCCAGGCTCTCTCCAGCTCCTCTCTGAGCCCTTGGTATTTCTCGAGTTTCTCATGTTCCTTCTTCCTGATGTTTCCATCACTTGGGAGCGCTACATCCACTACAACGGCTTTCCTCTGCCCTTTATCTATGATCACGATATCTGGTTGGTTCGCCATTACCATCTTGTCAGTCTGGATCTGGAAGTCCCACAGGATCTTCGCTCTGTCATTCTCCACCACCTTCGGAGGTGTTTCCCATTTTGACCTTGGGGTTTCCAGTCCATACTCCGCACAGATGTTTCCGTAGACTATGCCAGCCACCTGGTTATGCCGTTCCATGTAGGCTTTCCCTGCCAGCATCTTACACCCTGCAGTTATGTGTTGGATCGTCTCAGGTGCCTCTTTGCACAACCTACACCTTGGGTCTTGTCTGGTGTGGTATATCTGGGCCTCGATGGCTCTGGTGCTCAAGGCCTGCTCCTGAGCAGCCACGATGAGTGCCTCTGTGCTGTCCTTCAGGCCAGCCCTCTCTAGAACTCTGTTAGGACTTCTTGAGATCAGCCACTTCAGTTATGGTCCGGTGGTACATCCCGTGTAGGGGCTTGTCCTCCCATGATGGTCCCTCTTCCAGCGCCTCATCTTCTGTTCCCCATTGTCTGAGACATTCTCTGAGTACGTCATCCGTTGGAGCCTTCTCCTTGATGTATTCATGGAGCTTGGATGTTTCATCCTGGACAGTGGCTCTCACACTCACTAGTCCCCGGCCTCCTTCCTTTCGGCTTGCGTACAGTCTCAGGGTGCTGGATTTGGGATGGAACCCTCCATGCATGGTTAGGAGCTTTCGGGTCTTAACGTCCGTGGTCTGAATTTCTTCCTTTGGCGACCTTATTATTCCTGCAGGGTATCTGATCACTGGCAGGGCATAGCTGTTTATTGCCCGGGTCTTATTCTTGCCATTGAGCTGGCTTCTTAGGACTTGCCTCACTCGCTGGAGGTATTTGGCCGTAGCCGCTTTCCTTGTTGCCAGTTCGAGGTTGCCATTGGCTTGTGGTATACCGAGGTACTTGTAGCTGTCCTCAATGTCTGCTATTGTTCCTTCAGGGAGTGAGACCCCTTCAGTGCGGACTACCTTTCCTCTCTTAGTCACCATCCGACTACATTTCTCAAGCCCAAATGACATCCCGATGTCGCTGCTGTAGATCCTGGTTGTGTGGATCAGGGAATCTATGTCCCTTTCGCTCTTAGCGTACAGCTTTATGTCATCCATGTAGAGGAGGTGACTGATTGTAGCTCCATTTCTGAGGCGGTATCCATAGCCTGTCTTGGTGATTACTTGGCTTAGGGGGGTCAGTCCTATGCAGAACAGCAGTGGGGAGAGTGCATCACCTTGGTATATGCCACATTTGATGGACACTTGAAGCCAATGGCAAGCCACTTACCCAAGTGTGGTTTTCCACATCCTCATCGAGTTCGCAACAAAGGCTCTTAGGGTCCTGTTCACCTTATACAACTCCAAGCATTCAGTGATCCATGTATGTGGCATTGAGTCATAGGCTTTCTTGTAATCAATCCAAGCTGTGCACAGGTTGGTACGTCGGGACCTGCAGTCTAGTGCGACTGTTCTGTCAACCAGGAGCTGATGTTTGGCTCCTCTGGTATCTCTACCAATGCCCTTCTGTGCTTCGTTCATGTATTGATCCATGTGTTCACTTATCTTAGCCGCAATGATGCCTGACATGAGCTTCCATGTTGTGGAGAGACAGGTTATTGGCCGATAGTTGGATGGGGCTGCACCCTTTGAGGGATCCTTCATGATCAGGATCGTTCGCCCTTCGGTTAGCCATTCTGGGTGAGTCCCATCCCTCAGCAGCTGGTTCATTTGTACTGCTAGGCGCTCATGGAGTGCTGTGAGTTTCTTTAGCCAGTAGGTGTGGACCATGTCCGGACCTGGTGCTGTCCAGTTCTTCATATCTGAGACTCTTTCCTGTATGTCTGCCACTGTTATGGTAACTGGGTTCTGTTCAGGGAGGTTGCTGTGCTCCTCTCTCAGGGTCACCAGCCATTGTGCACATGTGCAACCTCCTTCTCCCATATGCCTTTCCAGTACCTTTCAGTTTCCAGTCTTGGTGGGTCAGCTCTGTTGTTAGGACCCTGCCACTGAGCGTACACTTTCGCAGGTTGTGTTGCGAACAGCCTGTTTATTCGTCTGGCCTCATTCTCGTTCGTGTACCGCTTTAGGCGACTGGACAAGGCTTGGAGCCTTTGTTTGGCAGTTTCGAGTGCTTCAGGTATGGTCATCTGGATGTACCTCTCGGGTATCGGCCTTTTCATCACACTTCTCTGGGCCTCCGTTAATTGACTCACATCTTTCCGGGCCGCCTTGATCTTAGCCTCCAACCGTCTTTTCCATGGTGGGTAACGTATCTCATGGCTTCCATGGTTGCTCTTATAGCCCAGAGTCTCCAGGATCACTGATGCTGAAGCGTATATCAGCTCATTGGTTTCTGTGATCGTTACGGTAGGGATCGCCCTCAGTGCTCCATTCACACTTTCTATGAGACTTTCAGATGGTACTTCACATAGCCGTTGTAATCGGTTTCTATGTTGCCCAGCTTTCATTCTCGCCATGATCTTAGCTTTCAGGTCAGTTGCTGCCTCGCTCAGCATTTCATTCATTGGGGCTGGCCACCCAATCTCATCATCTGCATTCATTGGGGCTTGCCTCCCAATCTCTTGTAAGACCTCCTCCTCTGATCTGGCAGCCTGGGGCCCTTCACCATGGAACCTGCGTTGTACCTCATCAATCTCAAGTTGTGACAGCAGTTGCCGTTTGTGGATGTTGGAACACTGAGCTACTAGTTGTTTCGCGGTCAACCGTGACTGTGGGTTTCGAAGTATCCATTTAGCCCACATTCTCTGCATGTAACCCCTCTGACTAGGGTTGCTTGAGTAGTAGCATTCCAACAGAGCCATGTTAACGCATCTCGCCCATCTCCGCTTTGTTCCAGTAGCCCATTTTTCATCAAGGTGCTCTGGTTCCCCAGCACCTGACGCAGACCTTGTTTGGCCGGGCGACGTCTGAGCCGGCATGTCATTCGTTTTATTGTCTCTCATCATTGTATGAGGTAGGCATTAGCGTGAAGGATCTTGCCCAAGGACCCACACTGGATGGTGTTATGTGCTCATTTTTGCCCCAAGCGGGATTCGAACCACCGTCTCCCGTATGCCAAACCGATGCCTTACCAACTGAGCTATCCAGCCGCTATATATATATATATATATATATATATATATATATATATATATATATATATATATATATATATATATATATATATATAATGTTGCAACTCGGAGATTTGGAAAACATGCAGGGCAGTGGCCCTCCAGGACCTGAGTTTGACGCCCCTGTTTTACGTGCTTGAGGCTAGCCAACTAAACATTCTGAAACAGAGTCAAATTAAAAAGCCACCACAGGACACCAGGGATCAAACTCCAAACAAATACATGTAGATTGTGAGAAGCCCTGAGTTCTTTCATACAATGATTATTTCCTCTCATGGTCATTGTTAATTAATTCATTTATTGGTTTATTTTTGAGGAATAGGACTATGTTCTTGTCTACTCTAATTCTTTTACATACACAAGTGATTGTGTGAGCACACATATTTTGTGAACGAGCATAAGAAAATCATCAATTAATGTATTTTTCCTTGATCGAAAATACTGTGTGTACTGTATGGAGAGTAGTATGACAGTAGCTGTATGTGGCTTTCTTTCATCTTTCACAGTAAGCTGACAGCTTGGCAGCCTCAAATATCCATCACAATAAAGCAAGCAGAGGAGCTGCCTACAGCAGTTCAGCAGACTGAAATATTGTGTAGGAAAAGCAGTATATTTGCACTTCATCTGAACTTGTAGCGGTCTAAATCTAGATATGACAAGCGCGTTGTTATCTTGTTTTGTAAAAAAAAAAAAAAGTAAAAAAAATGCTGAAATAATCTCACCTGGATGTATGAAAGATACTGCTCCACACTAGAACAGTTTGGGATGCTGTAGTCTTGATAGAAATTGAATGCAGGTCCAAACATTTCCTCACTAAACCACACTTTGGCAAAGGTGTTGAGAAGGCGCTTGTCATAGTCATCAGTCACGCGGCCGCCATATTGAATTTCTCCAATCATATAGCGCATCGTACTCCATGACACACCCTATGGAAAAGAGAAATGCAACCACACGTTAATTTCAGAATAATAGGGGGGAAAAAAGACACAATTAAAACCCAAATTTAGACAACAACGTTCAGTTTATGTAGTTTTTGTGACTGTATATACGTAATATATGTACAAAATAGGGGTTCCAATCAATCGGCCATCAATCGTGATCGGACGATTTTCGTGGACAAGTATGTTAATTGCTCCATGTACAGCACTGTGTATGCAGCGATGGCTGTTTGAAAGTGCTCTATAAATACAGTTGAGCTGAGTTGAACCAGATGGTAATGGTTCGAGTCCCACTGTGGTTCTTCTACCTGACTACTGTAGAGGTGCCTTAAAGTAATGCAACAACCCCCTTACTATGACATCTCTTCTCATATGCCTGCATGTGCAAAACAAAATATACAGCACGGTGTAAGTTAAATGTCACAGTGTAAGTTCAATGTCACCTTGTAGTGTTATAATTCTTAAAATCAATGAAATATCAAAACAAATATGTATTATTTATACAGTAATAATACAGGATATAATGTTGGGTTTGTTGAGCTTGTTGTTTTTTATTTGCAATGTTGGAGGGAGCAGAACCAGTCGTGCCATTCTGTATGAATGAGTGATTGAACATCTTGAAGATGATCTAAAACTGTTAAACACTATCAGGAGATGCTCCAGCCTGCTGTCACCTCCTGCAAATTACTTCAGCAAGAGGGCAAACTCAGTTAAGGTTAAGTCAGAAAGTGCATAGTTCACAGTTTTAGATGGTTTGTCAGGCAGAAGCCCTTTTGGAGCTCTTCTTGGAGATCAGGGCCATTGTAGACTTTTGCTTTCATAGTTATGGAGCATTGTCACTACCCAATCAGCTTTGCAAAAGGAGCCCCAAAACGTTCCCCAGCAGCTCAGAAAAGCACAAATCTTTCCTCCACCTTGTTTGTTTTTCCATCACGGCTTATTCAGTGTTATTAGACATTTGACCATTTTGTTTGTCACATGACACTGAATATTGCAACCGATTGTAACTCGCAGACTATGCACTCAGCGAGGGCACCACTTGAGGGAATTCAGAAACTGACATGGTAAATCTCTGCCCTTCACAATCTTCTCCTCAGTGGTCACTGTTTTCCTACCTTTTTGACATCCATGTCGTCAAGGTGATTCTGAACAAACTGCACAGTGGCATTAAAATCTGCTTGGTTAAACTCGTAGGGAATGTTCCATCCCAGGGGGCCATACTTTCTCCTTTCCTGCACAGTGCTATGAAGAAATGCAACGCCATACAGAAGTGGCTTCCACTGGGCCATGTTGCTGACATCCAAAAGGTCCTGGTTAATGCCTAGTGAGGGAAACATGGATACATGCATTAGCTCTAGGTGTAAAAGTGGGCTTATGACACAAGTATTCCAGCAACAGAAAGCTTATGCGTTACTACTGCGGATTTGGCCCAAAGGGGTTTACAAATTTCAGTGCTATCCCACACGGTCCATGTGGATACAAGTGTAGATCATCATAAAATTGTCCAGGAAATAAAAGTGGTTTATTGAGTACTTCTGTGATCCAAAGGTCATGAAATAAGAACTGTTTTGTCGGCTGAAGGGAAAAATGTGGTTTAATATATTCTACATGCGTTTCAAATCTCATAAAGAATTGAAATCATCCACCGAAGCAAGGACTCAGGTGCTGAAGGTAAGTGCACACCACAACTTTCAACTGTCCCTTGGGAACCTCATGTATCCCCTTCAGCTTGAGGCAGGCAGACACAGATGGGTTATACATAATAATATATATTTTTTCTCCCACTCCAAACAAAACAGCCACATGACTATTTAAAATTTCAAGAACCTTGCATACAGTTTAACCAATTTATCGGCACATTTTCTCTATGCATCCTTCTGGAAACATCCCCACACTTTCGATATGATTTGAGCAACAGGAAAGAAATGTTTATGTTGACAAGTGACTTCCTTTTCAAAATCATCTATCAGATGCCTCTCTGATAATGAACTGTGATATGTTTAGATTTCTCTTTATTTCTGCCATATTATTCTTGGCAATGATCTCAGACCAAAGTCTTGAATTGACTGGGGTCGGGATTTTGGAGTCTTTGCTCCGAGCACAATCAAATTTCTCCTGCTTTGGTTGGTAAATCCCGACTTTCAGTTTGTCTTAAAAAGCCCAGACCTTTATGTTTTTGTATAGACTAAATTTGGTTTTGGCGGTCCGGTGACCCAGTGGTTAGCGTGTCGACCTCACAGTGCAGAGGTACAGGGTTCAATTCCAGCTCTGGCCTCCCTGTGTGGAGTTTGCATGTTCTCCCTGGGCCTGCGTGGGTTTTCTCCAGGTACTCAAGTTTCCTCCCACATTCCAAAAACATGCAGGGCAGGCTGACTAAACACTCTAAATCAGGCATGTCCAGCTCCGGACCTGGAGGGCCACTGTCCTTCCTGTTTTCTATCTCTCGCGGCTGCAACACACCTGATTCAGAGGATCAGCTCATCAGCCAGCTCTGATGTAGCACTGGAACGATCCTAATTATTAGAATCAGGTGTGGTGCTCTTCAGAGAACTGGAAAACAGGCAGGACAGCGGCTCTTGAGGACCAAGTCTGGACACCCCTGCTCTAAATTGTCTAAATTGAAAATTTAGACAGGTGAGGCTGGATGGTTGTTCGTCTCTGTGTGCCCTGTTCAAGGTGCCCGGTTCAGGGTGTCCCCCGCCTACTGCCCGAAGACAGCCGGGATAGGCTCCAGCCAACTGTTATGTTGCATGTGTGTCTTTAACGTGCTTGGCTAAGTGAGCGACAATTACAAAAGTAATTCAATATGGAAATTTTGGGATGGACCCCTTTCATCTTTATTGAACATGATAGCACATTGAGACTTCCAACTTTGTGGGAACAGTTTGGGGAGGAGGTTTACTGTGCCGCAGTGCATAAAGCAAAATTCATAACAACACACTAGGATGAGTTTGGTGTGGAAGAGACTTCAAAGAGTTGTAATTTGTTCTAATTTTAGTTCTTATGGGTGCCATTACCATTTGTTTCATTAACTTTTTCCATATGGTGCATGCTTCTACTCATGTTTTAATGAGTCATGTTCCTATAATGTTTCTGACTGGAAACGGGTCACACGACTGTACCTCCATAGGTCCTTTTAAGGCCCGCCTTCAACCCCTGTGGTGGCTCATTTGTAAACTTGATCGACATTTGGAGAAGGGTGATAGGGAAGTGTCTGTGGACCTCAGTGGTCATCCATAGACGGAAACCGTCATGAACGAAGTCCGTCTCCGTTATTATGTCCATTAGCTCATCCATGAAATCCAGACCAAGGTGGCAGTTCTGCAGTAAGGCCCACCCGCCCTGCAGACAATGAATATTGACTCGCTGAGCATATATATACTGTAAGATGTAACCAAGAGTCCAAACGACATGCGTTGAGAGGACATTTTGTATAATGGCGGAAACTGAAAGAGGAATACATTCTAGACAAATAGCATCGTTGCACCTCCTATAATTCACTTACATGAGCGATGTTCTGATGCAGAAGTTTGCGGGCATGGACCTCTTGTCCTTGTCCCATAGACACATATCTGGTCTCAATCTTCAGTCGCTTTCCCAAAGCAATGATGGAATCTGTTGGGTCGGAACCCATTGACAAGAAACAGATGAGAGGCGTTCGTGAGTTGGACTCCTCCCAAGTCTGTTCCAAGTCAAGAATGGCCCCTTCAATGTACTTCTCTCCCATTGCATCCATTATGTATTTACGGGCCTGTTGCAGAGGATCAAAGAGATGTGAGATAAATGAAGCAATGACCATTTTGAAAAAGCAACTTTCTTTCCTGTATTTTCTGCAAGGCAGGTTATTGAATAAGAGGATCAAAGATTCTTTCTGTCCTTTTGAGTCAGGAATAAACCTTGCTTTACATGATTAGAAAAGGACAGCTGCACTATTGTTTGTGAGTGCAACAAAAACTACACTTCAGGCTTAAAAGCATCATGCAACAAAACAGTCCATCAGGAGAAAACTAAAATGCCCATTAGCCACAACAGCTACTGGAGCTCAGAAAGCCGGTGAAAGACAAATACATCATGAAATACTGTATTTGCCTGTCTTGATTAATTAAAAGGCTTTGACCTGGGGAGATATTAATATGAATTATGAGCTTTTTAGATTAAAGTAAAAAGGAAACAAAAAAGTAACATTTTTTTTCAAATAAAATTCCAACTCTGGGCTGCATTTAAATGAACCATCTGCAATTTCTGTTATTTCTTTCACAGGGAGCCATCTGTCTACCACGGCTGGACTGGTAATCAAGCGCAATGGGCAATTTCCCGGTGGGCAGACAGTCCTCTGGGGCCGATGGTGGTGGTGGTTGTTTTTGTTTTCCAAGACATCAGCAAAAAATGGAGACGGGGGAGCTTATTACACCATCTTCTAATCGCTTTATGTGGAGCATCACATGACTGAACCCAGAAAACATGTTAGCAGACTTTCAGTGTGGTTAGCTGTAACTTAACGATGGGCTGATGACATTATGTTTGAACTCAAACCTGCTCGAATATTGTTTGCTTCACCGATGGTGTCTATGGACAAACAAACAAACAAAAAAAAATTCCCGATTTAATGTTCCTACATGCACTTTGTCGCAAGCTTCTGCTACAGGGCTCCACCAGTTACCTGAACTGGAAGTGCTTCGTCCTATTTTGCCGAATGTAGAGGTTGGTTGCACAAAACCTATGTACCATGTTCCAACCTTGTTCTCTACTTCTTGGATACAGATTAATATCCAGTTTATGTACTTCAATAACTATTATGAAGGGTTGTTCTGAGCAAAAACTGCCAGGGACAACATTGCAAGAATTGTTTTTAGGCTATTTAAAGTGACACATCATCAAGTATGGCCCTGATCCAAGTGTACAATTTCGGTCGACTAATGTAATTTCTGACCTGTGCAATGGTTCGGTCGGGACACCAGCAGCGAATAAGAAGCAGGCGCCGAAAACAGTCCAGTGCCTGATCGTAGGAGTTTGGGACATTTTCCTCCTCTGGTGCTTCCTTGTCAAACCACACCTTCCACTGCTTCTCATTGCGACTTATCTGTGAGGAAAAGGTTCAAAGAGAAATGAAAAATACTAATAATTCTACACATTTCAGTTGTTGATTAAGCTTAAACGATCAGATAATATCGTAAAAACAAAGAGAGGAGCTACCTTAAGTTTCTTTTAAATGATGAAATATATTCCAAATGCACCTCTCAAAACACATCACTAATTGTCCAAATTGCTGTAATGTGTTTTGGGAACATAATGAACAGCCTTTCTGCACCAATCTTCAACATTTTCTGCTACGACTGTGTTAGCACTATCCCTGTATACCGTCACAAAATCCTCTGTTTGAATCAATATTATTTACATGATCTATGTACAGTGGTACCTTGACTAAGGAGTTAAATTGAATTTGTATCATTTAATTTAATGTCTTTTTATTTCCTCAATTTATATTGAATACCAAAAATAAAATTTGTTTTGATAATTATTTAACGGTATTTTTCAGTCACAATCTTAGATATCTCAGTCAGGGACGGCAACACGATTTATATACATATATATATATATATATATATATATATATATATATATATATATATATATATATAGGCGGCCCGGTAGTCCAGTGGTTAGCACGTCGACTTCACAGTGCAGAGGTACCGGGTTCAATTCCAGCTCCGGCCTCCCTGTGTGGAGTTTGCATGTTCTCCCCGGGCCTGCGTGAGTTTTCTCCGGGTACTCCGGTTTCCTCCCACATTCCAAAAACATGCGTGGCAGGCTGATTGATCACTCTAAATTGTCCCTAGTTGTGAGTGAGGGTGTGCATGGTTGTTCGTCTCTATGTGCCCTGCGATTGGTTGGCTACCAATTCGGGGTGTCCCCCGCCTACTGCCCAAAGACAGCTGGGATAGTCTCCAGCACCCCCGCGACCCTCGTGAGGATGAAGCAGTTCGGAAGATGAATGAATGAATGAATATATATATATATATATATATATATATATATATATATATATATATATATATTTATTCTCGAGGGGATAAAGGGTGGATGACTGGGGTTTTTAGCATCTTAGCATTTGCTCCATGCTTGTGCGATTGTTTTGTAGAGGTGGGTACGTCACTGACTATCACTGTGGCGACAGCCAATTGGCATCAAGAACATACCTACCACTTCGAACGTTAAACGTACGCACAGCACAAGCAAAGTCATGCTAAAAAAATATATATATATATATATATATATATATATACTGTACTGTACATGATAGTTATGCAGTGTGTTATACCGGAGACAAATTCCTTGTGTTTTACATACTTGGCCAATAAAGATGATTGTGATTCTGTTTTTATTTCACAACTCACCATGCTCTGTGTGTATGATTTTTGTGTGTGTTTGTTTGTTTTGAGGTTTTTTTGTTATTTATTTATTTATTTTTGCCTGCATGTGACATAGTAAGTACGTTGTTGACACCATTTGGCTGTCGCCGCTGCCGACGGACTGGGCCACACTGAAATAATGTCAAGAGTATGTTGGAGGGACTCAATGTGCCCACCACCTCTGCTGTTTTGTATGTCCGTGTTGGACTGCTTGTCCAACATGTTGGAGATCTTAAAGTGCATCAACACTTTTTGACTTCACTCAAGCAGATGTGTATCTTAAGGTCTCAACACAAAGCAAAAACAGTCACAATATCCAGATTGTATCTCTTAAATTGGGCCCTCATATATCAAGGCTACACAATATACAGATATGTGGAAATACGGTATTGTATAAATGCACACAAACTATGTAGTTTTGAAATAACAACCAAGGAAAGCCAGAGTATTGATTTATGTTTGAAGTTTGAGTGAGAGAGGGCCTCAGATAGTTTCGTCTTTCTGTGTCTCTTTCTCTCTGGAGAGGACAGACAGCACAATCTTGGAGGCTAATTTCATTAAACAAAGAACTGCTAATCCACCGCTTCATGTTAATTATCAAGTCAGGAGTACATGCGTGTGTGTGTGTTTGTGTGCGCGCACGTGTCTGTGCAAGTGTTTGTGTGCTCACAGGCTTTTCAAAAACTAATTGAAGTTTCTCTGAACTAAGCTCATTTTACAGGGCACTGACTTTCTCATATTATATGGGAGCTAGCTGGCTGTCAGTCACCGATAAATGTGTGTCTGTATTTGGGCAGAAACAGTATCCGATGGTGTTCATGCGTATGAAGCTGACATTAGATTTGACTTTGATGTAATTCGATGAACAATAACATCATTGACGTATATGTTGTACCTGATCCAGTACATCAGAGAACTCCCAATGTTTGCTGAGTGCTACAAGATTGAGCCAGGTCATGTCAAGTATCCACTTGGCTGGTTTTGGA
Organism: Hippocampus zosterae; assembly: GCF_025434085.1. Lineage (NCBI taxonomy): Eukaryota > Metazoa > Chordata > Actinopteri > Syngnathiformes > Syngnathidae > Hippocampus > Hippocampus zosterae. Next base: position 15,434,945 of record NC_067455.1, read on the forward strand.
GGGCACGTCTTGAGGTCCAGCGATGCACCTCCTGAGTGTCACACCAAGTCACAAAAATGTATTCTGTCATGATTTTGTCATTGCAGACCTTCAAGCGCATGTCGTCAAATGAGCAACACCTACCTCTATCACATTAAACATCCTGCTGCCTGACAGTGAGTTTTTTGTAACACCACGGTTTTGTCTAATGAGAAAAGTGGATCAAATGATACCCTATTATAAAAATGAATTCTTACTGAGTCACTGTTCAATAGGTCTAAGATGGCAGATATGGATCTGGATGCACATAGCTTACTGAGTAAGCTTAGGCCTTTTAAATAGACAAAGCCTGTTTTTATTTTTATTTTTTTGCTGTACTGAGTAAGCTGCCTTTGCTCTTAAAATGTTATGTCGACAGAGAGCCACTAAATGTATCATATAAATAAATATAATGTACCATAATGGTCATTTTAGGTTACTCTTATCAAGGAGCAGTGGAGCTCTTTTTGCAGTTGTTTAAAGCTGGCACCACTGAGATCTATGCTTCAGCTGCAAGGTCACATCAGATGCCATTCAATGCAATCTTATGAGAGCACTAAATACAAATCCACATTGCAGTATTGGAAATTGTAGAATCTACATACAGTTACAAGAAAAAGTATTTCTAAATTTCTGAATAAATGGTGTTCCTGTATAAATTGATCACTTTAGAAAAATGACCTGTTGAAACAAATGCCACACCATTTCTCGAAAATGTTTTCATATTTTTTTCTGGACATAATATGTAAACGTCACAGTTCAGGGTGGAAAAAGCATGGAAACATTTGCATTTTATAAATGTGTTTGTGTTGATTGCTGCGTGTCATGATTTCTGTGCATTTAGTGTATTTGATCCAGATTGTTGGTGATCCAATTGAGACCATTCATGCTATTAAAGACTACTTAATCACTAACAAACAGCAAATAACCATAGAGTAAGACACGGTAATTGGGTTGAGGTCAGGATTCTGACTGGGGCACACCAAAACCTTTAGAGCAGGGGTGTCAAACTCAGGTCCTGGTGGGCCGCTGCCCTGCATGTTTTCCAAGTATCCCTGTTGCAGCACACCTGATTAAAATGACCAGATCATCATCAAGCTCTGCAGGAGCCTGGTAGTGATCCTGATCATTCCAATCAGGTGTGTTGCAGCAGGGAGAGATGGAAAACATGCAGGGTAACAACCCTTGAGCACTGGAACTTGACACCTGCGCTTATAGTCTTTCATTGAAGCCATCGGTTGTTGACTTAGTTCTGTCCTTTGTCTTGTTTCATCACTATTGCCATCTTCTTTTAATCTTCAATTAGTTTTCTTCAGAAAACTCTTCTTAAACTTGGAATTAATTGTCCCGTCCAATGGGAGGTGACCTAGCAGTCCCGAACAATGATGCCCCCTCCACCAGTTGGATTGAGCTTTTAATGGTTGTGTGCTGTGCCTTTTGTGCTCCTACCCAACAACTCCAATTTGGTTTAATCTGTCCACAAACTAGATTGCCGGAGCGCTACAGTACATGCGGTTACTCTTTTACAAGCAATTGAAGCATCATGAATACTGTGCTGCCCATGGTGCCCTTCCCCCCTGCTGGCACTCACATGTGCTGCCTGATTGATCCTTTTCTGCATGATTAGGGTTTTGGAGCCAAGTCACCTAGGTGATGGGGACCTGCTTAAGTGATAGGAGACCTACTTTTTCTGATTGCTAATCGAAGGAATGTTGATGATTTTTCGACTGCTTTGTACTTTGACTTTGCTTAGCACCTTGCCTCAGTTTCGCCACCTCTTCTTGTGGCCTACAGATCTGTGTGGCCCGGCTGGGTTGTATGACTGCTAGTTTTGTGCTGCTGCCTGCCTGCCTACTCTAACTGACTCCGTAATCTGTCATAATATTTGTTGGTTTCGCCGAGGATAAAGAATATATGCCTGTAAGTCTTGCTATATTGTCTACCAACAAGTGTTGATGCACCATTTTTATTAAGAAATAACAGTTCGTTTAAGTGTGATAACACTGCCACATGAAAGGATGTTATTTCAAATAATGAACGGGTGATGGGTCCATGAGGCCTCATGAGGCGTGTCGACACAATGACACACTGTGTTGATACTGTGTCGCTGACCACTGCCACCTGTGGGACCTTCAAAATCCCTGCAGCCAACCCACTTGACAGACTGAACAAACTGATTTGATGATGATGTCTATACAATGCACTACCTCACTCTACCCAATGACTGGGACTGAATGAGTTAAAAGCTCAGTGTAGCCACAAGTGCCATTGTTTATGCTGCTTATATTGTTTATATTGTCTATACTGTTCAGATCACATCTTTTTTATACAGTGTAGCTGCTATCCTTTCTTAGCTGCGTGTGTTTAATGCACAGCATGTTTACATGCATGTATGCACTGAGGATTGAGAGGAAGAAATTTCATCTATGCTGCATGTCATACATAAAGCATATTTGACAATAAAGATGACATTGACCCTTGACAATATCATTCACATCCATGCATTCATATTGTATCATTCAATGTGTTTCAATAATGTGAAATTAATGTGAATGAGGATGCTTGTGGGCTTTGTCTTCACAAATTTTGATTTAGAAAAATAAGATGCTCCAGTGTTTTAAATTGTGTGTTACGTTTAATGCATGCTATTTCCCCTGCTGTGGAGAAGACACACACACAATGGAATAAAACATGTCAAAAATACGAGAGGCACTTGGTGAGACAAGGAGATTTTAATGAATACCTTATTCTCCAAAAGGAGATCAAAATGGCTCTACGCGGCGGACAATTTGTATTTGTCCGGAAGCTGCTCCATATGCACGTACTGTAGGAACGTCACTCGAGTGAAGCGCGTCTCAGCACTCAGCAGTAAGGGTGTGGAAAATAATTGATATTAATCGATACCCCCTCCGTGAGTCGTCACCTTACCGTGGTGGAGGGGTTTGTGTGTCCCAATGATCCTAGAAGCTAAGTTGTCTGGGGCTTTATGCCCCTGGCAGGGTCACCCATGGCAAACAGGTTCTAGGTGAGGGGCCAGACAAAGCACGGCTCAAAAGACCCCAATGATGATAAAAATAAATGGATCTAGGTTTCCCTTGCCCGGACGCGGGTCACCGGGGCCCCCCTCTGGAGCCAGGCCTGGAGGTGGGGCTCGTTGGCAGGCGCCTGGTGGCCGGGCTTACACCCATGGGGCCCGGCCGGGCACAGCCCGAAGAGGCAACGTGGGTCCCCCTTCCCATGGGCTCACCACCCATGAGAGGGGCCAAAGGGGTCGGGTGCAATGCGAGCTGGGCGGCAGCCAAAGGCGGGGACCCTGGCGGTCCGATCCTCGGCTGCAGAAGCTAGCTCTTGGGACATGGAATGTCACCTCTCTGGCAGGGAAGGAGCCCGAGCTGGTGTGTGAGGCAGAGAATTTCCGACTGGATATAGTTGGACTTGCCTCCACACACAGCCTGGGTTCTGGTACCAGTTCTCTCGAGAGAGGTTGGATTCTCTTCCACTCTGGAGTTGCTCACGGTGAGAGGCGCAGAGCAGGTGTGGGAATACTCATTGCCCCCCGGCTCAGTGCCTGTACATTGGGGTTCACACCGGTAGACGAGAGGGTTGCCTGCCTCCGCCTTCGGGTGGGTGGACGGGTCCTGACTGTTGTTTGTGCATATGCACCAAACAGCAGCTCAGCATACCCACCCTTTTTGCAGTCCTTGGAGGGTGTGCTGGAGAGTACTCCTGCTGGGGACTCCATTGTTCTGCTGGGGGACTTCAATGCTCACGTGGGCAATGACAGTGATACCTGGAGGGGCGTGATTGGGAGGAACGGCCCCCCCGATCAAAACCCGAGTGGTGTTTTGTTATTGGACTTCTGTGCTCGTCATGGATTGTCCATAACGAACACCTTGTTCAAACATAAGGGTGTCCATATGTGCACTCGGCACCAGTACACCCTAGGCCGCAGTTCGATGATCGACTTTGTAGTTGTATCATCGGATTTGCGGCCGCATGTTCTGGACACTCGGATGAAGAGAGGGGCGGAGCTGTCAACTGATCACCACCTGGTGGTGAGTAGGCTCCGATGGTGGGGGAAGATGCCGGTCCGTCCTGGCAGACCCAAACGTATAGTGAGGGTTTGTTGGGAGCGTCTGGCGGAATCCCCTGTCAGAAGGAGTTTCAACTCCCACCTCCGACAGAGCTTTTCCCATGTTCCGGGGGAGACGGGGGACATTGAGTCCGAGTGGACCATGTTCCGTGCCTCTATTGTTGAGGCGGCCAATCTGAGTTGTGGCCGTAAGGTGGTTGGTGCCTGTCGTGGCGGCAATCCCCGTACTCGCTGGTGGACACCAGCAGTAAGGGATGCCGTCAAGCTGAAGAAGGAGTCCTATCGAGCCTTTATGGCCTGTGGGACCCCAGAGGCAGCTGACAGGTATCGACTGGCCAAGCGGACCGCGGCTTCGGTGGTCGCCGAGGCAAAAACCCGAGCGTGGGAAGAGTTCGGTGAGGCCATGGAAGCCGACTTCCGGACGGCTTCGAGGAAATTCTGGTCCACCATCCGACGTCTCAGGAGGGGGAAGCAGTGCACCACTAACACTGTGTACAGTGGGGATGGGGCGCTGCTGACTTCGACTCGGGACGTTGTGAACCGGTGGGCAGAGTACTTCGAAGATCTCCTCAACTCCACCAACACGCCTTCCTTGGAGGAAGCAGAGCCTGGGGACTCTGAGGTGGGCTCTCCTATCTCTGTGGTTGAAGTCACCGATGTGGTTAAAAAGCTCCTCGGTGGCAAGGCCCCAGGGGTGGATGAGATCCGCCCGGAGTTCCTCAAGGCTCTGGATGTTGTGGGGCTGTCCTGGTTGACGCGCCTCTGCAACATCGCGTGGTCAACAGGGAGAGTGCCTCTGGATTGGCAGACCGGGGTGGTAGTCCCTCTTTTTAAAAAGGGGGACCGGAGGGTGTGTTCCAACTACAGAGGGATCACACTCCTCAGCCTCCCTGGTAAGGTCTATTCAGGGGTGCTTGAGAGGAGGGTCCGTCAGGAAGTCGAGCCTCAGATTGAGGAGGAGCAGTGTGGTTTTCGTCCCGGCCGTGGAACAGTGGACCAGCTCTACACCCTTAGCAGGGTCCGTGAGGGTATGTGGGAATTCGCCCAACCAGTCTACATGTGTTTTGTGGACTTGGAGAAGGCATTTGACCGTGTCCCTCGGGGAGTTCTGTGGGTGGTGCTTCGTGGTTATGGGGTACCGAACCCCCTGATACGGGCTGTTCGGTCACTATACCACCGATGTCAGAGTTTGGTTCGCATTGCCGGCAGTAAGTCGGAATCGTTTCCAGTGGGGGTAGGACTCCGCCAAGGCTGCCCTTTGTCGCCGATTCTGTTCATAACCTTTAAAGACAGAATTTCTAGGCGCAGCCGAAGCGTTGAGGGGGTCCGTTTTGGGGGCCTCAGTATTACATCCCTGCTTTTTGCAGATGATGTGGTGCTGTTGGCTCCTTCAAACAGGGCTCTCCAACTCTCACTGGAGCGTTTCGCAGCCGAGTGTGAAGCGGTTGGGATGAAAATCAGCACCTCCAAATCTGAAACCATGGTCCTCAGTCGGAAAAGGGTGGAGTGCCCCCTCCGGGTCGGGGAGGAGATCTTACCCCAAGTGGAGGAGTTCAAGTATCTTGGGGTCTTGTTCACGAGTGGGGGTAGGAGGGAGCGGGAGATCGACAGGCGGATCGGTGCAGCGTCTGCTGTGATGCGGACGTTGTATCGGTCTGTCGTGGTGAAGAAGGAGCTGAGCCAAAGGGCGAAGCTCTCAATTTACCGGTCGATCTACGTCCCAACCCTCACCTATGGTCACGAGCTATGGGTCGTGACCGAAAGAACGAGATCCCGGATACAAGCGGCTGAAATGAGTTTTCTCCGCAGGGTGTCCGGGCTCTCCCTTAGAGATAAGGTGAGAAGCTCAGTCATCCGGGAGGGCCTCAGAGTCGAGCCGCTTCTCCTCCACATCGAGAGGAGCCAGATGAGGTGGCTTGGGCATCTGATTCGGATGCCACCTGAGCGCCTCCCCGGTGAGGTGTTCCGGTCATGTCCCACCGGGAGGAGACCCCGAGGAAGACCCAGGACACGCTGGAGAGACTATGTCACCCAGCTTGCCTGGGAACGACTCGGGATCCCCCGGGGAGAGCTGGAAGAAGTAGCTAGGGAGAGGGAAGTCTGGGCTTCCCTGCTAAAGCTGTTGCCCCCGCGACCCGGCCCCGGATAAGCGGTAGATGATGGATGGATGGATGGATGGATGGATTAATCGATACATCGATGCGCACGTGCGTAATCCGAGTGCATCGGCTCATTCACTGGGGACGACGCGATTGACGGGTGAAATCGCGATTCATCACGATGCATTGATGGGTATCGGTAAAATCCGATTCAAGCGCCGTTTTATTCATGTTAAACTTCACATATCTGCCCTTTCCTAGGTGCATTGAATGCACCATCATTGCTTTGCGTTTTGTGTTGATTACGGACGGTAGCCGTGCGTCACATACAGTCCAGTACACAACTAGCGAAACATTATGGAAGTTAGCGCAAGCAGCAGCAAGGAAACTACTATATTTAATGCAGCCGCAACTTTCAAATCTTATGTTTGGAAATACTACGGCTTCGAAAAGAAAGACGGAAACCTTGATAGAACCTCCGTAATTTGCAAGGAATGTCGCACTAAGAAGCCATACAACGGCAGCACCACAAATATGCAGACCCACTTAAAACGATGGCACCAGATCACCGACAAGTTTCCCTCCCCCGCCCAGTTCCTCGTCGGACACCGGAGAAACTCTTGGTAAACCAGGTCAGGATCAGAAAAAAATTGCCTCTTAATTTGGGAGTCCCCTTGCAACTCACTGTGACCGCGCAATGGCTATAACTAAGGCCACTGCTTATTTCATATGCAAAGACCTCCAGCCTTAGCGTGGTGGACAACGAGGGTTTCAGACAGCTCGTGCACGTTTTGGAACCCAGGTATAAAATACCAGACAGGTCTGTGTTCACTTACAAACATATTCCCGATGTGTACAACAAAGTGACAAGTGAGATTACTGTGTCGCTGAACAGTGCGCAAAGAGTTGCACTTACAGTGGATGGGTGGACATCTTGCGCTATAGATTCATATACATATATATATTATTATTATTATATTTCATATAAGACACTCAGTGAGAATAGTCTGTTTGTTTTTACACTATAGCAACAGCTGTGAGTCTCAGGTGCCAAATTGTTTACATTTTCTTTGCACAAAACCCAATTGTGAAAGGGCTTAAATAAGTTGTTTTACAAGTTCTACTCTTTATAAGGAATAAAGTGGTATCCTTTTTGTAATACCAAACTGAATTCCATCTTTTTAAAAGCTTTTTTTCTTTGCTTATTTGCATCATGTTTAATTGCACAATATCGCAACAAATTGCATTGTATCGTATCGGATCGCATTGATTTGAACTTAATGTGTATCGAATCGTATCACATCGTGACAACGGTGAAACCTATCGCATCGTATCGCCAGAAAATTCCATGTATCGTTTAAGTATCGCATCGCTGGCAGTGGATCGAGATGTGTATCGAATCGTCCTCAGTGCTGAGATTCACATCCCTACTCAGCAGTCGATATAGTCTGCTGCTCTCAGCAATGCGCGCGAGCACGTACTTGCGGCGCCGACCCAACCCACGCCACATATTAAGCTTTGAATTACGACAACAGCTAAGCTAGCCTGGCCGATGTAATGATGGTCAGCAGACAAGGTTTACGTTTTATGTGACTTTTAATAGCAACGTGGCGGACTCATCAAACATGCGGTGTGCTCACTCGCAGTCACTTTCTGGAACTCCCCCTTAGAGGCGGGACCTCTCAATCAACTGGAGTATGACGTACAGTACAAACGTTCATAAAACACTTCTCATATAATAATAGCCTATTATATGACAGCCGGCATGACGCTAGAAGTCAGACGGACACATTTGTTTCTGATAATCAGTGTGTTTTCCGTATTGCCCAAACATATATTTTTATTCGAGCGAGGGTGGGGTCTAGCTTGTTTCGGCAATCGGCATCGTGTCGCCAGACGCACTTCCTTAGGATACACTGTGCGGGCTTTTCCTGCGTCAACGCCCCCTGCACTGAGTCGACGCCCCCTGGACTAAGTGCCGCAGCTTGGACTGTGCCGAGCAGCCGACACAGTCTAAACTGCACCGGTGCAGTTCACGTGTCAATTAGCAGCCTGGACTGTGTCAACACAGCCGTTGTGTCAATTAGCAGCCTGGACTGTGTCAACGCAGCCGATGCAGTCTAAACTGTGCCGGTGCAGTTCATGTGTCAATCACGAGACGTAATGAAGCGGCACATGCACCGACACATGGTTTGCTCTGTGAGCCCGGCGCAGGCATCAACGCATCGGTGTCGCTGGACCCATCACTAGTTATTTGTTAACCTGTCTATGGCGGTTCTCATTATGTGTGCGCATTAAGAGAGCAAACTTAAAGGTAGCTTTAAATAGACAATGTGTAATTCTCTTTAAAGGCAAAGTTTTATATATACAGTATTTGTTCACTATGCCAAACTGTTTTTTCCTGTGAAATGAGCCGAGTTGAGTTCAATGCCACCATACAGCGCACATATGGCGATTTTGGCTCACAGGTCAAAGCAAAAATATACCTTATCATACCTTCAAAAAGGGTAAATCACATGGATCTGCTAAAGACATTACACAAGTATAACTTGCGCAATGAAACAACAGCCCTGTGGTTCATCGTTGCGGATTCGCTTTTGATGCTTGTGACAGAACAAGTTGACAAACAGCGACGTTTTAATGCGGCTGGCTCATAGATAAAGAGTCAAAATCGCACAGCTTTCTGGAGATTTTCAGTTCAAAGCAAACTTTTCTCGATAGACATTCATAGTATGGCCACTGAACATAACATCCATGTTTTTGGTCTGTGTGAACAAACGTTCAGGAAGGAAAAAAAATGTGTGCATTTAAATGCAAGTGATTTTCTGAGATACAGAATTTATCATTCACCTTTAATAAGCGTGTGAAACTCCTCATGTTTGACTCTGCTGCATTGCATGTCGATTTTCAGGGTCAAAAGCAGAGTGAAGAGAAACTTGTGCTTTTCGTACAAGCCACGTGCTGCATACTTGTACACCTTGAAGGTCATGAAATCGATGATATTGGCGATACGTTTGCTGGTGATGGGACTTTTGAAGGACCTGTAGCATCAAATAAAATATACAATCAGGATGATTATTATCAATCTAATTATGCTGTCCAATTACTAAACAAACCTCATGTCCATAATACAGTATTAACATTAAATCACTTGATTGTCCACCTGCTGACATGGAATCCTGAGACCTTTGATGGGTCTGACTTACTCCTAAACTTTATTTGGCTAATGTTGGGTATTTGCGTCTATTGCTAGAAGTGAACATTTTCTGTTATGGGTGAACAAGCTTCATTACTTTTCTTAAAAATCTTCCTTACATCCTAACGAATGTGTGGTCATTGTGCTAATTTTTGGAAAACACACTTTCAATAGTCAACATGACTGTTGGTGTATCTTTGAAATAGTGTAGAAAAGCTAGTGGCAATATACTGTAGCAAACCAATCCCTTATTGAGTTTGCAAATCAAACCACGGTCTTGGCAAACAAAAATTGGACTGGGACCAGACCATCAAAACAGAAATGTGATGAACACTTCCGATTGGACACGGGAACAGTAAAGAATAGATTAGTTAACATGAGGTTACAATCAAGATTTGGAGGGTTCTCACCGAGCCAGAGAAAGGTCAAAGAGTCCCAGGAATTGTCTCAGGGAAGTCTGATACATGACATTAACCATGCTCATTTCTGTGATAAGGAAATACAAGATGCTTCCCCTGGTGGCCACTGTAAATAGACAGACAAGTAATCATGAAATGATGTAAAACGGTATATGGGCTTTCACTTCTTTTCTCAAATTCAAAGTGGCGGTCCAGGATCTTGCTCAAGTACACTTTGGCATGGTCACAATGACGGTGGATCGAACCCCCAACTTCTGGGTTGGGAAACGACCACTTGAACACTGAAACATGCCATCCCATGATAAATAGTGATGAGAAATGGTAGCTTCTGTTTTAATTTGTAGTGACTCTTTCATCAGTGCTTGCAACAAATTATTGTATCCCACAACAAGGGGGCAATTTTGGTACCGAGTGCAAGTGAAACACAAAATGTGTTCGAACGGTGCGCATTGGAGTTTATTTTCTTTTGGTATTTTCACAGATGCACCCAGTCAAATGGGCATTAATAGAGAAACGCACAGGAGAAAGGCACGTCTACATAGCGGAAACAAAAGCTGACTCGCTGGAGTCCAGTATATTTAGCAGGAAATGCAAGAAAATCTCCACTTACAGATCATGTTAAGTTGGCCCGGGTGATCACAGATTAGAGATCGCCTTCAACACCAATCATTTGCGTCCATGTGGGCCCCTACCCCCACCCGCCTTAATAGATGCGTCACGGCAAAGGTGATGATTTTAAAAGTATATGGAAGACAATAGTATTAATAATAACAGTGTGTTAATTTAGACCAGGCCACAATTTAGACCTGCTTCGATCAGGCGTAACATTCATCCTACTTTCAGTCACCAAATTGTCAGAGGCGTGGAAAAGAAAACACCCTCTTGGCCCGCCAGTATGGATAAAATAGAGTTAATATACTTTTGTGCCTGGCCAAACCATTGGTCTGTTGGTTTGTGCTGTTGACCCACAAGATTTAAATTCCACATTCATGTACCCCCTCATCTAAAATTATTTTGGGTCTAGTGAAGACAAAAAAATTGCCCGTAGGTGTGAATGGGTGGATAGTAGGCTTCGAGTGCCATCCCTGTTGTGGACTGCTAATCAGTCCTGGGTGTATTCCTTTTGGCTTCAGTCAGCTGAGATATTCTCTAGCCACCCATTTGACCCCTCACTGGTATAGAAAGTATCCCCCTGCCTGGCCTTAAGGGTATAGAGAATGAATGAACATAAATTGGCTGTAACATATTGAATGACAAGGGGGAACACTGCCCCAAAGGACTTAAACTCTGCTATGACCTACCAGGTCGATACTCCTCCCTGGCAGCATTGATTTGAACCTCGGTGTCAGCTGCAATCTGTAGTTTCTGATTGACTTCTTCAGCTGTGCACTTGGTGTTGGCAAGAACAGCAATCAGACTTTCATCATCCACTAGTGAGCCCTACAAATAGAAATGTAGTATTTCTGAGAGCAAGTCAGGAAATGAAAGCGTAAACATGGAATTGCTCTTGGAGCACACCATGAATAGTACTGGAAAAGGCAAATATACATTTTCATTGAACAGCCTAATCAGCCTTGCAAAAATGGGTAAAACAGCCGAAGTTTAAATAGAAACAATTCACGCAGTAAATTTGTTTTTGCTTTTCTCACAATTGTTCTACTGATCTATTTTTAACACACAATCAAATGGCTGAATTGTGCAGCAATCGTATGAAATCGTGTTTTGGGTTCATTTTCTCATTTATGTTCTCCCGTGGCTTTTCAATTGTTGCCCATTATACGTTGACATGGATTGGATCTCCTTTCCTGTGTGCTTGTCAGTCGGCAGAGGAGGCTGTCTTCAAGCTCCTTCATCTTCCGCTTATTCGATGCAACATCCTCGAGGAGATCTGTCCTCTCCTTCTCCAGTTCCTGATGGCATAAAATACTGTTATCACATAGTTAGTGCCTTTACAGGAGAAGTCAACGTAAACATTTTCCTTCCAATATGTTCTCTGCGGCCCCGCTCTACCGTATTATGATGAATATTGCATTTGTGGAATATGACTTAGGCAGAAAAATACACCCCTTTTAACGCATCAAAATCTATTTTCTGTCACATAAATTACATGAGTGAAACGATGATTTTTAAAAGTGAGAAAATACATAATAAACCAAGTAGAACCGCTCTATGATAATGGAAAAATCTGAGCTGTCTGTGGGAGTGTATTAAGCGAAATGCTACCTGTTTTTCTTTGAGAATGACTCGGCCTAGAAGCTGGTCCTCCAGTCCTCTCATTGTAACAGTGAAGTCAATGATGGAGGTGCGGGCACTGATCTCAGGGGTGTATGCCGGGTTAGGCAGCTTTGTGGTTACATAAAGCCTGAAGCCCTTCATAACATCCACTTCTTTGTCCCCAATTTTGACCTGGAAAATAGGACAGAATGTCTTAAACTGCCTTTATTGCTCACCTCAGTCATCTGTCAACCCAAATGTTGTGAGTTCCAGTCTCAGCTCCCCCACAACTATGTTGAAGTATCCTTGAGCAAGACACTGGACCGCAAGGCGCTTCTGGTGCTCTGTCATTGTGTGTGAATGAGCTCTTCCTTTCCAAAGGTAACCTTATACTCTATTGTGTGACCTGGTGAATGATGAGAAAGTGTAAAAGTACTGTGAGTGCCTGTTTTAGAGAAACCCATTCACCATGTGACATTTGACACAGTCCAAAATAAGAAAGCCCTCTGAGTCCATTTGAGTTCATCTCATTGCAGTATAATTTCCACATCCACAGTCATGTAATCACTCTTCTCCACCTTCGCGAATGAAAAAAATGCAACAAAATACCGTATACAGCTGCAGCTATGACCGCTACCTCTGCGGAATTTTTTGTCAGTTCATCCAGAAAAGCGTTTGTGGGGTCAGATGTCACTGATGCACAAGGGGGGACTCCCGGCGATCTCTTTTGTAGTTGATCCTAAATGTATTTGTTGGGGTGGATGCACGGGTTCTATGCAAATTATTTTGCACCAGATTCACCTAAGCAGGCTTTTATGGACATTAGCTTTGTATTCAGAAACAGGTTTGCTGGAACAGACAAGGGTCAACAAATGCCAGAAGATAAATGTTTGATTTCTCATTGCTGTACCTTATAAGTGGATCCAGTCTTGATGAAGTTTTTTTCGAGAATGTTATCGAGGGCAGGGTCCAACTCCTCCCCTACGTCCTCAATCAAGAGGGGTCGCCCAAGAGACAAACTGTCTTCTAGGTGGGTTTTGAAATATTTATGATTCAGGGAAGTGATCTGAGAATGTAAGAATATAATTAGTCATAAATTCTCACCCTTCAATACAAAAAGCCCAACTCGGCCTGTGCAAGACTTAAAGCATCTCTTTGGGATGTGTTACTTTTTCAAAACATTAGGAGAGGGATTGGCATTAATTGAATGATGGCTCACTGTGTCTTCAGTAAATTGAATCTCGTAATTTAATGACCACTGCATTCATTCAGCACAAAGACAGGGCCATGGAGGAAGGAACAGCTCATTGTACTACTCCTGAAGCATTAAGCAGTAAAGCATTAAGCTGAAGGCTGAACAAATGCATTTTCAAATGTCGGGAAGGCAGAAACAAAGGCCACTATGCCTACACCAAACATTTTTATGATGGCCCTCGTGCGGAGCAAGCACTGCACTCACTGCCACTTGGTTTTTAAAAGTTCTGTGTTACCATGGCCACAAAGGCTCCACCACCTCTCCCTGTAAACCACCCCCCGCCCCAAAAAAAAAAAAAAAAACTATAGGCTCATCTCATGTTTCTTAATTGCAACACTTCTAGCTCCTCGTCCATCAAAACATTGAATGCGACCGGGAAGTTGTTCTCATACTGCCATATTAAGGAGCACCTACCTCAGTTATCTCAAATGCACATCGAGGTGCAAGGACTGAGCATCGAGGAGCTTCCACGGGAAGTAAATGACGTGGCGCTCAACATTTACTATTCTCCAAATTCTTACAATTTAAAAAATAAATTCCTCAACTGCAACATTTTACATGTTGCTCTACTCCTTCAAAATGTCACACCGTGGCTCACATTCTATAACATTAATTCCACTGCATTTTATTTTCAGCTTTTCATCATGCATACTTAATTTCTCCAGAAATTGCATTTTCTATTTCTGATTTTTATTTTGGATGTGCATTTCAAAATACAAAATACTGTACAAATGTGAAAATATCAATACACGAAGGAAAGATCTTCCTAGAAAAAAAGTCGGTTGAATATGTTTTTTTTCTCATTTGAAAAACCAACCTGCAGCTCATTTCTGGCCTCTTTGTTTTTAATCCAGATTTTTCCTTGTGTTTGAGGGTCAACAAGGAGAGGGAAGCGTGCAGCTTTGGTGACAATGATGCCATTCTGAATAGACAGGTCATCATTAGGGAGTCCCTGCAAAAAGACAGGATGACTGACATGCACATTTTTACTACTTTATAATCACATCAAGAATTAAAAGGCCAATTCCTTTGTATCGTGCAAGCTATGTTTTTTCTTAACCCGTGTTCCTCAGTTGCACCCAGGTTAACAGATCAGAGTTTGATGACTAACCTGTAGATTCCACTCACTGACAGTGGGCGCATCAATAAGCAGCTCGGTCAGATTGAGATTGCTGCCAAATGGGATTTGACGCTGCTTCAGTTCATTTTGCCAGTCACTGAGTAGGAGGTTACGGAACTCCTGGTTGAATGGACCGGAGTAAGATAAGAACGCCGTTGCAAGCAGTATGTCGCCTGGAACAAAAAGGAACATTACAAGCATACATCCATTTTCTAGAATAATTTATCTTGTTCAGGCTCATCGGGAAACTGGAGTCTATCTGTCTTAAAGCGACGGCAGGGGTGCGCAGTACTCATGAATGTTTGTGTGTGAACAATAAACGGAGGCAATTAAGACTATGTAGGTGATGCAACAGTGACAAATTGGCATATATTGGTGGGATGGCCACTATATGACACAATTTTTTGGGACTGTGTGCAGATATGCCGAAATTAATTTGCAATAATGCTAATGTGCTATCGTAGCAGTCACAAGAAAGCTTAGATTGAAAAGAAAAATGGTGATACATTCATTGTGAAACTAACCAACGAGACGTTTGGTCTGAGCAGCAAACTCTTTGCTCTGCTCTGTCCATCTCTCCTTCTCGCCGGCTAAGCCACTGATCAGACTGGAGGCAGTCTGCATCTTGTACCTGCAGCGCTCTGCATCCTCCAACAGTGTCTGAAAGGAGGTGAGGACAGACACATAGAGATCAGTTTTTAGAAGACCCCCCCACCCCCGCCCCACCTTCTCCCCACATGTTCTGAGGATTCAAATGAAGTCATTTACCTGTTTCTCCATCATGGCCTTCTCATACTCACACTGTACCACATCCAGTTCCGACTGCTTTGCATCCAGCTCGGCCTGAGCTTTCTGAAAATCACCGTGAGCGATGGCCAGACGATTCTCCTGTACTGCCAAATTAGCCTTGAAACAGAGAGGAGGAAAATAAAAAAATGATTTGTTGCTGACTTTCTTCCACACAATACAGAACAAAATAGGTATGGGCCCCCTTTTCAGGGGGCTGAAAAGGTAGATGGAGTGTGAAAGAAATAACAAGAACTAGTAATCTACTCCTGGGATGACAGGTAGTAACTTGAGAGGGCTTCAGCAGAGTGCAGACCTCAGCTGAGGTGGAAAAATTGTCTGTCAGTATAGTCTGTACACAAAGTGACCCAGGTAAATAACAGTTTTAAATTATATTTGTAATCCCATTGTAACTGTGCCAACGTTTCGAAGAACAAATATCTTTACCCTGTCTCAATGGGGATGATAAACACAGAAGCGGTGCGCCGGTGCACAGAACTGGAAATGCAATAGTGCGCAGTTCAGGTCTGTCACCACACTTTTGCACCCAATGAATAAGTCAGACTGCCTCAAGTCAAATACAAATGAGCCACCGTGATTGCTTCTGAGGACCAACTTCAAAATAACAGCCAAGTATGGCATTGATATCTATGCACACTATAACATTGTATAATTTCACAGCACCTTGCATCGTAGCCTACAAAAAACTGATGGGGCAGCTGCCTTGACTAGGCTGGCTACCCGCTAACGGCGACATTCGCTATGGGACGGTGTCCGCCAGCGAGACGGTTATCTCTGTGTAGCTGGGTTGCAGCTTCAACAGTCCGTCAAATTGTGTACTTAGGTGAAAGCTGTGCATGGTGTAAAAAATAAATAAATAAATACAAAAAATAATAGCATCGAGTGATGACACACGAAGCTATCCAGAGTGTATTACATGCATGCACATACAAACATATTTCACAACTAAAATAAATAGTGTGCAAAGAGACAGTTTAACTTTTGCGGCTTATTTTCCATGGACATTGCTGGTGCAGACAAGTTTAAATCAGGGTTGTGAGGAAAGGAGATTTACAAGCGGAAATGACAAAGGTTGGGGGAGAATACTGGAAATAAAATGGGATGATGAGGTGATGAGAAAGGCACAGTAGGAGGGGAAAAGGTCTGAAGACAACACCGCAATGATGAGAACCAGTGGGGATATTTTCTGATTATAACTTCAGAGATAAAATCTTCAGTTTACACACAGATTTAGAGAACAATGTTGAGTGTTTGTAGCTGCGTGAGTCTAATTACGTAGTTGTATATGGGGAAGCCCGAGTGCTGAGAGAAGAGGAGAATTCCGGTACATCTCACTCTCTCTTTCTTTGGCAGCCAGCTCGGGGAGTGAGGCAGCATTTAGCTAGAAATCAGAAAATCAATTTGATAGACTGTGTTACATACTGGAGTGAAAAAAATAAATAGCGGGTTATCATGGGGCCGTTCAGACAGAATATGTGTATGTGACTAAAGGAGAAGGGACATTGTCAAGAGACAAAAGAATACAAAGGAAGTACTGTATAAGAGTGTTTGAATAAAACTACCGGTCATTGAGTCAATGCAACTCAATAGTAGACAGGAAAATGTAGCTTCCCTCAATTTGTTTTCATGCACCATATTTGCAAAATATTCTCAACACATGGACACTCATCTTGCTGGAAACAGAGTTGCCACCCTATAGAAATTGAATGACCATACTTTCAAACATTCAGTCAAGAACATTACCAATGGGAGCAATACTGAACTCACAATTTGCACTCCATTTACTCTTTAAAATGTTTCAGCAGGTTGCCGGTAAAACATGTGTGACTGGAATTTTATTGAGTATCTCAAGCAAGATTTTTGCCGAAGGAGTTTTCAGGTCTGTGCAAAATGGATTGTATTCAAATGGGATATGGAAACTTGCATCAAGAATGCCTTCATTCTTGCTTTCATTTTAGGGGACACATAATCTGCTACATAATCTGCAACCAAGCAGCCAAGATGTTGGGGATATGAATGAATCTTTTCATATCAGAGTGAGGCTGTGTTGTAGCCAGTGGCTCTGCTCTCCACTGGAGTTTGTTGTGTGCATTCACCACTAAGAAAGAGAGAAGGGACACAAAAGCTTTTGATGCACATGCGTGCTTGATGTATTTCTTGCAATATTTGGAATAAATATCACATCAAGGCAAATTCTAATTCCGCAGTCATTTTGCACTATATATTACCTTTAAGGGCAAGACTTCCTTGTTGATGGAAAAAAACGAGGCCATGGCTTTGGTCCAGGATGCAAGGCCGGCCACATTGCCACACACTCTTTTAGCTGTTTCAATGTCGTAGTCGGGCATGTCAAAATAGGGCTGCAGGAGCTCCACCATCTCTTCATTAATAGTGTCTTTGGGGAATTGCTGCAAGGGAGAGAGGGTTGCAGGGTTAAAACAAGAAAGTCTGGGGAAAAGAAGAACAAATACGGCAGGTGGGGTTAGAAAGCAAGCCCAAGAGAAAGAGGAGGCGTTACGTAAATGCTCAGAGCTTGCAGCTCCGATGCACTAATGAGGAGAACGAAGGTAAGTACTGTGGAGCTGATACACCATGGAAACAAGTCAACATTGACGTAGAGATAGCAGGAGGATATGGGTTGATGAAAAATCATAACAAGCCTCGATGTGTCAAATAATCCTCATTTTGTTCTTGTTAACTATGGATCAAAAAACAATCACGTGACCCTTTACCATCAAAATGCTATATCTAACTTTTTCTTAGGACATATTTTGTCCCTTTCAAGTTAAAATGTTTCGAGTAACTCGCGTTTACTCCCACGCTCCCCCTCAAAACACATGATTTAAAACAACTGTGTGGAAAAATTAAATGCTGGAGAGGGGATGGGGGTGGGGCACCATTTTTCATCAGTGTTATTGGAGCGCCACATTGGACCACACCTTCCTAACTAGATGACTGAACAAAGTATGTGCACACGTGCAAAATACATACTTAAAATAATTTCATTTTTTCATAATTTCTCACTGCGTTTTTAAAAGACTCACTATTCTGATGCAACAACAAACGGTTTGAAGAAAACAACAAAATAACCATACACCCTGATTCCCCCCCACCCCACCTCCCCCAGCGAAAAGTGCTTTCTTTGCACAATAATTACATTCAGGAACAGCATAAAACATTAAGATATCCTTTTTTTTTTTTTATCCCACACTGGGGAAATTTACAGCCTCCAGCAGCAAGAATGTAGGTAGAATTACATTAGGTGAAATACATTAGGTGCAAGAACTTATTTTGTGGTTCAACACACTAAGAAATTGTAATATTATTGAGGTACAATGTTTGTCCTGCATATCTTTCTAAATCTGCGAAAAATTAGGTCTACTCACGTTGTGGTATTGGTCAGTATAGGAACTGGTGTAAGTGCAATGAAGCCATGCCTGCCATCTAGTGTTGATTGCAGATACTACCACTTAAAACTGCATTAGACTACTGCATTTTCTCTATTCATGACCTACATGTTCACATATTCTCAGATTTTTTTTTAATTACCGGTAGTCATTTTTATATAGAATCTTTTTTTTACCACCCACCTTTAATAGAAAGAGGATATTGAATATTCATCAGCATTTTCGATTGCCCATTACGGATCTAGACAATCTAAATTTCCCATAGGAGTGAATGCGAGTGTGAATAGTTTTGTTTGTCTGTACTGTGTACTAAAAATGTCTTTATTTCACCCATGCCCCTGAAAAGGATAAGCGGTACAAATATAATAAAATTGTTTTTCAGTTCGAACAACAGCAAGGTCGAACTGTCCTAGAGCTGAATGGGTCCCACTCTATTCGTTCTTGTTGACAGTTTTGTCATATCACTTGGTACAAAATCCTTCAAGTATCTTGAGAGAACATATTGAACGCCTGCAAGGATATCCTTGCAGGATATTGTAATGCCATATTCCACTGGTTTGAGCTAATAGGGTTGTGGCCCCTTGAGGTGACATGGTAGAGGCTTCACAGATTGGGAGAATTGCAAATTTGTCATCAGTGGAAGTACCTGCAAAGTAATTTACTGAATCGATACTTTTTGGGTATTGTGGACAATTTGTTTTAAACGTTTAAGAATGATCTTTCTAAAACTCAGTCATGGAGTGACATGACTTTGGCGCATCTACGATGTCATACATGTGGATAGTGTAGTTCAAACTGATGAGCTCATGAAAAAGCTGTTCTTTTCCTATGTTGGACAAAGATGGACATCAGGAGCATGCGCCCACAATCTAAATCAATGTGGTACAAACTATTGCTGCGAATATTTGCGACTTTTACCTGGAGGCTACCCAGAAAATTTCCGGCTGTTATGAGTTTGAGAGATTCCTGCCACGATGGAGTGTTGCAGTTCTTCTCTGGGTCGAGCTTGACGGGGTTGACCCGCCTCTGGAAGAGTAGCAGCACGCAGTCCATAATCCTCATGATGAGGTGCGGAGGACGTCCAAGTGTGCGTACCGTGGCAATGTCAGATGGCTTGATTGTCTAAGTGGAAAGAAGAGTTGGATCGAAAAGTGGATAAAAACTGATATGGGCTAATGTCAACCTAAATTGTTTCATAAGCAACTCAACATTAGAATTTCACAAGAGAAAAATAGCTACTATGATGATATAAAATCATAATATTAAAAACTAGACTTTTAGAAATCCGTGCCTCAAAACGGCATAAGCATCTTGGGGGGCAGGCACCGAGAGACATACCACACAGCCAGCTTCCTTAATCGACTGCATTGATCGTGAAATGTGTTTGTTGTGTTCTCTGACTGTACACTTGGTGGGAGTGTTGTTAGAAAAATACCTTTGAGATGAAAAAGGCTGTGCCTGTTCAGGAAATACAGTGAATAGGGACACTCAGGCCATGTTATTTTGCCTCCTGACACCACACGGTTAATGACGATTAAAGAGACGGACGGACACACATCCTCCATCCCAAAAATGGGTGTCCGTCCGGGACCATTTCGTCCCATGGACGGGATGCCCAACTCTGCTAATATCAAAATAAAGAAATTATGCTGTTCCAGACATTTTCAAGGGTACTTCTTCAGTATTACAAATATTCAAATACTTGATTTGAGAAATTATTTTTGAGCAATAGGATCTTGAATCACACACCACTATTGGACGCATTACTTTACGCATTGTCTTCTTTCTGTGTTTGTATTATTTGACATAACTGTTTTATTCTGTCTTTCATATGAAAAGTTGTTCAGATTTTTCTATCTTGGTTGTTTCATGATCTGTGCAGAACTTTGACTGAAAGTGCTCGATAACCACATTTATCATTATTATCATTGTTAGCTATTATTATTATTCCCCACAGCAAGATAAAAATTATAATCAGCGACTTGACGCTGTTGATTTGAATGCAACAATCCAGCCAGGAGGCATGCTTTAATTACAACACAGCACTCTGCCAAAAGCACAGTACTAACTATAGACATACCCGCTGTCACAAAACCCTCCAAGGTGGTAGTGATGGAGGCAAAACTTGCATTGCCACGAAATGGCACTTCCTGTCGACAATATTTTCTGAACTGTTGTTTGAAGCTCAGCCAAGTACTTATCAGATTTTTTTTTCTGCATTGCTCTTTGGTTTCATTGATCTTGTTTATCAGACTGCCCGTGTCTTTTCTATCTATATGATTGCTCTGACTGCATATCCGTGACACGACAATATACTGATGGAAGTTCTATAAAACCGCTCAAATATAGATTTTACATATAATTTACACATTCCAAAAACATGCATAACAGGTTAATGAAACACTCTAAATTGTCTCTTGGTGTGATTGTGAGCGTGGATGTATATGGACAAATCAGCATCTAACCTCAAATAAGAATCATGATCAGCTACAAGGCTAAAATATAGCACAACATATTTGATTGACCTCAACAACTTGTTGCCAACAGTCAGCCACGCATGAAAACTAGCGGCAGAACCGAGTGAGATTTCAGTTTGGTGGTGTTGCTTGGTGTGTGGCGACCCTAAGGAGAATGCGTTAGAGAATATTTTGTTTGTGCAACACTGTACCTGTAGTGCTGCCTCTGCTTCCTCCAATGCAGGCTTAGCAGCTTTAAGTTTCTGCTCGGCAATGGCCTTGTCAGCCGAGATACGTTCTAAAATGGCCTCGGCCTTATCCTTGACTTTCTGAACCTCCACCTTTACTCGCTCAGCTGCCTGGGCTTTGACTGTGACCTCTTTCAGCACCTTTGAAAGACAAGTAGTACCGGTATATTTTGTATCATGCAAAAACAAAATGCATTCAAGCTGCTGTCAAGGGTTGTGAAACATGAATGTACCGCAGTACAAACATCAACATTATTGTGAAATTCGTCACCAAGGGAGTATAAATGTCACTTAGAAATCCTTACATTTGTGTCATAGAAAATGAAATAAACTGTAATTTTAATAAAAATCACATATTTGGGCTGGTTACTTCTTTGTTTTTAGTCATTGTATTTGCATTCATAAGGTTTACCTCGAACAGTTTCAATTCAGCGACTCACGTTAATGTCTAAGGGTAAATCTGCAATATCCGAAAATAAATAATCTATTAAATATATTTCGTTAAAAGTTGCAGTTTCTAAAACTCACCATATCAGCCTTTTCATTGGCCACCTGTAGCTCTTTCTCTTTTACCTCCAGCTCTTTGCTGAGTGCTGCTACTGACTCAGATGCTTCCTTCAGCTTCTGGAGGCCTGTATTCATTCTAAATAGCAGTACAATATTGTCCAAAAAAAAAAACATTAACTGCAATTCATTTACATGTCTTTCACTGTGCGACGATACAGTTTGGATCAAACTTAATAGCAGAGATTTTATTTTCACAGTCAGACAGCATGTTGAGGACCTACTTCTTTTCTACAAATATACACTGTATGAAGGACAAAATGAAAAAGCACAAAGACATTTGCAAAGTTTCTGTGTGCAGTTGCAGTCTATCAGTGATAATTTCCTTTTGATCCTGGATATCAGACTAAGGCAAGATCAATTATTTTGTTTGCATTAAAAAAAATCAATATATGCTGATTAATCAGGATTAATCATTAGCCTTTTTTCAGGACATGACTATACCCGCGTCTTTTTCTGTGTTGTGGCTTAAAGGGAAAGCCATTTCAAAATTAAAAATGCGTGTTTGATGCTGTTGTTGGTTTACCTGTTAGCCAGTGTCTTAACTTCAGATCTCTTCTCCTCATAGATGTTCTTATAGCCCTGGATGAAGGATAAGTAGGACTTGGGTGTGACATGGGTGGAGCGTCGGTACCTGCAGTCAAATTAGAACGCTATACATCAATTGATGTGTAATTCATCATTTTATTCATTTGTTTACTAGAACGAACATTGGATGGCAGCACATTTGAAGTGTGAACATATTTACGCTTGTTTATGCATTTTCAAGTCATATGGAATAATAGGGTTGAGCCATATGATGCTGTTCTGCCAAATTATTTTGTATTTGCATATGAAAAGGCTAAACTGAAATCAGCTTGATTTCCTTAAATTCTGTGTATTTGCTGTCCGTAAAAACTGCAGTATTCCTCAATGACTTAATATGCTATTATGATACATTATTGCTCATCCCATTCATCCATTGAGGCTTTAAATAAACAAATTGTCCAACAATAGATGATCCCTATATGAATCTACCTCTGGAAGTAATCCACACATTTTTCTGCCACCCCATCCTGGAAAGAGCCCATGCATTGAACAACTTCACTCTTGACCCGAGGTGAGCAGTCAATGTCAAACACAGACAAAAAGTGCTCTGAAACTGTAAAAAAGACCCCCAAAAAACACAAAATTAGAGCAAGAAATCACACAGAGAATATTGCTATTTTATTCAACAACGGGCAGTTTTCTATGCCTGAGCAAAAGCAAACCAACAAAGGTTATGTAAGGTTAGGTTTTCTGGGTTTAATACCTATTTGGAAGCTACAGAAAAAAAAATAGAAACAAATCAAAAAAGATTTTCGCTGGAAAGTTAGAAACAATCAACATGATGAGCAATTGTATGTACCTGCAACAAGAGCATCTTTAGGCCAGCGTCTGAACCAGTCCATTGTACAACCAGATATCAATGCTGGGAATTTTAGAGCCCTGTTGCGGAACTTTTCCCCAACGGGTGAAAAACAGAGAACAACATGAAGGTTGTGTCGAACTCGTGACCTGAAGTACTCGTACAGGTTTACATCAGTGGGTGGCCGTTTTGGAAACTCCCGCTTCATAATCGGGACGAGATCACTGAGGATCTCATCGATTTCATCCCGGGCAAACAGGTTTGACACCTGAGAACAGAAACGTAGACGATTACACCACTGGTTGGTTTTGTGATACGCATTGTCTATTATCTGTCTATGGTTGTATGTGTGCGTTATAATGATACCCCAGATGAGGATTAAAACGCAACATTTTCTTTTGCATGCTACTCTTATCCATTAATTAATTGAAGTGAACAATGACAGATCTTAAGCAAACAACGACCGCACCCTCAAAACAAGTCAATAAATTTGATTATATGTAGCGTATTTTCCGCACCTAAAAGCATTCAATTTTCCCAAAAGCTGACTTATAATATAGTGCGCCTTATAATTTGATGCACCTCATATATGGATCAATATTCAGATTTATTGGATGTAGTATTTTACATGTTCTGTAAAACACTTTGTTACACCTGCAGCATTTGTGAACGCTCAATACAAATAAAGCTCCATTGTATTGTATTCCCTTTAGTGTTGCTCCATCTAGTGCAGGGGTGGGTAAACTACGACCCGCGGGCCAAATCCGGCCCGTTGGTCTTTTTAATCCGGCCCGCCAAAGTTTGGTACACAATTAAGGTTCGATGTCAATGACTGCATTCATTTCTTTTGGATTTGTAATGACAGGCATTTCAACGACAGGTGGCACAGTTACTTGAAGTTGCAGAGCATAGGGAGGAAGGGGGAGGGGATACGGAAGCCCGCAGTAGTGCCAAGTCAAGCAAATCCCGCTTGATACGACGGAATAATGTACTCTTAAAGTCTGAATACCGTGCCAAAAATGCAAAATACTGCTTTTTAAATAAAGAAATCCAATTAATATTATGTCAAATTTAGTTGACCCTTTTGGTCCGACCCTCCATAATATTTTCTGGTTCTCATGTGGCCCTATGCAAAAAATAATTGCCCACCCCTGATGAAGTGGATGCATACCACAACCATTGTTGTGTCTTCTATTCTCTGCGCCTTATAATGTGGTGCACTCTATATATGAAAACAGTTTTAAAATAGGCCATTCATCGAAGGTGCGCCTTATACTCTGAAGCGCCTCGTAGTGCGGAAAATACCATAGGCTACATTACAAATTGGTGTGGCATTTTGTGAGAACTATAGTATTATAAGTGACTTGCACCAAGCAGCATGGGATGCCCTTTACACGTGAATGTTTGGATAAGAAGAAGCTGATGTGTTCAGGTCTTAAAATTCTGGTTGGACTGTGTAAATAAAATGACAATAAAAAGAATTGTTTTATATTATCTACTAGCTCTAGTTCAGAATAATTGGTGTTTCTTTGTGTGTGTAAAAAAGTATATAGACGTATATATTGAAGTTAGCCCTCATTATTTGAGTAGAGTACTCCAAAATAACAGTCGAAAAAATTAAAAAAAGACACGCCGATGCAACACAGTTCCAAAGTTTTTTCAGCACGAGAAAGTAGTGTACAGTAAAACACGTTAAACAAAAGCCAGTGATTGGTGGGGGACGGGGTGCGGGACGAGCAGGCGACCGGCCAACGACCGCCCCGCCACACACCTCTCCGTGAGCCATCACCTTACCGTGGTGGAGGGGTTTGTGTGTCCCAATGATCCTAGGAGCTAAGTTGTCTGGGGCTTTATGCCCCTGGCAGGGTCACCCATGGCAAACAGGTCCTAGGTGAGGGACCAGACAAAGCACGGCTCACAAAGCCCCTTAATGACAAATAAAATCAATGGTATCCAGTTTCCCTTGCCCGGACGCGGGTCACCGGGGCCCCCCTCTGGAGCCAGGCCTGGAGGTGGGGCTCGTTGGCGAGCGCCTGGTGGCCGGGCCTACACCCATGGGGCCCGGCCGGGCTCAGCCCGAAGAGGCAACGTGGGTCCCCCTTCTCATGGTCTCACCACCCGTGGGAGGGGTCAAAGGGATCGGGTGCAATGCGAGCTGGGCGGCAGCCAAAGGCGGGGACCCTGGCAGTCCGATCCTCGGCTACAGAAGTTTTCTAATGCAAATCGCTGAAAACACGTTAATTGAAACACACTGCCTCCTGTCTCCTAATACGTCAATTTTGTCCACAGTCGAACACAGATGTGTTGCTCTTGCTTTTTGCATCTTTTCACTGCGATATATGCTCACTAATGAGACAGGCTGTGTTTGTGTGCGTGCTGCACATCTTACATACAGTACTACCCGCTGAACAACAAAGACAACAAGCCTACATTCAGCACCATTTCTCCCTTTAGCCTCTCAACACCATCGATGTCACCGCTCTCACAAAAATCCTATAAAATTCTCTTCATCTCCATAATGCCTGCATACAAAGCCACTGCGAACACACACACACACACACACACACACACACACACACACACACACACACACACACGCGCACACACGCACACATTGTGTCCCCTGGTTCCCATCTCTTTTCAACCTCTCTGGTAAAGCAGCTGATGCCATTTTGATATGTAAATAAGAAGTAGGAAAGGAAGTAAAGAGGATTACAGGAAACAAAATGGTGAATAACAGGAACCTAACTGGTCGGAATTATCTATGAATTGTGTTCTTTTTGCTGTAGATTGAAAACTTTTAGTCTCAGCTCAGCTTTTATTTCCAGGTGTTCACATCTGAATCTGGAAGATCTTTGAAGACAGCCTTATTTATAAAAAACCAACAACAACACATTCATTGGTGAGCAAACATATTGGAAATGATCGACCTAAAATTAAATTTGAATCTGACTTATTAGTTTTCAATTCCTGTTTTATTTTTTATTTTTCCGAGGATCTCGCTGCAGCCTCTTTCATTTGTTGTCGGTCAGTCTCCTCTTTATAAGATTAAGATCTCCTTTATTTTTTCCACACTGGGGAAATTTACAGCCTCCAGCAGCAAGAATGTGGGTAGAAAGAAGAAAAAACAAACAAACACCGTTCAATTAAGTGCATTATAAATACAAAATGGATAAATCGCAGTGCTATTTACAATTGTTTTTCACATCATTTAATTATTATTATTCATTCATTCATTCATTCATTCATTCATTCATCTTCCGAGCCGCTTGATCCTCACTAGGGTCGCGGGGGGGGGGGGGTGCTGGAGCCTATCCCAGCAGTCTTCGGGCAGTAGGCGGGGGACACCCTGAATCGGTTGCCAGCCAATCATTATTATTATTATTATTATTATTATTGTTGTTATTTTTATTCAGCAGCCTAACAGCAGTCGGTAGGAATGAGCGTCGGTATCTCTCCTACTTGCAGCGCGGGTGTAACAGTCTCTGGCTGAAGGAGCTACCTGTGCTGTCAGGGCGGGCTGGAGAGGGTGGGAGGGACTGTCCATCATAGCTTTTAGCTTAGTT
This sequence comes from Hippocampus zosterae, assembly GCF_025434085.1. Taxonomy (NCBI): domain Eukaryota; kingdom Metazoa; phylum Chordata; class Actinopteri; order Syngnathiformes; family Syngnathidae; genus Hippocampus; species Hippocampus zosterae. The sequence continues at coordinate 15,461,794 of NC_067455.1, forward strand.
AGCATTCTTCTGTTGCCCACCTCCTCCAGAGTGTCAAGGGAGCAGCCCAGGACCTATATTTTATAGGTAAAATATATGATATATAGTCTGGAGATTTATTTGATTTGGCCACTTGAATTTTATTTTTATTTTTTTTTTGTAACTTTTTTTTGTCTGAAGTGAGCTGTGTGTTATGTCTCTGTACCTTGCTGCCTCTTCCAGTCAGTTGGGTCATAGCTTTCTTTAAATTGGCATATAAATGTTTCTGTACACTTTGAAGTTAATTTTGCAGTTGATGTCAATGAAGATTAGTTGGATCAGAGCAGAAGCCATGAAAGCCTTAGCCAAAACGTTACCTTCTCAGTGTTTCATACTTGTACAACATGGATTACTTTTTTTTTTTTTTTTTTTTGCTGACAAAACTAATTACAGGATATCAAACATTTTTTGAGCAGTCCTATAAGAGATCAGAACTCCAATCTAACAGGCTTCACGCTGGCTCCCAACCAGCTGTAGAACATATTTAAAAATTCTGCTACTGGTCTGTAAATGGTATTGGTCTTGACTAAATGAAAGAAATGCTTACCGGGCACATGGACCCAGTAGGGCTCTAAGGTATGCAGACTCGGGTCAATTAGTGGAGCCCAGAGTTCAAAGCAAACATGGTGATGCAGCATTTAGCTGTGATATTGCAAATAAATGGAATACGCTGACAGCAGAAGTCATGTCAGCGGCAAGTGTATATGTTTTTATATCCAGGTTAAAAATGCTCTTTTCCTACACTTACTGAATGGTGAAGGTCTTTTAAAAAGCACTTTAGAACCATGTGCTCACAAATCATGTTCTTGCAACGTACATTTTCTGATAATTTCAGTAAAGCCTATAACCCACTGAGCAACGTGTAGCGGATAATGATTTTTCGTCAGGGTTCCTTCAAGGCGGCAAAGATGTCTGCCGGATGTTTGCCAACCGTTTTTCTTTTTGCAAGAAAATTTGAAACTGTCTAAAATTCTAGGTCTTATAGTTTCACAATCCTGGTAGTATGAGTGTTACGTAAAAGGCTTCTTAAAATCTCTTCCTCAAGACTACCACCGTCACATCACAATTTTACAAAATATCAGACATAGACACAAAATAAAAACGTGTGGCATTGCAGAGTGACAGAGAGAGAAAGAAGATAGTGGTGAAGTTGGGTGATGGGAATGGCCAAGGGTGGAAAAGAAAGGTGGGTAATGACAGACAATTTTGAGAGAACAAAGGGAGCGGAGAACCAGATGATAAGAAGTAAATGGAAGGCAAATTAGCCGTAACAGAGAGGCGGGGAATATTGGACATTTAGAAGAAGACAAGAAGAAGAGAAACATATGTAAGCAATGGTTGAAAGAACAAACCAATAACGCTAACATATAAGAGAGGAGAGAATTGCTCTGGAATAGATTTATCTGCTTTAAAAACCATGAAAACTATATTACACATTACAGAGAGTAATGGGCACTAAATCAGACAAATGTCTTAATAGAGGCCCTTGACCTTGACACAAAGGCCCTTGACCTTGACACAAAGGTCAAGGTCAAGGGTTTACAGAGGGAAAAAAATACTTTTGGTCCTTTCTTGAAAGCAATATGTTCTTGGTGGGAAATTGTACAGTGTGTTCAACCTGGACAATATGACACTAACATTAGTACCATTGTGCACTGTGCAAAATTGTGCACCGGCCCAATGGCGTGAACCAAGGCAATACAAATGAACACTCAGGAGAGCTTAGGCCTCCTGCAAAAGCAGGAAAATGTGGTCGGCGGAGGTCAGGCGAGAGGCAGAGCTTCCTCAGGATGTGGAGAATAGTAAATAATAATCGTAATAATAAGCAGATGCAAAGGGACAATGGAATACTGGCACATTGGAATTATGTTTTCTGGTTTTCCTCCCACATTCCAAAAACTTGCACCGTGGGTGGACTGAACACTCTAAATTGTCCGTAAATATGACTATGACTGTGAATGGTTGTTCGTCTGTGTGTGCTATGGGATTGGCTGATGACCAGTTCAGAGTATACTGCTGCCTACTGCCCGAAGACAGTTGGACGAGGCTCCAGCACGCCTGCGAGGATTATAAAATGGATGGATAGATGAAAAGTATACATTTGGTTCACGTTGTTGCCATTCTTTTCTTTGGACACATACACCCAGCTAGCTCACCTCAAAATATTTGTGAACGCTGTACAATAGTCTTATATTCAACACGGCATGGGAATTTACATGTTTCGGGGTTTTTTTTATGTTCATTTCACTGAGGTTTTAAAAATATATATATATATATATATATATATATATATTACGGACTATTATCAGGATGATTTAGTCTTCTCCATTCCATGTCCATTAAACAACCTAAAGTGTGTGAAAGGAATTTGCCAAATGTTAACAATTTTGTGTAGAAAACAAACATTACCTACTGGTGATTACACTGCCACAGCGCACACTCCACACTTCACGTGACTGTTAGCAAATCAAGCCGATATACTTTGAGGATCAATCGGTTTCATCCATGTTCATTACATTTTGCTATCTGATATTATCTAAAATGAATCAGCAATTTATACTGTTGTTGCACTGGAAATGATGACTGAAATATTTAATAACTGATTATAAACTTGGGGACTATAACAATGAAAATCAAACAATCTACCCTTGATCTCAGGTACTGCAACATGGGCATAATTTATCCCAATGAATAAAATCAAGCAAACAAATTTCTTTTTTCAGGATATACAACACTTCTGATGTCTATTGGTTGCTAATAAGAATAAACTACCACTGCATATATCCAGGGCTGGAGCTATGCTCTCTGGCCACCCCATTAGCCACCCTCACGTCTCGAGGAATATTTTGATGAATGTGCTTCTCTGGTGCAGATAATTAGTTGAACCTTACTGCTGCTTCCGCACATTTGCATTACACTTAAGCACTTGGATACTCTGCCACCACACATTTAGACTGGCCGTCTGTCTACGTAAGTGTTTATGCTATTACGCTGCACACAGAACATGAAAGAACCTTTCACAACAGTGAAACATTTGATACTTACCATGAGCATTATTATTTTCACAATTTAGCAGATAATAAACATGGCCAAGAAGTCATTGTTTGTCACACCATCTACAGTCAGTGGTTCATGAAATGAAATGCACACATAATCTATCTTGCCCCACACACCCATACGATAAACAGGAACAAATCTAGTATGGAAAGCAAAAGTACATTAAAATGCAACAATTAGAATTGGGAAAAATACAGATTGTTGTGTCAGTGTGCTTCTCAGATATAATTTGGATGAAAGAGCCATCGATCACATGGCAAAATGGCGCTTTCTGTGGGTGAAAATTGATCATTTTGATTAGCTGCAAACATGCATGACATAGAAGCAGACTCTGACATCCATATGTCTACCACATCGTTTGACCTGCATGCTCCTCACCTCTCCAGATGACAAAACGTTGTTCATGTACTCAAGGAAGGACTCTTCTTTGATTTCGTTGTCAGTGAAGAGGAAGCTGAGACCTTTTCCAAGCAGGCCTGCAGTCTTGTACAAACCCTTTAGGTCATCCATCAAGTTGGTTGTGTTGTAGGAACTGGAAAATAATCATGACATAACTAAAATATAAATACAGGTACAAATATAAAGACTAATTTGTTTCAGTAGTTAATTTTAAAAGTGAAACTCACGAAATATATTAAGTCTTTATTTCTTTTAATTTAGTGCTGCTAAAGTGACTAATGAGCTTCTTCTCGCTATATACACTAACATCTCATCAATACTATCATTAGTTATTCTTAGCGCTGCATTTGACACTGTCAATCATAACATACTATTAGAACGCTCCGAAACGTGTTGGCATTTCAGGCTTTGCACTTTCTTGCTTTAGTTCTTAACTTTCAGAGAGAATGCTAAATGTAATTGATGGCAATGCAACTTCTGAGTTTTGCAATGTTACATGTGGAGTCCCACAAGAATCGGTACTTGGCCCTCTATTGTTTGGCATCTTCATGCTTCTGCTTGATGATATTATACACATATATAACATTAGTTTTCATTACTAGAACTGTGTTTTATTTTTTTATTTTTTTGTATGTGTGAGGGTAGGGGGGGTGGTTTACAATGTCATTTCGATCTGTCCCATTCTATCAGCTGGTGACGAAGCTCTTAATTAATACGTTACGTCTCACCCCAATGATTGTAATGTATTGCTCTCTGGTCTTTCCATGTCTAGTATTAAAAGTCTGCAGTTAGTATAAAATGATGCGTCTTGACTCCTGACAGCGACGAGAAGGTTTCCTCATATTACACTAATACAAGCTAACTTGCATTGGCTCCCCCGTCCACTTAAGATGTGATTTCAAAGTTTTGCTCCTTATACTATTAAACAAAGCTCTTAGCACCCTCCTCTCGTGGTGATTTAGTGGTACAGTACCGTATATTCCGTCCCAAAACTTCGTTCACAACACCCTAGTCTTTTAGTGATACCGGGAGCCAAAAAGAAGTCCGCAGGTTTTGGCAGTGCTCTGGAAAGCCCTACGCACAGAATGCCCTACTGTACCGTTAATAGAAATAATTAAAACTTGCCTTAAGACTTTTTTGTATACTGATGTATTTGGTTGAACTTCATGTTCGCCTGTTTGACAGCTGCTGCTTCTCTTTTGTACGGCGGTGGCTCCCACAATCTTATGTGTATAAGACTGCAAAAATGAGCAGTAATGCTCAGAGATGGGTGAATGGAGAAACCACCACTCGGGGGGTATTTTTTGGTTGAAGAATTGGCATTTTGACATGGCTAAAAGCTCTAAATGATTGATTTTGCAAGATACAGGCCCTGCAAACAAATGATTCATTCAGATGACTATCGTCAGAGAGTTCTGAATCCAAGTAAGTTGATGATCGCCTCAAATACTGCATATGTGTATTCAGTACATCATATCTTACATGTTTTCCAAGTCTCCCTGTTGCAACACACCTGATTCAAATGATTAGATCATCAGCAAGCTCTGTGCAAGCCTGACATTGAATCTGTTCATTTGAATCAGGTGTGTTGCAACAGGGAGACTTGGAAAACATGCAGGACAGCGACCCTCCAGGACCCGAGTTTGACACCTATGCAGTACATTATTAACAAATATTGTCTATTTGAATAAAAACACAACGTGTCACTACTTAAGTTTTTTGATTTGTTTGTCCATTTTTAGAATTGTTCAGTTATTGAAGTGCCTTCCAGGATGCTGGAAATAGCTAATTTGAATTTTCATACATGCGGGGCTGTTCTTTGTCTGCTTGTGTGGTTTTGCTTTGTCTGTCTACTGCTATTGTTTGTGTGGGAATTTTGATGACTTACAGATACAAATCTGAAAAACCAACTGAGAGAGGGAGGTGGTGAGAAGCTATCAAACAAAAGCATAAAAAGCATCACGACAAAACAGGTTTGCAATGACAAGAGAGAGACTGACGGAATGATGACAAAGCCGCAAAGACTTTGTCTCCAAAGAACATTTCGAGACAAGCTATTGACTTTCTGGTTTGCCTGGCAGCGACCAAAAAGAAGAACCACAAGAAGCGCTCATTACCAAGTAGTCCGAAATTACCTCGTAAGGAGAACTTGAAATAAAATCCTACAGTGACAAATGTGCATTGGGACCAGGAAAGATATATATTCAAGCAATAAATAGGCAGGAGCGTCACCAAACAATGAGTCAAGAGGTAGAGAGCAAAGATAAATCACTCAGTTGAAAAGGGTAGATTTTTACTTAAACTGCAATAAAAGGAAAAAGTCTCACTGGAAACTATGAAATCGGTCCACAGAGAAAGCAAGAACTGAGTTTAGAAGATTTTTAATGAGCTATTCTTTTTCTTCTAAATTTGAGGGACTAGATTTGGACCCAATCTTGCATGGCAGCTGTGGAAAAAGGCATATTAAATTTGTAGACCACCGTGTGGTCTCGTTGCACATAATCTTCTGGATTATGATGATATGCCACAAAAAGTGTCAGTTTTGAAAAATTGCATTATTCTACACGCCCTCACAAAACTTGCCCAAACTAACCAAAACAGATCATCTTTGTAAAACCTTCTCTACAGCACCAAGCAGCAATTTCGAGAAGAGTTTGAAGACATATTCCTGCACTAACATTGACACATATTAAGGTATCAAGTCACTATCCTTTCTAACGTTGTAGTTACATAGCATAAGTATAACCTACAGCAAACAAACAAATAAACAATCCTGGTCGGTAATAGAATATGTGCATGGTATTGCAGGAATGTTAGTATGAACATGTCCAGGAATTGACGATGAAAATATCTTAAACAGTGTTACATGTGTATTTGAGTGTATGTTGTTGTTGTTGTTTTTGTTTTGTTTTTTGTTTTTTTAATGCTTGGTATCAGTGTCAAATAAAGTTGGACGGACATTGGAAGTGTGCAGGCCATTTGCTTCAGCTCCATAAAGTAATACAAAAAAAAAAAGCCCATCGTATATAAATAATGTAGGGCTGCTTAGCAACATTATGGGTAGATTAATCCCCAGTTTACCATAGAAGAAGCCAATGGCATTATTGGATCTGGTTAATCCTTTCAATCCAAATATTGAATTAATTTTTAGTTCCGGGATCTCTTATCTTTAACGTATCTATTTCTTCTTTTAAATGAATTGATGTATGCACTTCAGTGTCCAGGAATCAATTCTGTCACAAAGTAATACATGTAATCAGGAGTGAGTTAAACCAGTGGTGCCCAACCACTAGTCCCTACAGACCGGTACCGGCCCAATGCCCATTAGGTTTGCCTTGCGATTGGCTGGCTACCAGTTCAGGGTGCACGCTGCCTACTGCCCAAAGACGGCTGGGATAAGCTCCAGCACGCCTTTGACCTTCATGAGGATAAGCGGCTCGGATAATGGATGGGCGGGTGGTTATTGCTGCAGTTCTCATTCTCATTAGATTTGATCAAGTTTTACATTTATATGCAGAACAAAGTAATAGTACCGTGTGAGAGTGATCTGGAAAATCTTGTACCCAGCGATGAATGAGGCCAGCCTTGTCAAGCTTTGTTTTCCTGACCCTCCAACACCAACCAACAAGGCATTACCTCCAGGTGTCCGGATTATTCTCGAGACCTTACCCAAATACGACATACAAACACACACAAACATATATATATATATATACACTTACCCACAATGAAATACAAGAACAGGTTTAGCCTTAAGGTGCAAATGTAACTATTTACTATTCTTTGGGATGTAACTCATGTAAGCGGATAATAGGTTTAAATACTACACACTCAACTCTTCAGTGAGCAACAAAAGGCTTGTTGATTTAAAAAAAAAGAAAAAAAGACAAAGAAAGAGACAAGTGTGTGTTTGCAATGGTTTGTATCGTTAAGAATGAGGCCAAGATTACCTTGACCAAATGTATCATTGCATCCTGAAAGAAGACCATGTCCATCCCTGTACCCCTGACACTCTCATTGTAGAGACCCAGGAACATGTTTAGTCTTCCCTTTAAGCTCTCAAACGTCTCAATGGTCTCATACACTTTGGGTAAATCAATATCAGAATTTTCGGGCACCTCTCCTGTGAGGAAAAGACTTCGTATTAGGAACATGACATTCTAGAATTCTAAATGATGTTGTTGTTGTCTAAGGTCAAACCACTCGTATTATGCAACCTGTTGGTTCAGGTGTGTCTCGCAGAAAGTCAACAAAGTAGCTGTCCACACCGACGTCCACAAAGTGCTTGTGCTTCTCACCAAGGGTGTCCCCGACCAGTTTTGCCAAAGCCTGGTCAAACCACTCGACTTCTTCAGGCATGATGAATCTGTCAGCTATCACGCGCTTGCATTCATGTTTCCACAATGCCAACAGCACCTGAAAAAAATGATTGAGAACTGACATAAAGCCTCAGGCTGTCAGCGTGAAATGAATGTCGCTACTTATTGGGCACAGTCTACCAGGATGCATGAAACCACACAAAGAGAAACACTAAAAACATGATTTGATGCAATTAGTAAGCTTCTGTTTGCATGATCCACACAAAAAGTCCCAGATCTGAAATTAATTCCAAACCTTTTTGACTGATATGCAGACCTAATCACAACTGTAAATGTGGGTCAACTCCATAATTGCACATTTAATTTTATTAAGCTAAAAACAATCAAATCAAAAGGCCAATAAATTGAGGAAAGGTGCCACTAAAATGCAAAAAAACATAAAAGTAATGCTATAATTGAATATTGGAATGTAATAATAGCCGGACAATATTAAGCAAGGCACAATGTGGCTTGCTCCACAAATAGCAGGGTATTCTTGCCCTATTTGCTGGATGCAATCCTCAAGTATACGTGACTGTCTTACAGAAACGTTTAAGAGGTCAAATGGATTATTTGTGTGTTGATGCTTTTTCATGGTAAACTGGTATTCTTATTTCGAACACCTTGCAAGTGAAATCTGTTAAGTCGTGCTTCTGGGGTATTTATTAAGGAGTCAGCTATAAATCCTCGAACCTGAGTGGAGTTGACGACCTCTGCACTGGTATTTAGCATGCCTTGCCAGACCCTGGAAAGATCCCTAAGGTTGAAGATGTAATGGAATTTGGCAGGAGTTGGAAGCATCTTAACTTTCGTCAGCTGCCAAAGATGGCGGGTCATGGACACCAAGAAGGGTACTGTGCTATGAACATCATCAGCAAAACTGCGGTATGCACAAAAGTAGCCTTCACCAATCACACCTGCATGAAAATGTTGATGACAAAAAGTGACAAATAAATTAGAAGTCGGAGACGTTTTGTCACTGCAACACTACACTGAATAGAGATTGGTGTTTGATGGTGGCGTAACTAAATGGTTGAATGCGTAAAGATTCCAATTTAATTGATTACCAAAGATCTTGTCAATTGACGAGTTGGAGGGAAGTGTACAGTTAAAGATGGAAAATTGTCTTTTGAGTCTCTGTGGGATGTCGTTGCGGCCTCCCCCTGGATGGATCATTGCTGCCAGGAACTGGATGTCAATAATACCAGTAAACTCTCCTGGTTTTTCTAGGTTGAAGAACCCATTCTGGTCCATTAGTTGACGGACAATTTCATTTGTCACCTGTGTCCAAAACAAAATAACAACAAAACACCTGCATAGTGATGATGTGGGGGAATTTATATTTAGCGTTCCAAATACAATACTCTCATTCCAAACCTGATCGCCCCACTCATTGATGACAGGCATGTTGATATCATCGATGAAGACCGACATTTTTTTCCCAGCTGGGGGTCCATAAGTGCTCCCCATTCTCTTATCCACATAACTCTCAACAGTTCTCTTAAAAAGAAGGAAAGGGACACAATTTAGTGACCTTTCTTACGAAGAAGACTGCAAGAAACTGCAGATCAAAACAGAGCCGCTTTGGGATATCATCCATCATGACAGCCTGATCAATATACACAGGGAGAAGACCGTGGTCTCCCCTTCACCCTGCACATGTCACTCAGGCAGAGAAATCAATATTGTTTCCCATAACCATCCCTAGCAGATGAAATTATCTTAAATGTAACTTGATCATTTTAAGGGACAACAAATGTTGGGCCCCGAGCATTGTGCATGGTGGGTTGAATCTTAAGACACAGAATATGCAGCAGAAAATTAAATTCTTAAAATGTAAGGAGTTGAATGGTTGTACTTTACCTGGAATATAAGTGGTGTGGTAGCAGAGGAAAAATTAAGACTCTTTCCCGTGTGTGTCTCAGGATGGAGCTTTGACATATAGCCCTTAATCATGACTGTCTTAGCCGTCCCTTGCTCTCCAATCAGCAAAACCGCCTAAAAAAACATGTTGCAGTGTGAGTAATTTTGTGAGTTTTACACAGTATTTCATTGTACCGTATATTGTGAGGATGGCACTTTGGTCACATGCAAATGAATAACTGTGTTATGTTTTTGTTTGGATTACATTTGGTTTTGTTCCCTCATGTGGCCTTTTTGTCTTTTCACCTGTTCTCGTCATGCGGGCCCCTTGTGTTTAACCAATCAGCTCCCTCAACCCTTTGTGTCTTGTGCAGGTGTTTGTTGTTGTCTCATCACTTTGCTTGTATTTAGTTCCCTGAGTTCTGGCAGTCTTTGTTGGATCATCGTGTGTGTCTGTATGCCCTGTGTCACATTTTGGTTCTGTTCTAGGTTTTGTTACTTTGGTTGCCTGTGGTTTTCAGGACTTTGTTTGGATACTTATGTTCGTTTTCCCAGTGTTCTCCTGTTTGTCTTTTTGTGAAATATATTTTGCTGAGTCCACCCTACTCCTCCTGATTATTGGGGTCCTCCACCCACCACCTCTCAAAACGTGACACACTGCTTACCCCATTCTTCTCTACTGTGGTGTCCAAGGAGACAAGAGAATGGCTTTGCGTGACCAGCTCAAATCCGAATTTTTATTTTACACCCAAAAAATGTTTCCATTTATTTTAACTCGTTGAGGCACCACTTCATCACGATGAGATTATACCGTGTTAGTTTTCAGATCTATGCATGTTTCACATACATTATTAATGAGACTAATGCATGCACAAAGAGGACTTGTAATGAATTCCATGCTGTAGCGAATTTGATGGGCTTGTAAGACTGCACAATTTCAATCTGCTTTTTCAGCATAGCTGAAATGAGTCAGGCTGTGATGTTATCAAATGAAACTGTGGACAATATGGATATATCCAACCGGCAAGAAATAAACCACTATACTCATCATCGAGAATTCAATTAAAGGGACTCTCAAGCCTTGGTGGAGATGTGTGGAGTGATGTATACTAGTCCTTCAGATAACCATTAAGGTCCAGTTTCAGTTGAAACATGAGTCAAAATGTAGTCAGTTATTAGCCCTTATAAAGTACTGTATACAGTATACTGTATGAACAGGAGGAGTGAAACTTACCTTGTAATGAATTCAATCATTAATAAAGGTGGACTAGATCCCTTAGACGCCCCTTGGATTGTTGAAACCAACCGGGATTTTTTTCTGATAGTGCCGTTCATTTGGTTGTGTGCCATAGTTCTTCCAAAATTTAGATTCAAATTCAAATAACAGTGGTCATTTTTTTGTTTTGTTTTTGTTTTTGTTTTTGTCAATGCAGTGTTCACACTTGACATTGATGTAAATTGAATTGCGCCAGTTGCTGGCACGCAGACAGAATGAGACCAGCTCTTCAAGCAGTCGCAGGACCAGTGTTACAGTAATAGATGAAGGTGTAGAGACGAAAATATCTTCAAAAGCACAAGGAAATCATTATGCTATAGAGTAATGCATAAAATAAAGATCAGCATGGCGGATCAGAACTTGAGAGCTCTGACTTTAAGGGTAAAAGAGAACAGTAATGGACCTTTTCATCCAACGTAAGTGACCTCTAAACTTACAAATGTTCTTCTGAATGAATTCACAAAAACTGAGAAAGGTACCAAAAAAAACAAAAAAAGAGAAGATCGGAAATAGTTACCGGTACTCTGTTTTCGTCATATATGCATTCAAAATGATACAAAACCTTGTTTGGCTTACACTAATTTCTGACTTAATAAATCGTAAATATACTCATTGTTGACATGAAGAATGTTAATTTTTTTTTTGTCGTTGAACATCACCTTGCCCTGCTTGGCGATAGTCTGAATCAGGAACTCAGTTCGAACGTTGTCCACATTGGGTACCAAGATGGAGCTATACTCTGGGGTTATTTCTGATGGATACAGATATTCCTCGACTCGAGTGTGCCAGTGGACCCACTGACCTAGAATAAAAGGAATGTACATACATTACCACACACAACAGTTACCTACATATTGGTGGGCGGGGGTAAGAATTGTAACATTACACAGGACAGTGCCTAGCCATCTGCCTCACAGTGTTTTTCTGCATCTACTCCCGCATTCCAAAAGCATGCATTTTAAGAAAAGACTTTCAATGAAGTTGTGAATGTGAGTATGAATTGTGTGTCAATATGTGCTTTGCTATTGACTAGTGACAAATCAAATGTATAACCCAGCCTCTCACCTTTGGTCGGCCCCTTTCAAAGGTACATTTTATGTACGTCAGTTTAGTATATGAAAAATGCCACATCCAGTGAATCCATCATGACAGAACAATACCAGCAATGTACACACGTGGACAAAATTGTTGATCATGAATTGAAGTTTTTATGATACCTTGCCGAGATTCAAGACACCCTATTCCAGTTGCAGCACAGCAACCGCTGAACATAAGCAAGCCGCTTCCATGTTTCACAGTAGGGACAGTGTTCTTTTCTTGGTATGCTTCATTTTTGTGAACATGGAGCTATTGTGGCTTGCCAAAAAGTTCACATGTTGTGTTATCTGTCCGTAGGACACTTTCCCAGAAGTTTTGAGTTTTTGATTTATTTTCAGTAGTCGTGTCCTCCTTGGTCATCTCCGATGAAGTTCACTCGGGCTTAAACAGCGACATTGATGTACAGTGAGTTCACCTTTAATTACTTTGGAGATAGTTCTGGGCTTTTATTTTTGATACCATTCATATAATCAGTTACTTCAATGTCCAACGTTGTCATCAATGTTGCTCCAGCAGCCACATGCAGTGAGGTTGGCTACAGTCCCATGCATCTTCAATTTTTGAATAATTGAATTTGGTCTTGTAGATTTTACCTGTAATGTGCTTGATTATATTTTCTTGCTAATTTCTTGAGGTAACTCTCTCATGTGCTTCCTGTGCTCCATGATCCATGTCGAAGCAGTCTGGATGTTTACAGGTTTATTGTTATATTTCTGTCATTAACGGACAAATCCCAACATTTCTGTCCATGTTTGTACATATCTCATCCACACGTGACAGCCTCTTTTTCTTGCAACCCTTTATGCCTACCATCTGTGGTGACATGGTAGTCAAACATGGTGTCCTCACTGTCAGGAGGGATGTCAGGCAAGTTTAGATGAATACTGTCATTTCCTCGTAGCCATATCTCCATTTTCTTCCGGTTATCTAGTTCAAGGACAGCTCCTGCACTCCACATCATGGCAAATGCATACAGGCGCTCCAAGTGCTCTCGAGATAATTCGACACATTGTTCCTGTGAGGTAACACTTACCATTATTAAATCATCATAAATGTCATCATCAAATGCAATCATGTGTCTTGCCTTGCGTTAAAATAGCAAATGCTTGATGGTGTATTGGTTGACAATAAGGGGAAATGCATTTCTGATTGCCAGGGCAGCACTTGTTACAAACAAAGCAATTTGTTACAAATTTGGACAATGCACATACAAACTATTCGGGTAATTTCTGGTTGATCTTGATGCACATGAGTTGGTTTGGCTTCAATTGCTTCTACTGGGTAACATATTAATTAATGTTCCACTTTATATCTGTGGTGGGAGCCCTGTAATTGAAAACATATATTTTTGAACTAAATGAATTGACTCTAAACCCTTGCATTAAATTGTGACTAAAATATCAACCGCAATTTCACTCCATTGTTCTGTTTATATGTTCAGTAAACAAACAAACAAAATGCGGATTGGAAAAAAGACATTTCACGTAAACATGAGGAGTTTCTCAGTCAGCTATTTTCATTAACACCATAAAGATTACTTTTTTGAATGATCTCTGACTCGAACTTTCGAGCGAAAGCAAAGCCACCTTGGTTGGGATGAGTCCCTGCAGCATGTCGATGCACTGCATGATGACAAAAGCCTCAAGCAGGTCCATTTTGAACTCAAGTGACTGTACACAGAAGCGGTACAGTTTGGTGAAGGAGGAAGCGAAGAGGCCCCTCAGAACCTCCACCTCTTGGGGGGAGCGTTTTTTCAACCAGCCCTGGACACAAGTAAGAATGTCGATTTTTAATATAGTGTTAAATATTCTGCGAATGCTTTTAACAATCTTACAATACGTGTAAATGTTAAGAATGAAATTTTATTGCATTTCATACCATCACCAGCACCACGGTCATTGTTCAATACCTCGAGGATAGGGCTCCAGCTCAGCACAGAAGAGCTCATGAACACCATGCCGTTGCGTGATACAGTGGCTGGAGAGGCATTGTCGATGTTATGCGGTTCAAACACCACCTTGCAGTTGGGTGCCATGGGTATACGATCTCCATTTGCCAAAGTAAGAGTTCTGTTGTCATCCAAGACGGAGTTCAGATTCTCTATCCAGATAGCATCGACTGGTCCATCGAGGACAATCCATATGTGTTCTCCTGAAAAAGATATTCACATTGCTTTATTTAATTGCTGTAGAGAAAAAGATCAAATGAGTAGGAACGGGTTTGGTGCATCAAGCAGGAGCAAAATGTGCAAGCAAGTAGCTACAGCAACTTTTATAACATGCATGCATGACCCACATCCATCTTCTTTTGATGTGAGCAGCAAGCAGCACATGATAAGAACACACATAAAACACCTGTACTGTAAATTTACACCGCATGGTATATGCATGCATTCTTAATGAATGTCAAGGAAGATAAAACCAACTCCAGTGTGATGAGCTAAAAGTGCAAGGAAATCCCTGGACAATTCAAATTTTCTGTGACATGCATTTCTGCTCTTCACACAGACCCCGAAGAAAAAAAGAGATGTCCCTACATCTGCAAGGACACCATTGAATCGCGTGGGGAATCAGTTCTGAGCTCTTCAAGGACTCCTTTTTGTGATTTCCTCTTTCTGTCACGTTACTAAGCAGAGAAGATGTAGTTCTGAGGCTATGTTCTCTCTTCAAACCAACCTACCTGTTTATCCTACCGTAGAATACGAGTCCCACAATTAGTGTCATAAAGAAGAGCTTTTTTTCCCCCTTCAATGTGGGCCAGACATTCAACGAGTACCGGCAGCATTTGTGTTGTCAGTGGGCAATAAGAGACCAGAATTGTGCCAGGGCAAGTCATGGCTGCTTAAAATGACAACTCCCAATGTCCTGCGCATCTGACAGTTCCTGGACAACATGCACATTGGACGCTGGAGCAATGTCCCTACCTGTGTGATTTTTTTTTTCCCTTTCCCAAACTGAAGGGGGCTAACAAGGCGATTAACCAAAGATGGCTGTGACAATAAGGATGCAGATGAACCCAGAAGAATCCTATCAGGAGTTCATGGAGGCGGAGCAGAGAAGGCTGGAACAGTGCTTCTTCAGATGCCAGGGGAATTATGTGGAAGGGGAAATTTTGTAGTTGGATTTGAAATACTCCTCACATGTTGCTGTTGTCAGGCCAGGATCTCCGACGTCAAAATTTGGTCAACTTCAATGACTAAAACTTTTATTTTTCCACAGTGCTATACTATTGGTAACCTCAAATGTTTGATTGTTATATTTACAAATCATTGACGAATCTAAAGTGTTGAAAATGGTTTGATCTCGTTGACAAGGTCATATAAATGATTGAACAAACATGGTGTTTTTGTTTTGGGGGTATATTTACATACCGCATACATATAAATTTAGTATTTTAGGTTATGGTGTATCCTGCTTCTTGACCTAAGACAGCTCGGATAGGTTCCAGCTTGCTAGCGCCATCCCAGGATAAGCGGTTCAGAGAATGGATGGATGGATGGGTGGAGGGACGGACGGACGGATGGATGGATGAAATGAATGGATGAATGGAAACTACCACCATATCTAACATTATATTTTAAATCTGCTATTAGTCAGGAAGTGGATTCTCAAATGTGATAATATACTGTCATAGTAATTAATGACAAAAAGAAAATATCGTGTTAATATTTGAATGCATTCTAAAAGATCATTCGAAATCAGTATAGTCTGAATGTGTAAACGGGAAAAACAAACATTGCATCGTTGAGAACACATTACGGTAATCTATACATAATACAAGGTGTGGTGAGATAACACAACCATTTCTATACCTGGAAAACACATCAGAAAGTTTAAATGTTACATTCGATGTCAGTAATTGTCCATCTACATTTTCAAAAAATGTTAATTGTACCAGTTAATGCAAGGTAATATAGAATAACAATTATTTAAGGCTATAATATTTTTTTTACGAATGGTATGATCACACAAGTATACAATTCCTGACCTTTCTTTGCCTTGAGTGTTTTTCTCCACAGTGTTGAAAATACCCCATCGGTCCAGTCGTTGGTCGCCACATCAAGTCGACCAAACATTTGAGGTGCGGTGATGGCTTTGGGGTTCATGCGCATCTCTCTGTGAGGTTGACCACACTCTAGCAAAGGAATTATATCATGTAGAGACTAGAGACATGAAAAACTCTTTTCGGAAACAAGACATGTAAAATTTGCTGGTCTGGAAAAAAAAATCTTCCCTCCCCACGGTGTTTTGTTTTGTTTTGTTTTTAATCTGACACTGTGTTGGCTTCTCACCTGTCATGGCTCTCATCAGTGTATGGATACAAGTTGTCTTTCCTGCCCCACTAGGCCCCAGAGCCATCATGCCATGCCGGACCCTCTGAGTCTCAAATAGCTGGATGACTTTCAGTTTCCAGGGTGGATAACAGATCAGACCTGCATCTTTGACCTAAACAGGATGGTTACTCAAAACAGTCGTCTTTACATTTGGAAAAATAACTGGAGCGCATGTGTGTGTGTGTGTGTGTGTGTGTGTGTGTGTGTGTGTGTGTGTGTGTGTGTGTGTGTGTGTGTGTGTGTGTGTGTGTGTGTGTGTGTGTGTGTGTGTGCGTGCGCGTGTGAGTGCGTGCATGTGTGTGTGTGTGTTGTAAACCCAATTCCACTGAAGGTGGAACGTTGTGTAAAATGTACATGAAAACAGGATGTAATGATTTGCAAGTCTATTTCAAGCTATATTCCATCGAATACATGACAGACAAGATATTTCATGTTCAAACTAATAATAATACAAAACTCATCTTTGATGTCTAAGTGTAGAACAAAGGAGATGTGTGTCGACAGCGATGAAGCAAACACATAATAATGTGACAAAGTTGAATATTTTTAACATCTTGCCCCATTTTTCTCTTGAGAACAATGAAATGTGCACGCGTCAGTGCGACACAGATGTGTCTAATGTCTATGCAGCTGCCCTTTTTTTTTCATCTCCAATTTTGTGGCACCTCTTGTTCACATGCAAAACATTTTTTTCCTACCTGTTTGTCAATGGCTACTTCAAGTTCAGGGTAGCCGGCTTTGTCGAGCTGAATGCCTGGGAAGAGGTCCTCAATCAAGCTCAGGAAGAGTGGCTCATCTTCGTCAATCTAAGAAATATATTCAGGTGCATATTTATTTGAATAAAAAGTGCACATAATTTTGAAAGGCTGAATAACGCAATTCATTTCATCATTCATACAGACCAGCTTTGAGAGATTCATGTCTCTTAGAACCCTCATGACGATGGTAGACTCAGTGTCGCTGGGATTGGCGCGTTTGGCTGCTCCCAGAGTACGCAACACCGAGAGGATGTTCCGCAAGCCAAAATCATAGTGAACCTGCATGATTTGGTTAACAATGTCAACTCGGGTATTTCTTATCATTACAGTACGTCTTTCTCACTCTTAACAATTTGCTTTTTTGATCGTCAATTCTGGAAAATGGTGGCAACATTACTGCCTCATCCAGGTAAATGTAAACATCAAAACACAAATTAACAGTAATTAAATTAGGTTGATACAAATGTATTCAACAAGCCAACCCAGAAATCAGTTCGCAAGGTGAGGTGATGGCATTTAAGATGCATCTGGATCCATCAGGTTCCCACAGGGAAGGCTTGGCTGATGCTATAACCTCAATTATTCAGATATCGATGCGATGCCTGACTGATGTAATTCAATTCCAAATAACTAACCAAATCAAACAACGAAACTGAATCCATGAAATTTTAAACCGTGGCTTTTGTTTACCTGCTTGGAGAGTTGCTCTTCACAGAGCTTGTAGAGAGTGAAGAATTTCCGCGCCAGCTCCACATTGTCTATGAAGCCGCAGCTGGCGAGCTTCACTCTGATGATGATTTGACGGTCAGGCACCATCATGGCCACAGAGCGAAAGTTGACCTTTAGGTTCTCTGGGAGTTCTTGTCGCCCTGCATAACCTGGGTTCTGAGTGTTCAGGTGAGACAAGTACGATGAAGACATTAATGAGCATACCCCCCTTCGCAAGGTCAACTCTTTCTCACTTTCTCAGCACATTAGCACAATGAGAGAATTATAATGATGATTAAACTCACCGGTGGCTAAAATTGTGCTTTGCGAGCCTTTGTTTGCGATTATCATATTTTTACAACACTCCAACATGATATGAATGTAACTTGTAATCAATGGCCGACATTAGTGAGAGTATTTTGTACAACAGCATGTCGTGGAAAATATTCCAACACATATGGTGGAGTGCTCTAATTTATGTTTTGCATTATAAATTATCTAACATAAAATGCATTTGCTTTCGTAACTTCCGTAGTTCAACGCTAAATAACAGTCGTTAATAAGTGAATAATGTAATTATTCAATTGATGGCAGATGCTGAAATTAAACTTAGCATTTTTAAACATTTGACTTAAATCGTCCCAAAATCTGCACTGACTATTTGAGCTACCTATGATGGCCCATGCTGAAAATATAAAAAGTGGGGACATAGGCAACAAAAGGTTGGATTGTACCCTGAAATCGTCGCAACGGTGCATGGTAGACTGCTTGCTGCAAACATTAAGATTGACTGTCTGGATTGATTTGAATTTTAAAAAAAGAGTCGCAAAATCTCCAAAAGGTAAACATGCAATATGTACAGTATACAAAGTATAACGTCCCCATATATATACTAACTCAGATTGGTTGAAGTAATATTGGCCTTTCCACCCATTTACTGTGGGTAATGTCCCAGTGAGCTATTTCCTTCACAAAATTCAAATAAAATAAAATAAAGTAATCGAGCCAGGCTATTATTCGCCCCTCTGTGCTCATGAGCACACACACAGCAACACACATTCACATGCGAATGCATGTTAGCACACAAATGAAAAAAAAAAAAGAATGATCACCCACCCACTCATCACATCGGAAACTAATCCCGCTGTTCTCTTACTAATTATTTATTGGCCATTTGGAATATAAGCGAGCCAAGAACAACAATAATCTATGTGTCACCCAAGTGTATGGTAAATCTAGTAATATTGATAAAAGCGTAAAATTCCTCTATATTTTATGAACTGGCCTTTAAGAGAACATATTGCCCAGGGCAATTAATTTACTTCTCTTTATAAAGCAATACATTTGGGGGTGGGGGAGGGGGGTATCCTTGTACAAAAACATGTTTGGATAAAGATTTCCAAGGGATATGCAGGGACATATTTAGAATCAGCAATCTGCTTCCTTGGTCGATCTCATTATCCATAGCTTTTTTACTCATTTACAGCAAAATCAATGAAAGAGTTCTTTCTTAGTTGATTGAATAAATCAGCTTTACAGACAATCCCTACACGGTAGGCACCAGCATTTCTATTTCATGAGGCAGTTTCTCCTCTATGATCAGAGGAACAGGTCAAACTAGTGTGCCAGTTAGTAAAAGATACTTTCAAGTAAGTTTAGATCACAGTTTAAAAACGAATTTGCATGTGCCCCAAATGCAGCTGTGCAGAGCATTTTCGGCAAAATGATTCACAACCCATTGTTTCTCCATTAAATGAACATTTATTCCCTGTCCGCGCCAACCTAATCCCCAATACCCCACATTTAAATCCAGTCCTTGTTCTGCCTGTTGAATGATTGTCATGTTCAGATTATAGCCCCACTGATGTCTCTGGAGTCATTGATGAGTTGAGAGACAGACAGTGCTTGTCTTGGGCTAAATGAAATTGAGATAATGTTCCATAAATTAGCTTGTCATACTGTAAGATTTCCATCATCCATTATGATGTCCACAGCTACACTTAAATGGAGATCGGCTATCTTAAACTGATTCACACAGTTAGAGCTTGTGTAGCTCACACAGAAATTGATTTGCCTTTCACTTTTCAAACAAAACGGCAAGCTGCACGCTTGCTTTATCGGCCTTACTCGGTCAGGATAGACGAGACTACTTTGTGAGCACTAGAAATGCTGATGCCTTACCTGCGTGGCATTTAGGGAGCTGCTCTAAATTACATAATTCCCGTGTATGAGGGAATACAGAAAATACACCGTGTTACATATGGTTGGCACTGACCATTGTTATAAAGATACCAAATTCTGGATTCATCTCCACATTTTCTCCATCAGTGAAGACAAAGTTTTTCCGCCGTTCTTTCTTGCAGGTGAGCACTATTGAAATCTGCTGGGCTGCCACCGACAGGACGGGAAGGTCAATGCGATTGAATTCGTCGAAACAACCCCATGAACCAGACTGAGCAAGGCCTATAAATCACACACAGGCCGCGTATGGTTTAGTTTGCTTCAAATAAAATGATGTCACAGTACATTATCTACTGTAGTCAAAACGCAGCACTCCTTCGCTTGCAGATGTTAGCATGCTTGTTTCTACTTGCCCTTAAATATTCTTCCGAGACCTCTGAAATCCATCTGGTCAGAGCAGTTGAAGACCACTACATACTTCCCCAGACAGCGACCCATATCTTTAATGGTCTCAGTTTTACCTAAAAAATAAAAATTAAAAAAAATAAAAAAGAATGAGTTGTTGAATGAAAAGAGAGATTGATGGATTTGTACACCTACTGATATCAAGATTCATTGTCCCTGGAGATGTGCAAACGTGTCCATACATTTTCAACATTGCTTGTTGCC
The DNA here is from genome assembly GCF_025434085.1 of Hippocampus zosterae. NCBI lineage: Eukaryota > Metazoa > Chordata > Actinopteri > Syngnathiformes > Syngnathidae > Hippocampus > Hippocampus zosterae. Next base: position 15,482,512 of record NC_067455.1, read on the forward strand.
TTTATTGTAACTTTTTTGGATTACATGTACAACTCTTTTTAGTCAAGTTGCTGAAATATTATCTATACAGTAGCTTTATGATTGCGAACTAAAAATATACAGTGTATATATAGAAATATTTGGGGTTTCTCTCACCTGTTCCTGCAGGGCCTGCAGGTGCTCCACCCATACTCATATAGAGAGCCTGGGCAAGGGTGATATAGCACCTATGCCGTATATGGTGACAGAGAACAGACTCTTACATTCACATCTTCATAAGTTTACAACATCTACATATTGCTTTCTAAATAAGAGTCTAAGGTTATGTTCACAGCAACAAAGACTGTTTTTTTTGTCCAGAGCAAAAATAGACTTCATTTTTCAAATATTGGTGCAGTTCGTATTCGCACTGTACTTTTTGCAAGCGAGCTATTTTGTAAACACGTCAGCGCGTGTGACGATCAATGCGCCCATTGGACAGCAATGACAAGAGCAGCACACAGAGTGCAGACCCAAACAAGGAGGAAAACATGGAATTCCTTTGTGCTGCATTCTTGCTCTACATATCTGTATCTGTGCTGTTATTAGAGCTGTAAAATAATTTTGAGTATCAAGCTCATTCAATACAGATTTCGCAATGCTACGCTTGAAAATTTCAGAACAGTGTCAGCAAATACGTGCAGTAACCCAGGGGGAGTGTGTGCTCTGCATGCCTTGCCCCATAACATGCTGACAGCAGAGTGGCTAAACAGCCGACGGAGGTATGATCAACATTCACAAGGGGCAAATTTTTCCCATGTTGCCTGGCTAAGGTGGACTGTTCAGCTCAAAAAGGCGCACATATTCTGGAGTTGGTGTGGATTCGGAGTGATGTGTATTCAGTGAGGGTGAAGGTTACCATCATTAAATAACTCATTTTAGCTTCTCTAGGGCAAGATTGGCCTTCCACTTGTATGCAATTAATTTATATGTACTTGAGAACAAATCTGGAGAGATGTTTTTGCCTCAAATTATCATCGTCCTTCCTGCTGTCAATTTCTGTTGTTTCTGTTATTCAAACCTGATGCTGTGGCTGAGGTAAAAGGAAGGGCAGACAATGACAAAGTACAAAGTGGAGAAAATGAGTGACAGACAAGAACAGTGTTAGACATTGTCACAAAAGAACACAAGAAGAAAATCACAGCTGTTTTGACATTGAGTGCATGAGGCCAGTACATTACTGAAAGATGCTGGGAGCTGACTTCCTGTCACTGCTGTCTCTTCACATTGTTTTCCCTTTCCCTTTGTATGTCAGACACTGCTTGTAGATTGATTATGGCAGTGTGTGAGCCATGTTACACTCAACAAATTAGTCCTTGTCACTCACGGTGACTGACTTTAGTGAAAATGAAGTTCACATCTTGTTCACATTGTTCAAATCTAAGTATTATGGACTGGTTAGCAGTAGACAAAGTCCAATAGTCAGATGTGTAAGTCTCCTCATATTGAATCGTGTCAATGTGTTCAACTGGTTAACAAAAAAAAAAAAAATCATAATAATAATAATCCAAACCTGCTATGTGTATTATAAGAAGAACCAAGAGCACTCTGCGTCTTACAGTACTTACTAATATGCCTCTATTCATGGCCAACAGAATTTGAAAATTATTGCACTTCTTTCCCTACTAAAACATTAGGTGAGGCTCATCAGCGAGCGACTGGTGGCCGGGCTCAGTCCCCTTTCCCATGGGCTCAAGCCACGTGAGGGGTGGGGCATAAGGGTCTGTTGCAATGTGAGCTAAGCAGCAGCCAGAGGCATGGTCCTTGGTGGTTCGATCCCCAGCTATTGAAGCTAGTTCGAGGGATGTGGAATCTCACCTCTCTGGCAGGGAAGGAGCAAGTGCTAATTTGCGAAGTCGAAAGGTTCCAACTAGACATAGTCAAGCTTGCATAGACACAGAGCTTGGGCTCTGAAAGTGTGTGATTGGGAGGAATGAACCCATCGCCCACCCACATGCACACAATCATAACCCATGCAGTGTTCTGTTATTGGACTACTGCGCTTTTTACGGATTATCCATCACGAATACCATGTTCAAACATAAGTACGTCTTCATGTGTACTTGGCGTTAGAAAATGGATAGATGGGTGAATTCAAGTATTCTTAATAATATGTCCTAGGAATATTAAGACAGAAAAAATAGGTGGTTGCACACAAACAAACACATGGGACTCACAATGAAAACATAATCTCTCACAGAAAATGGATCGGATCCCACAGTTGATGAAAAATCAAGGGCATGTTTTTCAACAGCACTTCTGGGCATTTTTCAGGTTCGCTTGAGGCCCGAAAATTGTGTGGACCTTATCTGTGCCCTCCTTTGCTGGCATTTGTGCCAATGGAGTGTTTATTAGTTATGTGAGTGTATAATAACTTGGCAAAAATAGCACAGTGCATACAGTACCGGTAGTAGGAAAATTAACATCCGGTTAAATCAATCAAATATCATGTTTGTTTTTTTTTCAGTTGACCTTTTTATGCTTTCTATTTAACTTCATGCATGGAACTTACCTGTCAGTCAACGGCGTAATGACAAGCCTTTCAGTGCAGCCCAAAAATTCATTCTGGTAGACAAAACCTACGTCTGTGATGCTGATAATCATTTTGTCAGAGTCCTCATTGAAGTAGAAACGACATTGCTTCAACCACTCAAAGTCTCCTGGGCTTTTGACATGCAGTCGGCACTTAGAAAAACAAAAAAAAGTGAACAAGGAAGAAAGAGGATAAATAGGGGACGGATTGTGGATGATAAAGGGAGTCAGGTTAGGGTTTATGAAGGGACAGTAGGGGAGAAATTAACATTACATTGAGACAGTGGGTGGAAGGTAAGATCAGAATGAAAGAAAGGAGGTTCCATCCAGCTTCTGAACTGCTTATCCTTTATAGGTTCGCGGGAAAGTGGAGGTTAAAAAGGTGAAATTAAAATACCACCAAAAAAAACAAAATGGTGCAACCCAGTTTATGTAAAGAAAGAAATGGTAGGGAAGAGCCGAGGAGCTATTTTTCAACTATGTTTATGCAATACAGTGGCAGCAGTAAGAAGGATGACTATTTAGGTCATCAGGAAGGAAAGATGAAAGAAGGCTGAAGTAAAGATAAGAGGCAGATAAATAATACAGTGTTTAAAAAGAATGTAATTATGCATTTAGGGAAGTAAAACGTATTACATCAATTACATGTCTTTCTCATTCTCCTTGGTGACAAGTAAGGTCATTATTGTGCCCAAAAGAGATGTTTTCTTAATATCTTGGGGGTAGGGCATGTGTGGGTAGGGAGAGGGTGAAATATATTTTTCTCGGACCATACTTTTTTCAGATATTTTACTCTGACACCCAAAGCCTTGCTTGTTAGTGCAAAGACTGATTTCACACATTTGAACTGTAGCATTTCTTGCTGAAATGTCACATCCATACTTACCAGGTCATCAAATATGTCCCTCTGGTGAACATGGATTGTGATGAGAGTCTCATATTTGGTCCGCTCAATAGCACTCAGGTCTCTTGTGGTCATATCGATCAGAGTATTGAGTAGATCTAAAAATATTTGATTGGTTTTAGCCATAATACGACGGTCATATCGGGCATTAGTGAGCGCCTCCTCCGAATCCCTTGTCCATATCATCTGGATGCCCAGCAAGCCCACCTGAAGAAAACATGAACAGGCCATGGTCAATTTTGAATGCCTTTTTAGTTAGTTATGGTGTTTTTAGTTTTTGACCGCCTTTCCTGTTCCTTTCCTCTTGTGTCATGCATTACATGCCACAATATGTCTAATCCACATCCGGCTGTCTTCTCATCCCCCTCTCCAGATGTTTTTTTTAAAATTAAATATTGTGTGTGCGTGTGCGTGTGTGTGTGCGTGTGTGTGTGTGTGTATGTGGGGGGCAGTGGGGGTCGGGGTGGCACGATACAGGTAACTCACACTGCTACGATATGCCCCTCTGCCATAGTTTGGTATAGTCTTGGTCCGTATTTTGTGTATAGTATGATGAGAACAGCATTTTTTTCTCTCTCAAAGTTAGGTCTTTATTTTGCTTCTCAACAAAAAAAAAAAACAACTGTATTTTGCATTGGACGGAATGACTTATTTCAAGTTAAGCATTATATCAAATACAATTATTTTAAATGCTAACTTTGACTTCTCACTTACTATTTGTTTATATGTGACAATACATAGTAAATACAAATGGCTCACTACTTGAAGTTACCACAAAAGGAGAGAAAAAAAATAAGAATGATTTTTCTGCCCTTTAGGCAGGACTGCTTGTTCCCCTGAAATTTAAGTTCTAGGTCATGATTATAGTTAAATTTGAAGATAGAACACCTTGTTATGCTGGTCAAAATGCAACCAGTAGCATTAACATTAATGTCTTCAATTCAGCATGGTGGTGAAAGAAATACATTTTACATTACAACTAAGAGCTGAAACTGTGAGCAAAAAAGTATTTATTGGTTCCCCAATATAAATGTAATCCAACATTTAGTCCAACAATGATTACGTCAAAGTATGGCTACTTTTGACTCACTTGAGCAGGGAAGGAGTTGAGAAAGTCTATAAGCTGGAAGCCAGATTCTTGGATGGCCAGGACAGCCTGCCGAATGATCTTGTGTAAAGACCTCTGGGATTCCTCCAAGAGGGCATTGAGCCAAACCTCAACATTCCCTTCGGCTGTGACTGGTCGATCGAGCTCCATAGTCTCCCCCTCCCGAGATGACACAGCCAGAATGCGGTCATATACCTGTAGGGTGTGTTATATCGAGAAAAGGGAAATTCTGGTACACTTTGATGTCTGACTTAATCAACAATGTCATTTAAATTGATATACAGTTGGCCACTGCATAATTGCATTTTGGGTGGTACCAGGGGAGGTTCCTCATCTTTCCCCTAGTATTCTTTGCATTTTTTAAAAGAATTTTATGGGTTTATAAAAAAGAATGGACTACAGTAGGTATCAATAATAGGCCGATTTTCGACTTTTCATGAGTCTGTCCTTATGCCTCACGAAGAGTGGGAGGTGACTGTACACATACACAGTATGTATTGCAATCTTTTATAAAAAGATTCATAAAAGTTCACCTTGTCATGGAATCTGACAGATTTAATGTTGTCAAAGACATTAAGAAGGTGCGCCTGGATGGTATGGGAGTCCGAGGCCTGACCCAGGATCTCAAGTAGGGCAGGGTCAGAAACAAAGAAGAATCGAGGAAATAGCAGACGCTTCTTCTCCAGATAGCTGTGGTAGAATGTTAAGTAACACGCATAAACATACATACTTTGAAATACAAATAATTTTTGGGCTTGGACTTGCTAACATGGTTCTCACCCTGTTAGCGATTTCTGGCAGATCTCAAGCTGCTCGAGGAGGTGAGGAAGCAGTTGTCCCATTGTCTCATCTCCAACACATGACTGGATCACATTGGGCATATCACGGGCCCGTGACATGATCTTCACCCAAGATTTGTCAATGTTTGAGAAACGCTTGGCTTCCTAGTGGACAATAAATAAATCAGTTTTATTTCATTTTAATTTTTGAAGCACTGCAACTTGACTGCAAATCAAAATGCAGAACACGCATTCATCTAGTATTTGGACACTTTTATTGCAATTTCATAAAGGAACGCCACCGATAATGTTTATGAGTCCATGCAATGAGAAGACAGCTTTAGATGCTGCATTAAATCATTTTGCAATTTCAGTGATTCTATTTGCCAAATATGCTCACAAGTAAGCCTCTTAATCTAATGTCAGAAGAAAAGCTGCATGTGGAAGGATTTTCAGAGTTCCATATAATGACATTTAATTTCAGCTATTTAAAGATTTTGTGAGAATATTGAAGTATTGGACTACCTTTGGAAGCTGTTTAGCGATGTCTCCCCCTACAAACACAGCCTCCAGGTAAATCCATAGGTTCTGGACAGTCATCCAGTTTTCTATGATGTCGGTGGTGTTGGACAGATTCAGAACCCATTTCTGTATCTGGGCTTTGAATGGAGTGTTGTACCTGGATAGGAGGGAACATCATCCTCTTGTTGCCACGCTTACTACGGTTGTGATACATACCAAAGTAGGATGTTCTGGTCCTCTCAAATATTGTACTGATGAGTGAGAGAGCCATACCTGTTGCTAAGAAGAGATCCTAAAATCATCAGACTGTCCTCCATACTGGCAATGATTTCTGATGTAGTGTCTCCTCGCAGTAACAGCTCCCCACGGGTTTTAAAGTTGGCAAATGTAAAAGTCTTGTTGTCCCACTCTGCAATAACTTGCTTCAGCTTCTGCTCAATGTCCCGCTCTTTTACGGCACTGATGCAAATATCCTGCATCAGAGAACCGGATGTAATTAAACGTGCACAATGTCTATGGGGCTGACACATAGAGACAGACGGCTGTCTTAACCTGACAAAAAAAATTGCATGAATAATCCTGGGTTAGAGTATGTTTTACCTCAATCTCCTCTTTGTATTTGAGTAGAGGAAGCTCCAAAATACTACGGAGCTTGAAAGTATCAGTCTCAACCTCAAATGTATGTCCTGTCACCTGCTCAAAGAACCCGAAAGATGGTGAACATTAGTAAGTGTAATGTGGTTCCTGTATTATGTTTTTTGACTGACCTCAGTAATTCTCATCCAGTGCCTCATCATCATTGCCTTGTTGGCCATTAGCTCCAATAGGGGGCAGCAGTCATTAAATTCATCAATTATTTTCTTCAGCTCCAGGAAGGCCTGCCATTCCTTGAGAGCCCGAGGCAGCTTGCGACATCTGGAGGGATAAAAAATATTATCAAGCCATCAGCTCCGAATTTGTGTGTCTCAGTATGTCATCGTCATAATCCAATAGTGTATGCAGAACATAGTCCTTAAGACAACAGATGATGTCTTATGGTAGAAGATCACATAGACCCGTAGAAAACATTTACGAGTGAGAACAAGAACTTGGCAACAGTCAAAACAAACCCTTCAAGAGTCAGTCTCGGTTCCCGCCAAAAAAAAAGTCTCACAAAGGACTTATTGAAGGGATACACATTGATGGGAAATTGAAATAATTCAGCCTTAATGTGGTGCACTGTTTGATAAAAGAAATTTCAAAACAAAGGTCATAAAACCGTTAATTGTGTTCCCTTCATTTTCGGGAAGCAGTTTTTCTTTTCTTTTTCTTTTTTTATTTTTATCAACAGATAGTTTCTGTGGCAAAAGCCTGATTGTATTCTAATCCGATACGACTTCACTGCAAAATGGAACAATCATTCCTGCTTATGACTACTGCTGTGGTGGAATTTTCCACTCTGCTCCTGGCCACACCACAATTGATTAGTCATACACCTGCAGCGCCCAGTTGAAGCGCGTTTTTTCAGTCACCTTATAAGCAGTCTCATGCTGACTTTCCAGTGTTTGCTTCCAGATTGACTATCAATTCCACCTTCAGTTGTTCCTGACATTCCTTCATTGCCTCTGACCTGATGAACGTTTCCTTTTCTCTTCTGAATCAGTCAGCCTGCTTTTCACCTATTGGCTTGCCTGGCTCAGCGGAAGCGGTCCTGCCCAGGATAAGTGAAACACTGCTTAAAGATCTGCTTGTGGCAATCCAATGAAGATTGAACCCTATTGTGCCAATATTAAGTGTTTGTGACGACATCTCCACTGGTCCCAAAAAGGGCTATGCTATGTGCTACTGGCTCCTTCCGTCTTAGTGTTGGCAAGCTAAACCTTTAATAAAACACACATTGTTAAATGACTACTTCTCAGACAGGGTGGCCCGCTTGTCCAGTGGTTAGAGCATAAACCTCACAGTGCAGAAGTGTAGGGTTCGATTCCGGCTCCGGCCTGCCTGTGTGGAGTTTGCATGTTCTCCCTGGGCCTGCATGGGTGTTCTCCAGGTACTCCAGTTTCCTCCCACATTTCAAAAACATTCATGGCAAGTTAATGGAGCACTCTAACTTGTCCCTAGGTGTGAGTGTGAGCGCGGATGGTTGTTTGTCTCTGTGTGCCCTGCGATTGGCTGGCAATCGGTTCAGGGTGTCCCCGCAGCTGGGATAGGCTCCAGCACGCTCGCGACTCTTGTGAGGATAAAGTAGATCAGAAAATGGATGGATGGATACTTCTCAGACACTATTATATTTGCAAAAACAGAATTCAATTTAGTGTACATATTTCATTAGGCTGTGAACCTTATTTGAGTTTGGTGAGTTTATAAATTTTAAAGGTTTAAAACTTATATCCACCTTTATAGTGCCATTGAGTTTGCTAAGGCAAATTACTTTTCTCACCTTGTTTGAAAGTCCAGAAGATCATTATTGATTTTCTCAATGTGCAAGTCAGCCCAAAGGATGTCATTGTACCCATTAACAGTGTCAATGACATTGTTGTAAAGGCCGTACAACTTTTGCAGCAGAGACAGCTGCTTTCTAATTTCTAAGAGCTCGGGGTGCTCGGTAACAGGAAGTCCAAACAGCTCCTCGCCACCTGTGTATGTGATGTACTTTCTGAACAAGTTATCAAATCGATTCTGAGGAGAGGGAGGAAGCAAAATGTAATCACCATCATTAGTTTTTGAATATGATCGGGAATGTATCTCGTGATTTATATGGAACATCATCTTGTCATACCTGGTACATGATCAGTCTATCACTGGCATCTTGAAGAGCTAAACCCTCGACCATTGGACCATCCTGGAAAAAGAAAGCCCATATCCAATTGTTATTATCCTCACCGAATAATTTTGAGTGGTATTTGCAAATAATTAATGTTGCTCTACCTTGTCATAGTCCATGTAAAACTGTTGGCAGTCTTCCATGAATATCTGCACGTTAGTGACTAGTTCACCTCTGAATTTCGGCTGTAAGGCAATCAGTTCGTTCTGCACCTCTGTACTCCGGAGCAACAATTTTTCCCACATGTAGCGTAGTGTGTCCACTTTGTCTGCTTCTTCTTTAGCCACTGAGAGCTCATACTTGTGAAGCATGGCGTAGGACTCCTATCAAAGACAATTAGAAGCTTTTTGTTTGGCTTTTCATAGAATGACGGTTTTAATAAGCTTTGTTTGTAGAGTACACATCCGTGAGCCAATGTTTAGTTCAGACTGACACAGCAACAGAAAATACTCTCCTTTTCTTCCTTTGGGGATTTGCATATAGAGTACAGTACATGAAGAGATAAATGCAGTATAAATGTTTGGTTTACCTCAATGGGTCCAACTTGAAAGTCAATGGCTATTTGGCTTTCTCGGATCTCTTTGAAAACTGCCATGGCAATGCGAATGTCATCCAGGTCTTTAATTTGCCGATTCAGTTTCTTTCCTGCTTCATCAACGAAACTGAAGATCTGGTCCATCTCTGAACAATATTTTTTGTTGCAGTACAGCCCATAGTCCACCATCCAGTTCTTTGTTTCAGCAATGAGAGACAGCTTCAGATCCACTTGTCGAAAAGAAAACAAAACTTTTTGTCAATTTATTGGTTAACTGGTGTGCAGTCAATAGAAAGTTCTTTGTAATGTAACCTGTAAACAGAGCCAGTGCCCCAACATTGATGCATTCAGGCTCTGAGTTTATTTCCAACTGCAAGTCTCGATAGTAAAGAATCTGGCTTTCAAACTCTGACAGCGTTGGACTACCCTGGAGGAACCTGAAGAAAAAAAAGAAACACCTGATGATATAATTGTTATGAAGTACTTAACCTGCCAATGATTCTAAATATTTATATCGCCAATATATGTTGCTGTTTCCAATGCTCATACTCATGCATGGCGTCACCACGGTCCTTTCTCCAAATGTGATGATAGCTGCTGAAATGATCGAGTGCTTGCATCACCTCCTGCACACAAGCAAGCATGGAAATTGAAAGCAATATGCATGGTACAATTTGATTACCGGTTGTCACGTTCCATATTTGACAGCAGGGGCAGGCGTTCTTGCTTGCCGCCTGCACACCTGCCACCCATTTGTAGGCGATTGCACCTGCCATATTTAGGCGCTCCGGCAGTCAACTCACTGCCGGAAAATTCCACGCCGTGCCATTGCTATTGCCTATTCCTTCTCGGTTAAAACATTGCCTTAAAGACTATTGACAATTGTTGCGTTCCTAGATATCCTCTCATGAGTGATCATAGTATTTTCCCTAAATTTTCTCCTTGCCGTTTTTTTCCGCAAGCCTTTTCTGTTGCCTTGTTACAATTATTTCCTGGTTCTCTTTTTCACCAGCGTTTTCTGTTGTCCGTTTAGACGGGGATTTTGTGTTGTAATAATTAGCATTTTTGTGACAAAGTTCCTTTCTGTGTCTGCTATTTCGGTGATCCACTTATCTCCAGTTTGTTGCGCACGTAGTGATTACTCTGTCGCTTTGGGCACAACGTGACACCAGTACTTGTTATACTTATGCTCCCTAAATAATAATAATTTCAACTTACATTCTGCTGCATACACGTTATGTTTCATATAGACAGAACCAGACCACAAAAATGCAAAGATGCAAGAGATGCCAGACTGAGGCACATCTGGGGGAGTTCTCCTGTACAGTTGTGCTTCAGTATAAGTGAGGAAGTAAACTAGCATTACCCACCAACTCCACAATCAATTTTATATCCCGGTGTATGTATATACAGGTATATATACATATATATATATATATATATATATATATATATATATATAGAGAGAGAGAGAAAGAGAGAGAGAGAGAGAGAGAGAGAGATTTTTTTTTTAGTATTCTCTCCACAGAAGGGCCTGAACCGTGTTCCAAACTGATAAACTACCACTGCCCAAAAAGCATGAATGTAACATTATGCATATATCTAAGTACAAATACGATTTTAGCTGTTATTTTTATTATCTTTTGTCATGATAAAACTGGCAGCATGACACGGAATGGGGAAAACTTATTTTTTTTCTGATGTGGTATATTCACACAGCTATCTTTCAATGAACTGTGCCTGTTGATGTGAAAGTAAGGATACCTTTCTGTTGGAGACAATGGATGTGCCCAGGACAGAAACCAGTTTGACAATCTCCTTGTTCTCAGACACATTTTTGTAGTAGTTTCTGGCTTGGATCGGAATGGCTTGGCTCACATACGCTGATATGTCCGATGCGCTGCCATCTAAAAAGAAGGAAGTGACACTATGTCATGTTATTACTAACATTGGTGAAGACAAAACTTATATTAATTAGTGATGATTGTTATATTTTTGGGTTTGCTAAAAAAAATAAATAAATAAAAAATCAATGAATGCCATGATTTATTTGCTGCACCCGCAAGGCTCCGGTATGTGGTTGTTCCCTCTTCCGATTCACTTTCAGAGCTGTCTGGTTTCAATGCTGCTATTCGCTGTTCATTCATTTTTCTCTGCAATTAAACCAAGCATAATGTTTGACCAGGTCTTTATCAAGTTGTGAAGTGCTTGATTATTTATGTCAGCTGAGAAAAAAAATAGGCTGCCCTTGTATACACCTTCAAGTCAAGTACTGTAACTGCCTCATGCAAGAAACACACCTTTGAGATCCTTTCTTTGTTCCACTGGCCAACACCTTTGCTAACACTGACCACACACTCTACAGCCCTATTCAATGCTTGCTGTACGTCCTCCAGAGACGGAATGATGGCAATGTTAGGGATAGAGAGGGTCACATTGACTCTGAAAATCGCCTGCTGGCCATTGCTCCTCCCACGTTTGGGTGACTCATTCTCACCTAAAGTACAAGAGAAGGGTTTCTCACTTGTGCAAATTGACAGATTGAAAAGTGACATTTTTGAGGTCATTGGATGGCTAAAAACAAATAAATAAAATAAAACACCTCATGAACGTCGATTGTTATAATAGCGTGTGGTAAAATATTAAAATCAAAAGCCCACCCATGAAATGTGCAAGTGGGGAAGACTGGATCTGCTTGCGTAGTGTCTCCAAGGTGTTGCGTGTCAGTCTGAACAAAGCATCTACATTGCGGTGGTTGAAATATGACAGCAGCTCCTGAGCTTCCAATTCCATCACTTGGATCAAGTCCCGCCTCCTCCTCCTCCTCCGCACCAAGGGGGACGATGGCGCAACACTGGCAGGAGGTACCAAGATGTGTCTAGAAGAGAGAAGGGCTTCTGAGAAGCCCCGAACATTTGTTCCACAGAGTCATCAGTTGCACAAACTTCCAGGAAATGATGCTAAATCCAGGTTTCTCAACACACACAGTATGAAGACAAAAGGTTAATGAGGACAATTGTCCTACTGAAGCGATCACTGCTTCACAGTAATAGACATGAGTGGAAAATATTAAATGTCACTATTTTTAGAGACCTCGATTACATTTGACTGGATGTTATAAAACATGCACGTATTAAGCAAGAATGGTTTCTAGAACACTGGTTAGAGTTAAATTGCAATCATGTGAACTTCAGCTGGCTCTATTGTCTGGAATATTTTCGGAACTGCAAAACCACTAACCTTGGTTGCCTTGTTTATTTATTTATTTATTATTATTAGTTTATTATTATTATAGAGTATATCATCGGAAACTATGAACTAGTTCCTTCTTAAATTTGTGAACTGAACATTGAACTAGCTTGTGCTGACAATCAACTTTCTCAACACCGCCTATGGCTGTTGTTCGGGCACTCGTGTCTCTCAAAAATGCTATACTGTTATGACTTTAGTCCAGTATACAATTGTTTTCTGTCAAGCCCTTCTATATTGCATCCACTAATAACGAAGATGAAAAAGGAAGCAAGCTACCGGTTATCTCACAGCAACCAGCGGCACGGCATTATTATCCCCCAAGCACTGGTGAAATTACTTTGGCCAAACTTCAAAACGTTTCCCACAGTTTTAAGCTTTTTTTTGTATTTATTGCAATAATGTTAATTATAATAATGTCATACTGTATTGTATGTATGTAAAACGGATGACCCTTCCCCTAAATCGAGGTTTTTATGTTGCAATTTTGAAGTTTTAATTGGACAACACTTGGAGTTGCCTTTTTATGTATGAAAAAAATTGAAAAAGTTTGAGTGATTGATTGATGTAACCGGCAACAGTTACTCTCATGAAAATCATAGAAATACAGTATATATATTACAGAACTCATTAAGAAAAGTCATGCCAATGTTTGTAATTATTATTATTTCATTTCTTTTTTGCTCATCATCAAATTGAGCAAATTTTTCACAAAATGGTGTATACCTTCCCTGTCGACATTGTCTTCTGTTTTCCTCTGAGGGCAGAGTTCTTCCATTTTTTCACCCTCCTCTTGTTGATTGTGGTCAAACTCCAGCAGCATGTTGATTAGTTCATTAGCAGCTTCCTCCACCTGCAGGCTCTTGGTGTGCAGACTTTGTGCTTGCTTGATACACAAGTCCTATGTACACAAACAGTAAGTGCATGAGTGGGCACAGAGAATGGTGGTCCAGTATGAGGTCCTTCAGGCTATTATGGGTTCAATCATTATTTCATTATTTCATCCATCCATCCATTTTGAACACCACTTATCCTGAACAGGGTCGTGGAGAGTTGCTGGAGCCTATCCCAGCTGACTTTGGGCGCTAGGCAAACTACACTCTGAACTGGCACATAAAGAGACAAACGACCTTCCACACCCACATTCACACCGTCACTGAGTGTGAATTGTTCCCACGCTGCCCGCGCACAAGTAAGTATGGTACCACTACACCATCAGCGACCTCATTATTTCATTCAGCATTTATTTAATTCCTAGAAAAAAAAGAACTGCAATAAAGGTAGAAGCTTTCAACATATCAGCAGCGTGTGTGTGTGTGTGTGTGCGTGTATACATATACAGTATATATATATACACTACTTCAAACGTAATTAAAAAAATCACCTTTAATAAAACAGTAATTATATATATTATTAAGTTTGAGCTGAAGTAGCATATTGAGTTTGTAATGAATTATCTTACATTATGCAGCCAACTCCCTTCTGTTTATTTCATTTACGACTATGGATGCATTTACCCTGGTGGTCTTGACAAAGTCCTCACAGGTCACAGGCTCATCTTCTGGGAGAATGCACAGTGTGCATGTGCTCATCTCCTGCAACACTGCATCTATCCTGAACTCTGCCAGGTCATTCACTCTGTCCATCAACAGCTCCAGATTCTCTGGGGGGGGAGAGGGCAGCAAGAGGCAGTCGGAAATGGATGGGGAAATGATGATAAGCAGTGAAGGAAGAGAGAGAAAAAGTGTACAGTGACAGGAGGAAGAGCAGCAACCAGATCCAACAACAATAATGATAATAATAATAATGGGAATACAGTATATAGCAAGGAGAAGTGATGAGGTTGTGTATTTATCATGAACTAGCTGGTTCGCCGCCCTCCGGGCGGCTCATCAGCTAGTTCCTGCAGAAGGCTGGTAAGGTGGTGGTTCGCCGCCCTACGGGCGGCTCATCAGCTAGTTCCTGCCGAATGCTGGTAAGGTGGGCCTTCGGCCCACAAAAGTGTTGTTGCTTGGTTCAACTTTTTGTTCATCTTCATTGCTTATCGCGAAAATAAAGAGATGTTTAGCTCTACTAAATAACTAACAATTTCATTGCAATGCTTGTGGGTAGACAACATTTTTTCGCTAAGATGCCCGCGCGATCGTAGTGAGCCACTGCCTGAGCGGCGCAGTGGCGGCGCGCAGCGGCGCGGTGAAGTAGGTACGTTTTGAAAAGGGACAGACGGAAGGACAGACCGCGTGCGGGACGACGCGCAATATATATATAGAGATATGAATGACTACACAAAATATGAATGTCAACTTACCTAAGGATTTGTAAATGGTACTGAGGTACTTGTCAATGTTCATTGATGTCCAGTTGAGGGAGGTCAACCCTGGCTGTATTGCCTCATCTACCTGTGAAGTTAATGAGGAATTAGTCATAGTCATGTATACAAGCTAAATTATGAGCATGGAACTTTAATGTTAATAATTGTTTTAAATACATTATGATCAAGGACCATTTTGGGCTAACTTAAAATATCTTGACCTATGTTTGTTCAATGTATTGCGGCAGCACATCACTTAAGACAAATTCCTACTTCTAATGTGGACACACTACACTGCACACATGCATGCTGCTTACCTTAGTAACATGTGGCATAGCCAGTTGTTCAAAGGCACTCTGAATCTTTCCGCGAACTCTGGCATTCTCACTCAACATGAACTGAAATAGCAAAGGAATTAAACACTGTCTATGAAACAAGGTTACTATACGGGATGAAAACTGAAAGGATTTTTGTTCCCAACCCCCCCCCCCAAAAAAAAAAAACTAACAAACTACAACTGACATTTATAAAGCTAACTAATACTAATAATAATTATCACGGAATTGTCCTTCATTTTCATCTGTCACTTAATTTCATATATAAGGTTTAAATGTAATTATTTCAGTATTGCTGTAAATCTGTAGCAACAGAAGAAGGAACGTCAAACCCTCAATTTTTTTTTAGAATTGTAGTTTATTTTATTACATCATGCATAGTGACCTATTCTAGATCCCATATACCTGTATATACTCTATATTTTTTACTTACATGAATACTGAAACATATACAGTACAAACTGAAACAAAACAGCAGTTTCGGGACAACTAATGGAAACCCAACAAATGTAAAAAGCAATAGTGATCTTTTTCAGTGTAAAGAAGTGTGAGCAGATACTGACCTGTAAATTGTTAAAGTTCTTTTTGAGGGTGTTCTGTTTTCGCTGCAGCAGAACAGCAAAAGGTGGGACCTCCAAATTGTTTCTGCTCATGCAGTTCGCCTCTCTGATTTGCTTCATAATCTCTGGGTCAAAGTTCACAAACAGTTCTCCTGTCTCTGGTGAGCGAACCAGCAAAGACGCCTGTAGGCCAGGCCTGGCATCCTCAACCTGGAAACAAGGGATTGTGGTTTGCTGTCGTCAGGGAAGGAGAAAGAAAACTGGATTTTGTTTGGTTTGCATTTCCTCTATTCTTTACCCTTTTCATCCAGCTGTGATGGTAAAGTATCTCATACTCAAGCAGAACTGCTGCGAGCCTGTTGTAATTCCTGATGATCTTCTTTGCCTCCGGTGTGGAAAGGACACCAGTGTGCTATCCGGATATAAAAAGGACAAGTCAATTCTAAACATTGTCAATGTTTCAAAACAGTGATGATTAGGATGATGATGAATAAACCTTTTGAAACAAATCCATGGGGCCCTGAATTCTGCTGTATAGCTGTCGAGCCCACATGATCCGGCCAGAGACTGGGGGCAAGTTGCGGCCGATTGGAGGGTCGAGTTTTTGCTTCATATAGAGATTGGACACCATTTCAATGTCGCGGCCATAGCTCTTGAGAACATGCTGGTACTTCTCATCAATGCCGAGGTTGGGGATACCCAGTCTATTTTCGTGATAGAAAGTGGATTGAAAAAAAATCAATTACATGTCCGGAGAATTAGCCATTCGTCACATGGTCAAGTAGATGCCAAACATCTGAGAACCTTTTCATATGTAGTCTTTCTTTCTTTCTTTTTTAATTCATTAAGTGCAGAACAAAAGGTAACAACAGGTGGCACATTAAGTCATAAACTGTGGACTACCTTCCAAATCTTTTGAGCACATCAAGAGCTTGTTCTGTATTTTGAATCTGGTCAAAAGTGCAATCCATAAAATTTTTCAGCTGCTCCTAAATAAAGCAGAGGGGTAAAAAATCAAAATAAAAGTGTTGCAGGTCATAACACTCTTAAATCAAAGTAGTCAAAAGAAATGTCTGGCCACATTGAACCTACATGAAGTTCAGCGGTGCTTTTGCAGAATTCGTCATAGTCCACATCAAAGTCGGTTCTTCTCTGGTCAAGGAAACTGTAATGTTTTGTCTTCATCTTCAGTATTATTGCCTGTCACATCAACAATTAAATCAGGGCTCTCAAATTAAATCAGGGCTCTCAAAATCAGTTACCAGCTTGAAACTGAAACTAGTCGAATCTCAAATGTGTGTCATTTGTGCATAAAAGTGAGACATCCCAAATGATACATTACCTCCCATTTGGCCTGCATTTCTGTAGTCTTGTTCATCTATGACAACAAAGGCATAAAAAAAATCAGATAATTATGGAGAACATGCGCAACGTGAAATGCAATAAATCCATCATATTAGTGTCATGTATCGATGTTGCAATCATGACATCTCGCTGCATGTTTGTCGAAAATAAAATGTGGAATGATGAAACAACCCATAATATAACATTTCGCGAAAACTACTACAATTGGGGTTTGGTTCAAAACAATCTCGATTCTAGGACCACCAATGGAGACTACATTGACCTGAAGTCTGCTTCAGACCTTTAATAAGAATATAATTCTTTTAAGGAGTGCTGATAACCCTCAATGAGTTTATGACAGTGTGATGGTCAATGCGAAGGGGCAATCTTTGTCACACTGTTCCATCCACGCTTCATATCATCTGACTTTGATCGCGTTAGCTTGGACATTACATTCAGTATTGTATACGTTTCGACGCCTGAAAACCCATCTGAGTGCGTGTAATACCACATCATTAAAAATGCTGTACATAGTTGACGGTTTGCCTGGCAGTCATCAAGCAAACTGATCTTACTTGAAACCTGGTTGCTACCATCTCAAGTCCCTCTATTTTTGAATTCTGAAGGGCCGAGTAGGTAGAAATGGTGGCCAGCATTTCCAGGATTTTGTTAAGTCGTCGCTGGAATGTGTCAAACTTCCCAAAAATGTACATCTCACTGAAGTCAAACTGTCTTTCTGTGGGGGTCTGTTCCAGCTTTGCCTTGGTTTTATGGAAGCATTGCTGGTACTCCTAAAGACATGCAACACATAAGTTACAGTGGGAAGCACCAAATATTTTGCTCATGGAAACCACTCTTTGAGTGAAAAAATTTTAAAAAGACTGCACTTGCTACCTCATTTAGGCGGATGGCTGCTTTGATTTTCTCCTCTACAATCTGTTGTGGCTGATCCCAAATGGAATTTTCACCATTGTTTGTGATGTGGGCTTTGCAAGCAGTTATCATCTGGTTTGTTACCTGTAAAAATAAAAAAAAATATATATATATACCGGTATATATTGAGCTACAATATTTAAACATCCATATACAACGTGTTTTAAGCTTAGTGTATTTGTTAATATTTGCATATGTTCTTTTATTATACACATTCTCATCTTACATTCTACCGACGGTAAGCACAGGCGGACCATGCAAATTCCCCCCCAGGATTCAAACCCCCCAACCCTCTGTGAAGCATATATGCTAACCACACATATGCGCTGTAACCTTTGGTCTCATATTATAACGTTAAAATAATGGCAGCATCCGTACAAAAAATATATATATATTGCAAATATATGCTGTGTAAAATGGGCATTGTTACCTTGACAAAAAGTGATGTAATCTTTTCAGATGTGTTGTAGTAGCGAGAGATTCTGTGAATCATCCTGATGGCTTTGATAAGACTTGGTATAGCATCTACCATTGAAACCTGGTACCCAGCAGAAATAAATCATGTAGGTATCATTATGCCAATACATACAAAACTCAGTGGGACACAGTATGTTTGTTTATTCTCATTAAAGACAAGTGCACGTATGTCTAACTATTTGTCGTACAGGGTCACTGTTGTAAAGTGGGTCACAAAACTTCTCCAAACTGTAGAGATACTTGACATTATCTTTAGCCTCATTGGCTGACTCAGTGATCCTGGCGTCCAGTTCCCGCCACAACTAGACAGAGAAAATCATCATTGAGCTTACAAAGGTATAATAGTTCCATTTGGAGGTGATTCTTTCCTTACCTTGATGATTTTAGATTTTGCCATCAGGAGAACACCCAATACCGCCTTTACAGCAGGGCTCTTAAGTTGATCCAGAAGGTAGTTGAAGCGAGACATCCGTTTCTTCCAGTGGTCCAGCTCAGCCCGTGGGCCAAGGTCTTCGGCTTCTTTTCTCAGCTGATCACTCTCAGCTAAAACCTGCAGCATAACATAATTTGTGCCCCAACTTAAAGACAGGTCGCCTTTGAACAATTCATGGTTTTAATAATGTGATTGTAAAATTTAAGCATACAATCAGAATCTTGTACATTTGGAGTCAAATACTAAGCTGGAAAAATAAATACTGCCAGGAGTACTATATGATCACATTATATTTGATTTATTATTTGGCTTTTGCTTTTTTTCATATTGACCATAACTCATGGTCAAGGCAAGTTATGTGTTTTTTTTTTAAATTGACGAAAGTTACATTATAAACTGCTCAAAAAATAAAGGGAACATTTAAACCACACCATGTAACTCCAAGCGAGTCACACTTTTAGGGTATCAGCTTGCCCAGTTAGGAACACTGACTGTGAATGAATTTCACCTGATGTTGTTCAAATGAAACATACAATGGGTGGAAATGAGAGGCAATTAAAAAGAATGGATGAAGGAATGGTTCTACAGGTAGTGGCAAAAGACCATTCCCTGTCGTCATCCTTCCTGGCTGACAGACAGTTCAGGAGTCAAGTGTCCCTCTGATCCAGGTCTGGGACAAGATTCCCGAGGAGAACATCTGGTGGCTCATCAGGAGCTTGCCCAGACATTGTAGGGCATGCATACAGACACATGGAAGCCACACACAACTGAGGCTAATTTTTGACTCATCTGGAGTGTGATCAGCCAGTGATTTGATTTTCTACTTGGATTTTGAACATGACTTTGAATCCAGACCTCCATGCAATGGAGATTTTAATTTACATTACCGTAACTATTCATTTTGTACACAGTATTCCCAACGCATTCCAGTGTGTACTGAACTATGTTTTTCCACTGCAATATCTCACTCACTGACACATAGGATGTTTTTAACTGTTTATTGTATTTTTGCAGTTTTTTTTTCCAAAGTTCTTCTAAATTCTTGGGAGGATAATCTCAAGGTGCAGTATATGGCATTGTAAGACATGTTTATGTGTGGGTTCATACCTGTTCGATCTGCTTAATCCAAACTTTCACGCAGCCTTCGATTTTTTCTATAGTTTCTGTGTTGTTGGCTGCAGCCATGTAGTCAGATGGGCCTTTCAAGACCCGTACGTCAAACGTATCACACTCTTTCAAAGTAACCTAGAGACAGAACATGACGTTTTCTGTAATGGATGCAGTGTTGCATTGATGAGATAATGTTGACAAAAATCACAAAATAAAACGTTTGTGTCTGTGTTTCAATTAAAAAATTATATAGACAGTGAACACCAACTGGCTCTTTGTTTTTCATGTCACATTGTCAATAAATTAGGCTATATATTATTCTTCATTTCATAAATTTGCTGGTGTGAATTGGGAATTTCTCCATTGCGAGATTAATAAAGGTTTTCTTATCTTTTCTTATCTTTATTTTGCTTGCAGCTGACCTTTTCTTGAAGACTCTCCTGTGCCCCCGCCAACACGGTCACAAAGTTTTCCAGTGATGATATGAAGTCCTGTTTAACTGCTTGGGCCTGTGGACTGGCCAGCTCTCCCCAGCCATGGTTCATCTTTGTCAGTGTTGGTATGAAAACCTCAGAGAGCAGCTGTTGCACACTTTTTAACAGACCGCCATCTGAGGTGTCCAGCATATTGAAACTGACATCCTAGAAATAAAGAGTTAAGTTCTACTTGATACTGACATTACACATTAACACTGAACCATTGTTTGACTTTTGGTAATTAGTTCGTTACCACGGTTGTAGCTCAGACGGGTGTAAAACTACACCTGTACTGCACCAAATCGAGAGGTGTTTTTATGTTGTTTACATTATATCATACAACTATATAACCATGGCAAAATTACCTAAATAAAGTGCTGCCTTGAGGTATGAGTTAAAATTTTCAATGACCATGCTTATAATTTAAAACACTTGTAACCCAAATCATCTTTTCCCATTAAAACGAAGGACACCAACAGTAATCCGTTTCACACTTTCCCCCCAAAACAACAACAATGTTCAGGTGTCTTTTTTTAATGAGATAAACTCACACTCCATGCACTGACATACAGAAATGATCCTCCTTCTGGTGTATCTTCT
The DNA here is from genome assembly GCF_025434085.1 of Hippocampus zosterae. Classification (NCBI taxonomy): domain Eukaryota; kingdom Metazoa; phylum Chordata; class Actinopteri; order Syngnathiformes; family Syngnathidae; genus Hippocampus; species Hippocampus zosterae. Next base: position 15,503,541 of record NC_067455.1, read on the forward strand.
ATGTAATCAGTATAAGACAGACAGACCGATGTGCTATTCATTGAGGTGTTATTATAAATGCACTGGAGCTTGAGGCAGTCCTTGCCTCTTTGCAGGAGCCAATTAGATTGCAATGGGGTCTCTTCCCGAGAACCTGAGTGGGATTCATAATATCTCCTCTCCATGCTCATCATTATGCTAATATTAGTTGTTCCACATATACAATGTGGGTGCACTTGGCTGCCTTTGTGTTGTAGATGAATCAGTTGCATTCAGTCAGTTGCTTAAAGGGTTAACACACTGCAATTTAGATGTTTATTAGCATTAAAAGATTTTAAAGTGTGGTTTGTCTATTTTCAATACACAAGGTTGAATTATCTTTGTTTTGTGATTAGTTTGACAATAGACTTCACTTGGGCAACCCTGACCAAATCAAAAATTCTTTAACGCCCCACTCAGTGTTAATATTTTAAGGAATGAATACAATTCCCCCATTTCTTATTGAAAACAAATCGTAAAACTGGAGTAAAAGGAGCTCACTCTCAATTGCAAAGCACTCACATAATTCTTACAAATATGGTAGCATTTGAAAGAAAGATTTGATCAAGGTTGAATAGATGCCCTCCCCCCGCAAAAAAAATTGTTGTGCTTAGATTTTCTGTAATTGTTGCGAATGGTCTTACTCTGTGTATGTTTTCAGAAGTGATCGCCTTTGAGGCGTTGGCTCTGGTGAAGAAGACACATATGCCAGTCAGGGCCACATCCCTTCCATCAGTCACAAACACTTTATGCTTCTTGTTTTGACCAGGGGGCTGAGGCAACTGCAGGGAGGACGATGATGATGTTCCTGCAATTTTCAAATGGACATATAATTCAGAAACATAACTGTTTAGAGGGAGTACGAATTAACTCCGACTGGCGACCTCAGTTGAGCAGATTAAAATTCAGACGGCACAGTTCATAATATGCACCTCCATCCGCTGGTCCACTTTCCTGATAGTAAAACATGAGGTGCAGAAGCCCGTCAGCCACAAAGAACTGCTCCATGCGATCAAGCTAAAAGCGAAAACAAACAAACAAATAAACAAAAATTGATTGTCTACAGCACACACCTAAACTGAAATGAGTTCCACATTAATTTGATTATACTAAACTGAAGACAAAATTTATATGATGCAAACTGTGACATTGAATAAGAATCATACCTGATCTCCCTCCAGCATGGCATCTTCTACATCACCCTTCTCCAGTCCCAGGCACGAAGCCACAATACTGAGCACATAGTCATGTCTTCCATCAAGTTGGGCACATTTGGCTTCACGCTCCTCCTTTAACTTTTGCTGATCAATAGATACAGACCATGTATTAATATAATATCACGGTTAAGGTAATGCTGAAATGGGGCATGGGTCACTTGGCAGAGGACTTTTTGATTCATGTTTGTCATAAATCCTTATCAGCTGCATTTCTTGTATATATTGTATGTATCAATTCCCACTGAGACACCAAATTTCCCAGCTATTTTCCTCTGATACATGCATTCCAAACATTGCACCCCAAATTCGGCTGGCACTCCAAGAGCTATTTCCCCTTGACATTTAACGTATTTTCCGGACTACAAGCCGCTACTTTTTTTCCCAAGCTTTGAACCATGCAGCTTTTCAAGTGACGCTGTTCATTTATGAATTTTTAATGTACGCTTCAAACGCAGCCGTCCTGAAATGCGGAACTCTGAGTGAGGCGGGTGTGTAGGAGCATATATAGAGGATATGGTGGAGTGAAAATAATTATCTTGTGAGATGAGCAAAAGGGAACAAGTGCCATAAATACAGCCATCTCTGCTGTGCAACCCCTGTGTCCGTTGTTTGTTTGGCGACAGACTCCTTCCTGGCAAATGACATCAGGCACTAACAGTTAGCCACAGGAGACAGAATTTCTGGTCATGGAGTGACATCCCCTCATGTGAAAAAAAAGTCGACGCGATTGAGCTTATTCTCTGTCTGGTTTTACACCCACTCTCTGTTGCTACTACCTATTGTAGTAGCATGAAAGGGCCAGTTTGTCCAAAGGCAAACAACACCATTACAATGTAGTGAAGTGAAGATTATTCAAACAAACAGCCGAGGTCACCACAGAATCAAGTCATGCTTTGCACAAGCCAAAAATAAGTGAGTCCTGTTATGGCAAGTGGAAACAAGTTGTGTTTGTGTCTTCTGCCCATGCAACAGATACATAAGACAGTGCACACCAATGGACAAGATAACAACCACAGCAGAAATAACATTCATATGCAGGCAAATTGAAGCCATGCCATAAGTTATCAAAAGACAATCGCAGTTTTGAACAAACAGAGGCTTTTTGAATGAAGGTGAAAAGAGCATTGAAAACGTTGTGACATGAATGTTTGCCACAACATACCGGTATACAGTAACTCATCTAATATTTAAAAATGTAATTTGGAATATAATCACGAAAAGATTATGTCAAATCCACGGCGGAATAGAACGTTCTGCCAAAGTCAGTGTTACGGGTACTTATTTTAGAAACATTCGTTTGCAGATACTTTTGCCCTTGAATTGCAATTTTGCTGATAAATGGCTAAAATGAAACCACTGTGAAAACAATGATTTTCTTATCTGGATGACCTTGCAGATGCTGTGTTTCCAGAGTTGTTTCCCAAACATGACAGATCACCGGTCTTCCTCACACCCCTCTCAGTTACCTCTGTATTGTGATGTGTATTTACTTAATTGACAAGAGGACAGAGCAACTGCCATTTTCACAACTATTCAATTTACCACAGATCATTTTTGGAGCTAAATTGTGGACAGAACAGATGCAATGTTCGAAAAGACCAAACGTGTGGCGATAGAAGACCGTGACGTATCCTGTTGGACCATCTGTAGGTGAGTGGCTTAATGTAGGCAAGTATTCCAACAAAACAACTCTCATCATAAGGTTACTGAAATAAAATTGTAAATCATTTTGAATGACATTTTATCGATGGGGAAAAAAAGGGACACATCATCACTTTGTGAACAATGCTTACTTGATGACAGATAGACTGAAAAACACACCATTTGAATGCAATCCAAATAAACAGTTGCAAAACATTGATCCAATGGCTCCTGTGGAGGATTCCAAGACCAACCTCGCAACCTTCAGTAGACGTTTGAAACTCCAATATAGATTCATGCCCCGAAGCGTGCACAATGTGTCCTTGGTTGATTGGAATCGGTTTGAAAGTGAAATTAGCAAGACTTGGTAGAAATGTTGAAAAAACTAAAAACAAGAATCCCTTTGATACTTTTCTAAAAGATCATTTTCACATCTAAATGATAAATTAGACTGATGTGACTGTTGTAATTGTAAATAAGTAAAATGTTACAACATCTGTAACATTGAACATTTGGTCATAATGTAAATATTATATGATATGGAGGATTTATTGTGGAAAACATTACTCCACGTTAACTAGGAGAAATGTGCCCAATTTTCCCATTTTAAATCAGCCTTCTTTTGTAAAATCAAAAACTGTGAAATAAATACAGCCCAAAATGCATCATATCATTATTACATTTTTATATCTATCTTTATTTTATAATGCATTTTTTCTACATATTAGTAAGTCTGCTTCAATTGTGTCCAATGCATAAATTTAAATATCATGAATAATTACACCAGTATCACTAAGACCGTATTTATACTGCATGGTTCAAAAGATACAGTTCAGACTTTTTGCTTCCTAGTGGCACAGTTTGAATATTCGCCACGCTGAAGGGAATCAAAACATTTGAAATCAGAACTCTATACTTTTTTAGCTTTGTATGTATTGTTATTGTTACTTCTGTGTTATTGCTGCTGGATGTTGTTGAGAAGTGCTTACTTATTTTGCGCTTGCACTTTGTTCCCTGAATGTAAACCTAGTCAGAAAGGAAAACTGTCAGTTGAAATGTAAATGTAAATAATCAGTCCCAAAAAACAAAAAAGTGGTCACTTCAGCTCCCAGTGTAAATCCAGCCAAAGTCTCAAATCACTTTTTACCACTATCTTTTACGAGCAGATTCTGCATTCTTGACTGCTAAATATTTGCGTTTGACCGAAGAAGCCAAGCCGTCTGAAACTACAGAGCACTTGGGTCGCCTTACCTCATTTTGATATTCTGATTGTCGCATCATTGTTGCCCTTTCACACAGATATTTCTTTTCAAGTCAGTCTTCCCTCTTAATTGGGTTCGTTTCTCATGACATCTGAGAATTAGAGCAGCCAACAAAGACAAGACAGAACGACCAGCTGCGTGAGCAATCAGCTGTCTTATTTGCCATGTGAGAATGGTTGCTCCCCTGAAATTATCCGTGTTGCTCGTACACGAAGACTGTGAACAGGATAATGTGGTGTAGGATGACCAGCTGTCGACTCGGTAATTATCATGGCCCTACTCTCACCTTACACATCTAACACAACAGAATAGGAAGGACAGGGGAAGGGATGTGGCACTGTGGGGGTGAAAATGATAGCCAGTCAAGAGCTGAAGAGACCTTCATTGTTGTAGGCACTAACACAGTATTGTAGAAAAAATAAGTGATACTATGCTTACAGAGGCATCAAACAATCATGATTATCAGGGCATAAGTGGCTATTAAATTTGGCCTTGCTGATCATTTAGAATTACAGGCCTTTAATACAGGCCACCGCCATTGTCAGGAGCTCAAAAGGGACAAATGACTCACAATATTAGCCAGGTGTGATTCATTCTCCAGTTAGTTCAAGACAGAAGAATCAAGTGTGATGGTGAATGCGGATGGTCGTTCGTCCAGCATGCCCACGACCCTTGTAGGGATATGCAGTTCAGATATTTGATGGATGGACATGTGTTGGCTTTTGTTAAGTCAAAAATGCTATCTTTTTTTTCCTTAAACATTACAGTGAAAAATGCTCTTCCAATAAAGTAGTGGCAAAACCATTTGCAATCGTTTTTTATGTCAAGCAGGGGGCGGGATGGTGGTCAACGAGTTAGCACGTCCGCCTCACAGTGCAGGGTTCGATTCCGCCTCTGGACATCCTGTGTGGAGTTTGTTTCCCCGTGTTTGTGTGGGTTTTTTCTGGGTACTCCGGTTTTCCCACATTCCAAAAGCATCCATGGCAGGCTGACTGAACACTCTAAATTGTCCCTAGCTGTGATTGTGAGCACGAATTGTCGTTTGTCGTTTGTCTATAGGTGCCCTGCGATTGGCTGGCCACCAGTTCAGGGTGTACCCAGCCGACTGCCCAGCTGGGATAGGCTCCAGCCTGCAGCCCTTGTGAAGATAAGACGATTAGAAATTGATGGATAGCTTAATGTAACTTGATTTCTTAAAAATTAAGTTTTTGTTTTTTTTTTTTAAAGAAAGCACTGTTGATATCAGTGTACAGTACAGGTTGACATTGACATCTCTGAAGATGGAGCTGCCAATTGGATATGACTCGGATGTGATTGGGGTGAAGGAATTTTGCGCACTGCCTTGGCTTCTTTCTCTTGCATAGCAAAGTAAGCTATTGCACAAACCTTTAATGAGAGCTAATGAGTAAAAATGTCAGCACTCCTGAGCAGATCTTAGAGTATTTAAAAAAAAACAACAACAACAACAGAGAGGGAACAACCTTCGTCATCATTACCAATATATTTATCCTGCTCATCTAAAAATGGAGTTGTCATTGACAGTGTACGCGTTGTCACTGCTTCTGCGTCCAAATAAAATTATGCCCTCAAAAAATTCCACACACGCACGCACGCATGCATGCGCACACAAAAACACACACACACCGATTCATGATAAAATCAATGTTTTCATTGTGACAACCAGCAAATGTGTGGCACATCTCTTCACATGGCTCCAACTGAGGAGTTAGAATTGAAAAAAACTCATTGCCAGCCTTTGCATTTGAAAGCAGTTATTTCATCAATTATTCAATACACTATGACTAATTTTGTAGATCGAACTGTCAGCTTGTGAGCTGCCGTGAAACAGGAGACTGACTGTGAATTATACATGTGATGAGCTCTAAAGGAAAGAGAGCCACAGAAAGAGGCTTCCCACTCTGATACAGGCAGTGAGATTTGAGTGTGTGTGTGTGTGTGTGTGTGTGTGTGTGTGTGTGTGTGTGTGTGTGTGTGTGAGCGTGCGTGTGTACGCGGTTGATTGTTTTAGTTCACAATTTAGGACCATATTCTTACTGGTCACAATATGAGGTACACTTACACAATCTCCCTTACAAGAGTGGCATTAAACATCTGACTTCATGAAGGAAATACTGCAGTGCTTGATCAATTGACAATGTCACAGAGGTTAATTTCCCAATCAGTCTATTTTTGTGTTTGTCCAATTTAAATGGTTTTTAGCAAGACATCATACTGAGAGATCTTTCAAATTCATGTAAAAAAGGGGCGCTGTCTGAACAGAACAGTTGTCAAAATGAAGGGTGGGCTTAATTATGGGGCTGGGAATAATATGAATGAAAACAAGACTGAAGGTATCAATGATATAGATTTTCAACATCTACGTTTTTCAGAAAGGACCTGTCACTCATATAACTTTCAACCCAAGGGGAATAACAGCCAAATGCTTCTGAACTCATTTAATTGCACTTCCCAGTACAGATGGACAATGACCAGAAGCATACAGTGAAAGAAACAGAACGTTTTTGTGAGACAAAGTAGTGGAATGTTATGTCAATGCCCTGACCTGAATCCAAAGACTTCCCAAAAAAAAGGTGTGATGGTGCATCACTAAGTGCCTCTGGTTATGTTTACTATATATGTTCCGGATTTCAAGGCTGTAACTAACTGCAAAGGATTTGTAACCAAGTCTCAATAAGTGAACTTTAACGTTAATTTCAGAATTGTAATTTGTCCCATTACTTTTGGTCCCTTAAAAATTGGAAGGCATACACACAAACTTGCAATTCCAACACCGTCCACCTTTGGATGTAAATACTGTCCTCTCAAAGGAATGCTGTAAACCTGCAGGCAAAACACATCGTACTTGTTTTATTTCAAATTCATTATGATGGTGTTTAGATCCCAAAAGATTTGCCAATATTTTTTAACCTGGTGATATTTCAACCTTTAAATTAATCCTAGGCTTGAATTGTAACTGGCATGAAATGACTCCCAGAGAAACTAAAATCAACACCACAGACCTAAAACATAATTAATGCAACCGATAAATACATTCATTCATTCATTCATCTTCCGAACCGCTTGATCCTCACTAGGGTCGCGGGGGGTGCTGGAGCCTATCCCAGCTGTCTTCGGGCAGTAGGCGGGGGACACCCTGAATCGTCCAGAAAACCCACACAGAAAACCTGATAAATACAATAATCCATAAAAATGACGCCTCAAAAAGACATTTTAAGATCGGGTCAATGGTAACTGATATGGGATGAGAGGGTGTTGCTCAGGATCCATATTCTAGTTCATCCAAACGTCATTGACGTTAAAGCCTTCAATATTTTCCACAGCACCCCCACCAAATCAGGCATAAATTAATTTGGCGTTTGCACAGACAAGAGAGTGCCCCGATTTTTTTCTCACAAAGTAGGGAGCATACACCTGTCCAAAATGCAAGAGGAATGATTTTGATTTAGTCGAACCAATTCGAACTAGGTTGATCAAATGTGTGGTTCCTACTTTTAAAACGTCAATATGAATTCATCCCAATGACCATCGGTTTTTTGCAACTACAGTAGAGCGTTAACACACTGCTCTCTAGTGGACTAACGATCTCAGTGCACCCAAGAACGATTATTAATCACTGCTGGGATGCCAAAGTGAAACGTAGCAGTGATATTCAAAACAAGTATAAAAAATCTCAGAGATAGATGCAATGAAGAGTGTGAAGAGGGAAAAACATACTCACCCAGAAGTATAATTATACAAATAGTCCAAAAGCAAAGTAACCCATTGAGCAATATACGACAAAATGAGAATATTTAGAAAATGTGCAGAATATTTTGTATTATTTCAACCCTTCTAACACCCTTGTCTTATTAATTCTGTGCAAAAAAACACATATGTGATTAAAAATTACCACGTATAAATATATCAATGTGTGCCGTATCATGTACCGTAGCGCCGTTGCATACGGTACACAAGCTCATGAGTAAATTACTGTCGAGGTACTTGAAAGCGATTTATGTGTTTTGTAAGTTAAAGGGAAGCAATTAACCAGAACATGCATGTCCTGTGTTTGCATTACATATAAAAAAAACTCATATACAGGAGTTGCAATTGAGTCTTTCAATGAACTCGTGTAATCAGTACACGTATTAGCCGAGACCCGAGAGTAATGGACATAATCTGTCAACTGTAGTCATTTAAAAACGTCGATTTCTTCACCGACACGGATCTTTTCAACAATGAAATAAATGCTGCAATCGGAACAAATTTATTGGAATTGATGTGCTCATACCTGCAGTTCCTTGAGAGATTCCGCGGTCCCAGTTGACTGGCTGCTTCGGTTCCTGTAGCTGACTTTAACGACACGAGACGTGGACGCCATGCCCTCCACAGTGCCCTTTTTAATCAATTCCAATCGATCTCATCAACAAATGTGTTGATTTGGCCACCGTTTTTTCAAAATCACTCAAGATTTGATGCTACTGCTCCTGCGTTTAGTGGCCATCGGGTTGTTGTTTGGTTACCAAGGTAACGCAGGCAAGTGGGGGAGGCAGTATGTCAAGAATCTGTCCGAGCACAGATTCAAAAAAAGGGAGACAAAAAGCTTGCAGGTGACTGAAACTTATATAGAGCATTAAGAATTGATTGTAGTTTGGAGCGCTTTATAACTACGCTGCATCATGAATTGTTTAATAAAAATTAGAAGAAAACATACTTTCATGGGGTAAAGAGGACAAACGGAGGTGTGTTTGGGAGTGATGCTGATTAGGTATTGAGGGAGTGAGGTTCATTATTTGGTCGTCAAAGGACAGACCGCGTGCGGGGCGACGCGCAATATATATATATATATATATATATATATATATATATATATATATATATATATATATTGCGCGATCATTAATGTCTATATATATATATATATATATATATATATATAGACATTAATGATCGCGTCTATTGGAATCCTTCTACTTACCTGGATTCCCAATTCTTTGTAAACATGGAAAACTCATTAGTGTTTGTCTGTTATCCATTGTGTATTGTTTTGATTGCGTACTCAAAACAAAACAGTTAGTCGCAGTTCATGAAGGCCTCTCTAAAAACCAAAGTCAACACATCTTTACTTTATTTTTTTTAAACCAGATGTGCAAGTAATTCTTTCAAATGATTTGTTTGTGTGGATTTCAAATCTGCCCTTGTTTTTTTTCTATTGGCACGGCAGGTTTTAATATTAATAATAATCATTCACGTCATCATAGTATGTAGTAGTCATTTATTCATTCATTTTCCGATTCGCTTTTATCCTCGCAAGGGTTGCTGGATCCTATCCCAGCTGTCTTTGGGCAGTAGGCGGGGGACACCCTGAACTGGTCGCCAACCAATCGCAGGGCACACAGAGACGAACAACCATCCGCGCTCACACTCACACCTTGGGACAATGTAGTGTTCAATCATGTGTATTTTTTTGGAATGTGGGACGAAACCAGAGTACCCAGAGAAAACCCACGCAGGCCCGGGGAGAACATGCAAACTCCACACAGGGAGGCCGGAGCTGGGATTGAACCTCTGCCCTGTGAGGTCGACGCGCTAACCACTGGGCCACTGGGCCGCCCCTAGTCATTTATATTTAGTATTCATTGATTCATTCATTCATTCATTCATTCATTCATCTTCCTAACCGCTTGATCCTCACTAGGGTCGCGGGGGGTGCTGGAGCCTATCCCAGCTGTCTCCGGGCAGTAGGCGGGGGACACCCTGAATCGGTTGCCAGCCAATCGCAGGGCACACATAGACGAACAACCATCCACGCTCACACTCACACCTAGGGACAATTTAGAGTGTTCAATCAGCCTGCCATGCATATTTTTGGAATGTGGGAGGAAACCAGAGCACCCGGAGAAAACCCACGCAGGCCCGGGGAGAACATGCAAACTCCTCACAGGGAGCTGGAATCGAACCCGGTGCACTGTGAAGCCAACGTGCTAACCACTGGACTACCGGGCCGCCTTATATTTAGTAATATTTATGAATTACAGGTTTGATTCTGTAACAGCAGAAGCAATATATTTTCCTCCAACGTCATAGCTATAAATGACAACGTAATCCGTATTGCTGAAGCTATGGTCAAACTTAAAAACAACCAAAAAAATGAAACTGTCTAAAAATCCAGATTTTCTAGAACAACAAAAAATTGATTTTTGGAATCGGTGTCAAAATACGTTTGGAGGCATATGTCATCTGTGATTAGAATTTGCTGTTATGCAAATGCACATTTATAGAAATTAAAATATGGGAATGCTGAATACATTCTCCAGGTCAGTGTCTTAATTGAAACAATACATATTTAAATGAATTGATGTAGCACCTTCCTGAAGCAGAACACGTTTATTATAATGTCAAATGTATTTACTTTTTGATCGTTGAACGCTTGTTCCACTTCCAACAACCAATTACTAAGGACCGCTTCTAGGTGGCAGCAGCGCACTTTCCCGCATCGCCAGGGTCCAAGGAAGATTCATCAGGAAGCGGAGAACAGGATTACAATTGTGGGCCAAATGACCTCATCGTGTAGCATCGTCTTCCTCCATGCCGGCAGATATCAACACGAACGCTTCGTTTATGATGCAATAAATGTTTTAACCAGAAAAAAATCCTCACTGCTCTGATCGTGACTCAAACACCCGACACGCCTACGTGGGACACGAGCAGAACTGTCAATGAGCTCATCATGTGGGTTTCCTCTGGTGCGAAAAGTCAGAAGAATGACACTCCCTCACGGCCCGCATCAGCACCGCAGTGACGTGGGAGGGGGATAAATTAAATGTGGTGCACTATGCACCAACCCCACCTCCTCCAGAAACGGAATCCCAGGATATCCCACCCTCAGCCGTTTCCAATCCTCCTCCCCTATTTTTTGTAAACCTCCACCTTATTTCACGACAGTATCACCCCTCCCTTCTCTTCCTCCAATCAACTCGGGAGCGCCGCCGCTCGGTCGTGAGGATTTCTCCCTTCTCGGTCAAAATGGAGGAGGTCTTTGGTTTAACGAGGGGAGCGCTGATTCTACGGTCGGATCTGCTGCGATGAAAGGTTCCAGCTTGCTTGTGTGACAAGAGCCGACATCGAATCGCTCCGGTTTGTGGATTTTCGAGGGGGCCGTTTGCGCACGAGACAGTGGTAGCCATGAGCGCAGCGGAGGGGCTTGATGAGGCTGCAAAGGACGCTCCAGACGTAGCGGCGTTTTTCAAATCCGGTAAGTCAGGAAGGGGCGAGTCTGCTTTCAAGCGGGAGGGAGTAACTGCACGACTGTCGGTGTGCTCACCACTGGGCTGTGTCGTTGTTGCAGAACCTCATGACGAATAAAAAAAAAGGTTATGCGTACTGTTCCCATTGATCGCATTTGAGTCCACCGGCTTGTCATGCTGCAGATCACAACCATGAATGATACCGGTACATTAAACGTGCGTGATCAGGAGCAGCGTGACCCTCTTGGAGGTATTGGCTGCACCTATATCCAAAGCGGCCACGTTATCATCAATATAGGACGAAGATCTGCAAAAAAATTTATTATTTCGTCCTATGGGACAGTCATGCTTGAATGGGCAATGCAATGCATCGCACTGGGGCCTTTCTGACGCCATGGCATCATCGTCACAACAAATAAGAATAGCCAAGCCCCCTGTAAGAATGCATCCAAAACGTAAACGCGTTTTATGGGGCCTCCATTGGACGTCATTCACGCCAGTGTTGTTGTGATGGTACTTGAAAGACGAGAGCAATAATCTTCTGATTTGTACTTGTGCGTGCGTGGTGTAGTTTCATGACATCCTCTACTGAATAGGTGCATCGTGCTTAAGACTAACTGTCCCACAATATTAGGTACTCCTGCACATCCAAAATTCAAGACCAGAGCGGTATCAAAAGGCCTCTCTTTAGAAGAGAGACACCTTTTAGAGAGCCAAACTATTTTAGGTTGAATAACGCTTTGTTGTAAAGTGTGGCCGTGTTGTACAATGCATCACGTCACAAGATGTTTTCATGCCAAGGCAACCAAAATAGGGACACCTCTTAAATTGATGTTGTGTTGTTCTTTGCCACCATAAAAATCCCAAATAACTTATTTTCAATTTTGTGGTCCATTCACATGAAACAATTAAGATGTTTCAATGGCATTCAATGGATGCGTGAGTTGAAGCAAGAGGTACAATTTTGACCCATGTCCAACTCTCAAATGCTACAATGCCACTCACAAAATCCCAAAATTGTTTGGGAACCAAACAAAGATGGGCTGTGCGTGTGAATACAATGTCGTGGGATACAGCTACCTCAGGTTTTGTATCGCATTTCATTGGAGTGCGGAGGTGTTCCAAATGAAGTGGTCAGTGAATGTATGCTTGTACTGTGTGGATGGTTTCTTGGTTAAAAATATCCTGCACGATTTTGTGACATTAATGTAATAATTGTGAAATGTATAGGTCAGAGATGTATAGATAGATCATTTCTTTTTTAAACTCCACGTGACCCTGTTGTTTCGGGTCTGTTTTTTGGGGGGTATAATTTCTGGTGAGGTGCATTGGGCGTGAGAAGTGATGCTTCCCCCAAAACAGGCGAACCAACAGCACTTAGCCACCCCTCGAGAAACAGCTGCCTCGCCCTCTCTTACTCAGCTGTTTCTCTCTTTGACACCTAGTGCCATTGGGTCTGTTGTTCACCGTCTATGGATTAGCACAAAAAAACCACATAATTCACACACATCCACCTATTTACTTTTTACTTTACAATTAATGTACTTGCATTCGATGCAAGAGACTTCTTATTAAGCAAATACAGGTATACACATTTCAAACTTGTTTTTTTAACATATGTGCTGTACGAGCAGCGCTTAATACATTTATTAGACTACTCTATGACGTTTATGCCAACATTTTTTTTTATGTTTCCGTTCTGGTTAATTCTTAATATGAGGGTCTTTCACCAAAACGATATTGACTTTGACAATGACTTTTTCTCTCTCACATTGTTTTGGAAAAGAAATACGTAGAAAAAAAAGTGGTATATATGGCTTTTCCACCTTCTAGGTACTCAAAGTGTGTTAAGAGCTATACAGCCTCCTCATCGGCTTGTTCACTTAAGTGTCCAGTTCTGCTCAATGGCAATTCGACATGGTCATGGTACGGTGAAGGTCGATGGGTGGTGTATTAAATTGTACATGAGAAATCAGCTTAGCTAGCCAGTCAGTTGGGAATGTTGTGTTTTTTAACTTTTAAAAAAAAACATTTTGTACTCTTACAGTTGCTCGGGTACTTTTCAATGTATTTTCTTATGGCTGCAATAATTAATCGATAATAATTGATATGACCAGTAGAACATTTTGGCAACAAACTATTATTATTATTATTACTACTATTATACTAGTTACCCACTGTGTCTCCTGATTATCACCTCAATCACCCGCTCAGTTGCTGCGTTTGAATTGTGCCAACGGTATAGGGCTCTCTTGACATATTTGCGTCTTTTAACCAATCAATATGATGCATTTTGATGATGTAAGCAACTGCTGGTTAATAAATGGATCCTGATCAACCAATCATAAATCAAGTTCTGACACTTTCAAGGGCACACTGGCCATTTCTCAAAATGAAGAATACTGTCCCGAGTATGATGTAGTGAAATCACAAAGCACGGTGTCTCGGTATGAGTGTTACAGGGGACAAATGCCATCGTTATTTTGAAAATAGAGCATGTAATTAACTTAGAGGATTGTTTTGGGATTTTATTGTTTTTTTTTTTCAAATTACACTGTACCTATTACTACCCAATGGACATACAGTTCGTACGTTTATATGGTTTTGTGGGTCGGTGTCCACAAGCTTTTGTAATTTGAGCTCAGATATTATTTGTATTGTCTTATTCATATTTTATTCAAGAGCTCTGGTAATTTCATTCGGCAACATTAAAAAAAAATCTATTCGATTAATTCAAAAAGTAATCGACCGATTAATCGATTACTAAAATAATCGTTAGTTGCAGCCCTAATTTCCCAAAGCTGTGTTGCATTTTATCAGAGAATGAAGATGGCTCAGTGAAGTTGGGCTGTTTCGATGTTTATGTGGCAGCAAAGACAGCTCATGCAGTGTTCATGATGGAGAAAGAAATGGGTGTGGACTCTGGAAATCAGACGATTATGTAGGAAATACTTTTTTTTTTGTTCTAGAATCAAATAACATTTAATGCAAATGGCAGAATAAGAGCGGAGAAAATAAAATGTAACAATAGTTTGTTGTTCCCATTCTTTTTTTTTTTTCCACTAACACACTCCTGTCAATAGCATGATAGCAATGAGGGAAATCATTAAATTAAATATTCATTCATTCATTCAGTTGGTCATTCAAAGCCCTTAATATGCTTTTAATTCAACCATTGCCTTGTTCTGTAACCTAATACACTTCATTCATCCATGCAAACATAGTATTGATCTTCTCAGTCAGTATTCTAATGCATGATTGTGCAAAGTGCTCTCGAGCGATACAGTAACTGCTGTGTCCGGCGCCCTGTTTTCTTTGTGTGTTTTTTTTTTTTTGGTGGAGATTATCAATGTTATTGTTCTCTTTGTATGTTGATTCAACGAATGACACCAAATACACTGTCAATACAATACAAAGTTCAGACTAAGTAAGTACAATACATGTCATTAAATCCATTTTACAATACAGTAAGATGAAAACTGCAGACACCATTCGGTCCTTTTTGATAGGTGTTTGTCATGACGCACTTTGACTTCACAATATTTGCCCATTCTTCCTTGCAAAAGCTGTCATCGTGTGGGCATGTCCTGGGGCAACTCACCGACTTTGAAGTTCGATTTTGGTCATTTCATCTTCTTGTGAAACACTTGTGTTGATCTTGAGATACTGTATGTCAGGGGTGTCCAAACTTTTTGCCAAGGGGGCCAGATTTTATGTGGTAAAATGTCGGGGGGCCGACCTCGGCTGACATTCTTTACATTGAACAACAATATTGTTCAACAAATTTTAGTAAGCCAGTGTGTTTCACATTTCCATTTTTATTTTAATTTCAACAATCTTAAGAATTTCTTTTGGTTCATTTGAAACAGGAATAACACATGCAACTGCTTATTCACTTGACTTTTTCTTAAACAGAAGTCTCCTGAGTGCAAATTTATTAATTTGAAACATAAAATGTATCACCATGACTTTTCAATAGTCACAAAACCTTTGACTCGAACAACAGGGAAATGAACAAGCAATACACATATCCACAACTGCAAGGATCATTTGAAATATGACATATCAGTCAATATAAACACAGAGTGATGTCTTGTTAACTCGTGAGTGATGTCTCGTAGAGTGCTACTGCCCTCTAGTGTCTAAATGCTATTACTCATTTAGTGAATGCTATTACTCATTTAGCCACTAGAGGGAAGCAGTACTCTATAAAACATCACTCACCAGTGTACGAGACCTCAGTCAATGCAACACGTGTTCCATTACGCCCCACCTGCGGGCCAGACGGCACTGATTTTATGACAGGGGCCGAGGGCCGGATGAAATTCGACCGCGGGCCGGATTTGGCCCCCGGGCCGGACTTTGGACATGCCTGCTGTATGTCAATTTATGCTTTGAGAAATTCATTTAAATTTCTCCCAGGTGGCTGTGGAGAGTTGTGCAAAAGTGGATCGATATTTTGAACTGTTCAAAATTCTCTTCACCGTGACGAGAGCCCGTGGACGCTCAACAGGATAATGATACAAAAATAGATGGATGGAATTATTTTACTACGAAGTGTGACTCCACAGAACTTCTAGATACTCTAATCTTTCTATTTTAAAGTGACCTTCATCAGCCCCCTGTCAATTTAAAACAGGCCGTTGATGAATTAGATTGAGGGATTGACCTGTGCCAAAGGTGTTGTAGCACTGTGATGTGAGTCTCAAGGTACAACTAAAAATAACGTCTAAATAATGGGCATTTTGACAATATCTAATTTAGTGCTCTCTTGAGTAACATATAATGAAGTTATTGCGTGCATGCAGTGGCCGTATTGTTCAAAGCTGCATTGTGAAATTCAATTGGCATAGAAGCTACTGAGTGCACACTGCAATAAGATGTCTCACTGTCAGACCATCTTAAACTATATGGTGCTCCATTAATGCCTAACGGGACTTGCCGCAGGCCAGTGGCCATTAACGGACAAGCAAACTCTGTTCTGACTGTTAGACTTGCTCTTTTTTTTTTTTCGTCCATCAGACACAATAATTCGTACATCGAAGTTTAAGGGCTTCTTGTACATCTCTTGCTGTATTTAGAGCAGTTTTAAAATATATATATTTTAATATCCTTATGGGGAGGAATAACCAAATAATTCATTTCATTCATAAGTAGACTAAAGCAAAATGCATCTAAGGAAGGGCAGATTAAAAAAGAGATATGCATACTTGAAGGGATAAATAAGCCTTCACCCATCAAATTATAGAGTTCGAGTTGGGATGGACCACGCCTTGTGAAAGTCGACTTCCTTGCTCTCCACGAGGCTGAACTCCTTTGGTTATATCATGGTGCAGTCTAATTGGCAGTTGGTCAGAGTTGAAGACCAAGCATAGATTGGCATTGGCTGTGTTGTAAAATAACTGACCCCAATGTACATGTCGGCAAGAAGAAAGAGGTTTTGAGGAAGACAGACTCACTTTATTTTTATCTTTTTTTTTTAATAGTGTGTATTCACCACAAAGTCTTGTGTCGCCATCTCTAAATTACAAACTGGGACAATTATAAAAGCACCACAACAGACTGACTGCTGAAGAAGTTATTTTTAGCTTTCCAAGTACGGTATGTGAGTTCTGTCGATTCATATGTTCAGTAAACAGTTAGTCGGTCAACGAAATAAATAACTGCTACCGCTAATCTACTTCTGCTTTTATTGCGTTTGAGGAAAAACTTATTTCGCAACTGACGGTGCTGCGGGGTCTAATTTTGGGTGAACTACTTGCACATGCTTGTTGCAAAGAGCAGCCTTGCTGTGACAAGTGTTGTCACAAGTGTCATGATGTCGGTGAATTCTCACGATCTCACAATTGTTATTGTGTTTGTTATTGGACATAACTCTTTGGAGACAAAGCTTTACTTTGCACTTCTTCCTTCAGGTTCCTGCAAAGTAGTCAATTTTACTTGTCGACGATTGACTAATGAGTTCAATCCATTCCTGTAAGAACAGCATTTCTGTCATTACTTGGATAGGTCACATTCTTTTGTGGACATGCTACCCTCCTCCACCTGATCAAATTATTGATGAGTTCAAAATATCATGTACCGGTACGTACACGCATCCATCCGAGAAGTCGTTTGGAGGCAATCAATCAAAGAAATGTTGACATATTTGTATCCATATATGTCTGTCCTTCCATCCATTTTCAATTTTGAGTGTTCCGTTAACCTCCCATGCATTTTTTGAGCGGGAATGGTTGGTTGGATACGTGTGCCGTGCGATTGGCTGGTAACAAGTTCTGAGTTACTGCACCTATTGCCCAAACTCCGTCGGGATAGGCTCCGCCACACCCGCGACCCTTGTGAGGATAAAGCAGTTGAGATAATGGATGGATGAACACGTTTGAGCTTGTGCACTGCTCCAGACTACTTCTCAACAGCTGTGCATGGCCTGTCCAACACAAACTGTGCTCTCTCTCCCACTCAAGTGTGCACACAACATTTCCCTTTGCTTTGAAGAGAGCAGCATGCTTTGATCCGTGTCGCGTGAACACTGCCAGCCCACTGCTCCTCTGGTTCTGAGAAGCTAAACTGCCGCTCGCCCTCCCCGGCATCGGATTGAGGGTCAAACTTTGCATCCTCCCATTTAGGCTTGCAGAATTACAGACATAGATTACATGTGTATACCGTCCAACAAAGTAATGCACGTTTGAGAGCAAAACATCTTAAAGGCTTTGCACCAAGCAGCAATGGTATTTTGATCACTTTCCCTGCTTTAACTTCACACACCTTGGTGTGTGGTGCACATATCTCATTTGAACAGACACCGTATAACATACAGGAAGTGAACAGGTGCTTTGTGTAATCCTAAAGCATATGCCACACTGTTCTTTTTAGAAAGACAGCTGGGTGAAGCTGAGGCAGAAGAGACCTAAGCTGACCCTCATCCCTGGCTCTCTCTCCCTTGTGCTACAACAGTGTCCTAGTGACGTGACCCAGAAACAGGGTTTGTCAGTCTGTGACTTGTTCAAAGAGATGTTTGTCCAAGCAAAACATGTCTTCAATGTTTGATTGGGTTTCTATTTAATTTACGGTCAAAGGGACAGTGTGTAAAATATGTTGATTTTTCATTGTTTATTCTTTCAAATACCCACAATTCATTCATCTCAAACTGCAAATGCGTTTACTTGGTGACATCGGGCGGGAAATGAGTATTCACAGGTTTGTCTGTGTATTCTAAATGTTTCGTCTTCTTGAAGAGGATCCCTCTGTGAAAACATTTATCTGGTACTTCTTACTTTGAGTAGAGATATTTCTGATTAAATGAATGTGTGTATACTCGTGAGTCAGAGAGAAAAGTGTATTCACACCTGTTCTTTAATCAATCAGCGACTGCATTGAGTCACCTGGGAATTTTTAATGAGTGATACCAAACACGAACCAATTTTAATGGAAACATTTAGTATTTCGGGGCGCTCAGAAGTATAAACATTTCCAATGTGTCTCACTCTGGGACACTATTTGGTGAAAATACCGCATGGATCAAGAATTACTGTACACTTAACCTTAACAACCTTTTTGAAAGCATTCGGACTTAGTATGGAGTACTTGTGGTCGGGGGTAACTTGAGGGGGCCCTGGGATACCAATCGCACCCCAAGAAAAATCGGCACATTTCTACTATCCATTCCAAGTGTACTTTTTATTGATTGATTTAGGTTATAATTGTGAATGTTACAATACTGGCAATTCTTCACCATCCCAACAAATAGGGGTTCTCAAATGTTACGTCCTTTATTCCAAAGTCCTGAGACCCCACCTAAAAGTACAAAATAAAGGGTTGGACAGGAATTGTTGTTTTCGCTTTATTCAAAACAGAAATTGAAATTTGTTTTCTGCCTTTCTAGATTTCTCACTTCCAAAATGTGACTCTAAACTGGATGGACCCGGTCAGACCTCAGGTAGGGTTCAGTGGTTTTCTTACAGTCTTTGCAAGCCAACTGGCAGTTTTCCAACACTGTGTGAGGCCCGTTTCAACTGAATATTTCATGCCTTGCATCAGGGGTATATTCGAACCGAACACACTGCATTCTGTGATATGTGGGTACATTTAATAGAATTCATATTTGTATAAGATAAGATAAGATATCCTTTATTCGTCCCACACTGGGGAAATTTACAGCCTCCAGCAGCAAGAATGTATGTAGAAAGAAGAAAGGAGAAAGAGAAAAAAACAACAACAAACATCTTTCAATTAAATACAATATGAACACAAATGGATAAATCGCAGTACTATATACGATTTTCCTTCACATCATTTAATTATTATTATTATTATGATTGTTATTTTTTATTCATCAGCCTGACAGCAGTCGGTAGGAACGAGCGTTGGTATCTCTCCTTCTTGCAGCGCGGGTGTAACAGTCTCTGGCTGAAGGAGCTACCAAGTGCTGTCAGGGCGGGCTGGAGGGGGTGGGAGGGACTGGCCATCATAGCTTTTAGCTTAGTTAGCATCCTTCTGTTGCCCACCTGCTCCAGATATTTGTATGATGTTTCTTTATTTCTATATGGTAAGTCTGGAATGAACATTGAACTAAACGTTCCTCATCAAATGGCGGCATTGTGGATGTTGCTGATCTTCCCATCTTTCATTGTTTCTCAAACACTTTTGTGGTGCCCTATAGGCCTTTCGTAGAGCCATCCATCCAAGAAAATAAGAAGAGGTAGAAGAATCTTCTTGCTAAAAACTGCGGGGAATCATGCTTTCCCATGTTGAACCCATTCATATATCATCAATCATCACATGTAGTGTATTATCTCGTGCAGCGTTTTCTAACGTTCATTGAGCCAAAGCACTCCATTTGCATTAGAACACAAGTGTCAAACTCAAGGACCGGGGCCACATCCAGCCCGCCACATCCTTTTTTATGCGGCCCGCCAAAGTTAATCATGTGTGTCAACTTCCATGATCCTTGATAAAACCTGTCCAAAAATTGTCAAATTGTTATGTGGGTTTTTTTTTAATATTTTAATTTGACCTTATTACAGTAATTAAACAAACTATTATCCTTGACATCTGATTTCAAATCTAGTAATCCATCAATCTGTTGTGTACAGAGTATATGATGACACAATTCAACATATAGTTGGTTTCACCCTCATAATCACACGCCAAAATAAGCCTTCACGACAAATGACCCGACCAAAACGATATTGACTCCTCTGTATTAGAGGAATCCTACAGCGCACCCCACGGCCCCCTTTCCCCCATGAAAAATAATGAAATAATTATAATCTCATTCCAGTTTAGTCACAAATTGACTTCCTCAATGTTAAATCTGGTTCCTATTTAATTGAAGACAAAGATGATACACTCACAGTGACTTATTCTGTTGACGGCAGGGAGGTACACAAGTTTATTGTACCTTGCGCCATTCACTAGAAGAGCATTTAATGTTTCTACCTTTCACCCAGCATGTTTTCTGAAGAAACCAGTTTATTATGATTTGGATTTTCTACTTTGGTTAAATTCTGGTGACAGAAGAATGGCCAGGAGTGCAGAACAGACAGAGGCAGCAGATCTATCTATCCAATCTAACAGGGATCAATTCAATAGTATGCGATGTCTTTCGCCCAGTGAGGGCCATGCGGTTTACACAGTTTAGTCCTGATGTTTCCAATTGGGTCATCCGGGGATAAACATTTCACAAGACTTTTTTTCAACTGACAGTCTGGCTGATTATTTCCAGTTGCCAGGTTCTGAAAGGGGTGTTAATAGGAAGCGATTGGATGTGCCAGCCAAATCCCGTGCTAACCCTCTGCCCAAACCCTCTTGAATGACATGTTTGCAAGATACAGTGAAAAAGAGGTTTACTTCTATATGTCACACCTAATTTCATGAGCTTTTTTTTACACTGAATTTCAGGTAATGAGATTGCAGTAGAGTAGTGGAGACAAAACTAAGTATTTATGTAGCTAGTCTAGGTGCCTTAATTACTTTTATATGGAAACATTGGTGAAAATAACAGTGGATGAATACAGAATAAGTCTAGTTCTTAGTTGTGAAATCATTTATTTGTACTTTTTGATTAATTTGTAACTTCAAGTTGCAGTGTTTGCATTCTCTTGCTCCGTTTACATGGGTGTACAGTACATGAACAGAAAAAATGGCACCGGTAATGAATGGATGGATAGATTTCATGGATATTAAAAAGAAAAAGAAAAACAGGACAAAATACTTGAAAACCATTTTATGTCACCTACCAATTTTTGGATACAGGCAAGCAACAATTGTCTTAAATTGTGAGAACTGTATTCACACTCTTTGCTTATGTACAGTATTTGAAGTTGTGTCAATGTATAATTTGTATGGAATTGACAGTGGATTATTCCCTCGTATTCTCAAAGTAGCAATTAATACTCAGTCTCTCTTTAAGTCTTAAGTACTTTAATTGCCATCTCTCCAGGGAGCAGTTGTTCTCTCTTTAGTCCTTCACGATGATTTTCACTTCTCTGTCTCGAGAGTTGCTTTTGTGCAGCTTTAGGGGTGTGATGGTGCGCCAAAAATCAGTTTGATAAATACCTTGGTTTTAAGGTCATGTTTTGGTTCACAGGGAAATGAAATAGTCGTGTGTATATATCAAATACACAGAGTAATGCATAAAGCTTTTCATTTTAGCAAAGTGCAGCATCAATATTTTTCTTTGAATTAGGAAAAGAATGGTGTCTCAATTACTGTGCAATCGAAGCGCTGCTGGTGTTTGTTATTGCTTTGGCTCAATCAGATGAGTCTGGAAGAGACTGTGTAAAAAAAAAAAAATCTGCTGGAAAAATTGTTGGAAGTGTATTTGCTTGTTCATGCTGTACTGATCGTCATGCTTGTGTGACACCATTTCAAGTAAACTACCATTAGGACATAGTGCCAACAGCATATTGCTCACCGTGACAATTGCTCCCCAAAGACTGAACTGCTATGTGTTCGGTTACGGAATGGCATGTAGCAGTTGCATTTTGTGTTAACTCTACCTTAATCACGATATATTTACAGATTTTTCATTTTTTCTCAACTTTGTTGTGGCACTCTGGTTTGGACCCTGTTGTTTCCTTTTCAAGGATATGAAACAAGCTCAACTAGATGCATCCTGTTTTTGAGTACAAGCCAGCCTTGTTTGTCCTTCATATATGTTCTCATGGTTTTGTAAGTATGCTTGATGGCACTGATTGAGAGTTTTCAAACACGGGGAAGCACTTTGCTTTTGTGAGCTTGTTTTTATGGACTGCTTGCCCTGCCATACTGTTGAAAATAGGAATGCATTAAACTTGATTGAGGAACTCTTCACTGTTCTGCTTTCAGTGTGATGGCACGCCAGAAACAAGACAATTTCATCCATTGTTTGAGCTGTTATTGTTTTACTTTTTTTTTCAGCCAGTAAGGCCTTGGGTTAAACGTCTGTCTCTGCTTGGTGCTGCACATCATTAAAAGTCTTACATAAAGAATTCAATTACTGACAACTATATTCAGCTTTTCAAAGATGTTTTGGTACAGTGGTGTTGTGATATTGAAATATAATCACCAGTATGTACAAAAAATGTGCAGTTTCACAATTTCTGACGTTTAAACCCCCTAAATAGGTCACTTAGTATACAATCACAGGCGTCATTATTCAATACTCTCAAACTCCAATTCAAGAATTAAAAAAAAGCCATCAAGATAATAATGACTGGTGTGCATTGACTGTAAATGAAGTATGAATTATGACAATTGTTCATTGTTATGGTTATGATTTGCAATGACATAGAACTCTACTGCTTGTACTTGGATCTGTTTGTATTTTTTGTCATTATTTTATTTAGCTTCAAAGGTCAAAGTTTGAATCCATTGGTTAAGTTAATGGTTGCTTGATGGAGCTTTTTTGGTGGTGATGCTTGCACACATACACAAACGCGCGCGCACGCATGTACTGTAAAGACGAGTGTCCCAGAAACACTCTTGGCCCACATATGGATTTACAGACTAAGCGTGCTCAGAGTAAATATTTGGACACTCCCCCAGATATGGTTTGGCTCTCAGGCCCAGATAATCTGAAACAGTAGCCAAATGCCTGTTCATTCTGGATGATTCTGATCTCTTGCTTGTATTTTCCTATTTTGCATATTTCTTCTCTCTTCCATTTTGTGGATATGAAAGTTCACTCATTGCCATTCCCTCAGTTCCTCCTCCATGTGGTTCTTCCATCCATGTTCTTCTCCGCTTTTCCTCACAAGGGTCGCGGACATGCTGGAGCCTATCCCAGCTGTCTTCGGGCAGTAGGCGGTGGACATCCTGAACTGTTTGCGAGCACACAAAGAGAATCAACCATCCGCGTTCACAATCACACTTTGTGACAATTTAGAGTGTTCAATCAGCCTGCCATGCATGTTTTGGGAATGTGGGAGGAAACTGGAGTACCCAGAGAAAACCCACGCAGGCACGGAGAGAACACGCAAACTCCATACAGGAGCCGAACCCTGCACCTCCGCACTGTTAGGCAGACATGCAAACCAGTCGACCACAGTGCCACCCTCATGTGGTTCTCTTCAGTTTAATTCAGTCCCCTTGTGAACTTCAGCTGTGTTTCTCATCTGCACCCACGTCACTCTGGTTCCGAATGAATTTGGGCTTTGAATACTAAACATGTGCACAGCAGGCTGGAATAGCCACTCATACTGTATACGCAAAGCCTTTTTAAGCAGTAGAGGAAGTGGTGTTCTGTGAGGGTTTTTTTTTTTTTTGCATTCTTCCCCACAGAGGCCAGTTTGGGCTGTGCTGAATTGAATGTGTGTGTGCTTGCTAATGTTATTTTTCTACTCTTAAAAAACAATTTTGTTCTCAAATGTAAGAAATGCAGGAGCACATTACTACTGCAGTATTAACAATACATTTTTGGATTGGAGAAGGGAAGTCAGCGGTTGGTGAGCACGTTTTATGCAGTGTGCTCACCTCATCTGTCTTGTGATTTTTTTTCAGATCAGTTTGAGTGGGGATTGTTAATTTTATACTGTATGTAAAATTATGTCAAGAAGAGTTTGTTCATTCGACTGTATATCTCAGCATTAGAACGCTTTTGAATTTGTTACAATGCTACCTCCTTCAGTAAGAAATGCAGGCAGAAATGCCCTCTTATCTTTACGTCAAAACTGCAAAGAATTTTGTATTACTGTGTTTAGAATTTATGAATGCTGTAGTTTAATAACAATAAATCTATCAAATGACATATCATCAGCGTTTTTTTAATTATTCTTCAACTATATACCTAAATGCGGTTGATTAATGATTTAATTGTGATCATCATGATGTATGGGAATATTGCCAAATTTACTTGCGGCCTATTGATAGGAAGATCAGATGTGCGGACAGTGCGAACTAGCTAAAGTGATGCTGAGACACAAAAATGCTGATTTCATTATCCTACTGCATGTGCTAGCATTCACGTACCACTCTACTGGGGTTCTTCTACTTATGACGGTCTGCCATACAATGGTTCCAGGTTACAAAGGGCACGCAATGAACTGGCTTGTGCAGTGCCATAAGAACACATCGTCTTGCTACACAATAAATCATTTTACTCCCCTTTATTAGATTTTTTTGGGCGAGGGGCGGGGGTGGGTGTTTTGAATATTTTTATTCCCAATGCATTTTAATAGGAGTCAATTAGATGCAAATTTTCACCATTGCGGGCTCCCTATCACTGGCCAATATCGGTGTTTGGTTGACTGTAATCTTCTTTGTCAGACAGACACCAGTTCAAACTAAATCAATAGTTCCTTAGCTGGTTGTAGCCAAATAGTGCTCACCATCATGGCTTCTTCAAGATAAAATTAACGCCACGGTCAGAACTCTCTACGATCAAGTCATTGAATTATTCGCAATGACTATCCCAAGTATAACTCCCTATGCTTGAATAGAATCATGCTTTCTATTAAATGTTTTAATAAGGCACATGACCAAGCATCAAGCTTCAAGTGTGGACAACATAATTGACAACACACACACAGACACACACAATAAATAAAGATATCATGCTGCATGGTAATTTGGTCCATCTGCTCTGAATTGCATTTCTCCTGAAGTGAAGTATTCTGCGCTAACAACAGCATCACTGTAGTACTCATCATTGTCATTGTGAAGCATTCCACTGTTGTCACTATAGGACATTATTTTAGCATTTTAGTTTTCTAGCGGCCTCTTTTTAATTTTTTTTCCTTTCACTCCACCTCCCCCTCCACCTCGAAGCATTTCTGTTTCCCACATCGTCATCTTTGTCCTCCATCACTGCTCGACCTGCTCTTTTCCTGGAAAGCATTGATGCATAGAAAAGCAAGGGTTACGCCACATCCCCCAGCCCAATCATTAGTGGCCTCTCACCTACTGTCCCCCAATTGCATCTGGGAGATGGCAAATGGGGGATGGGCTAAGTATAAAGGGTGGGGCGGGTGGGGGAAGTTGTGCGCATGCCGTTTGCTCTTTGATGTGAGGGATATTAAATAAGGATGCTTGGGTGCATGACTGCAGGAACACTGGAATGTCGGTGGATCTTCTCAGGTTTATTTCCAGTTGACATTTGCTCAGCCTTTACGGGAGTAATGCTGATTGCTGATATTTCTGCAATTATAGGACAGGGAGAGAGAGTGCATGATGCTGAATGTTGTGGCAGTGGATTGTTATGGACACTATTTGTTTTTTTCCCCAACAATGATTTCAAGCAGTGTTTAATGCAGAACCCTGATGTGGTGACTGAGGAATAAGGAATTCGATTTGCAAAAAGGGATTTTCTGTTTTGCTTGACAGTGTAGATGTCATGATGGAAAACAAATATGTGGATTGTAACTAGGATACATGAAATGCAGTACTTTTCATATTTGGGTGGACCCAACCGAGCTTACTTTTGCTGCTGCTTTTGTTTCTCGTCTGTGTTCAGAAGTGGAGATGACCAGCGGGTGGCATGTCCACCTACATCATCTCTGCAGCTTCTAGTAAGTATCATAATGAAGTTATGTTTTAGTCATACTGGGATTTGTAACAACTATTATACTCTGTACGAAAGATTGTGCCTCTTCACAGCATCACAACTCTCCTATTTTGGTCCACTTGCTGATTAATGAGTGTGCACAAGTAATGTGGTTCTGCTTTTCACATTTTTTATTAATTAAAAAAAATATTTTTTATTTTTTTACATGCAGTGTAATCTAGCCTTAGTTTGAAAATAACCCCTTTGTTTTGCTGTTCTAAATTGTAGAATAAAAAGAATAAAAAATCAATTTTTCTTGCTGCTACAATATATGTTAGAGCAGAGCTCGTCTTAAACAAAAATCCTGAAGTTTAGATCTGATACTTTGATGGTAGACCTGCAGGGTAGAAGGGTTTTATTTGTGTGGATTTTGCAGTCTCAGTACAAAAAGCCACTCATATACCAGTGATGGACAATCTGTTCCTGGGACGGCCCCCCCATTTTGAGGATCAGAAGTTGTTGTTTTTTTTGGTTTGTTTTGCCCGTCCCTTTAATCGTCCCTAACCGGTCAAGTACCGACAGACAGCCATTTCACTATACTGACAGAAACACGCCCAGCCTGTTTAACATGTGCAATACACTCCAATCTCCAATACACTACTGTACTTTAGAGCGAATATGAAATATCACTACGTGCCGCATGGCTTGTGCGTGTTGTTCATAAGTGTAGGTTAATGGGAACATGCTGTGAACAACCCTAGCTGTAAAAAAAAAAATGATTAAAAGAAAATATGGGCCTGACCAAAAAAAAAATCAGATTTAGTATTATGTTTCGAATATAATCATTATGGAGTTAAACAGCTTTAATAAATGGCTGCTTGCTTAGTACAGTTACTGAATCACAAAGGAATATTAACTCATTGCATGTTGTACAAAGCAAAGTCAACGTTACTGCTTGGCGAAAACTTCTTTAAATTGCATACTTTGCTTTGTATTTGGATCCCTACAAGGAATACGGCGATTAGGATGATGCCTTTTACCGGTCAATTCCCCCCCCCCCCTTTTTTTTTCAGAGGAAAATTTGCATTTTCCTCTGAATTGTGCCAAATTCTCAGATTAAAAGTATAAAGTTAAAATATTTTAGTGGCCTCAACAGCGTGAATGAAAGAAAACAGTTACTTATTGGCCGTACTGGAGTCAGATGCACATGTATGTGTGTATTCATGCAGATATTCCATCCACCAGGCCTGTTTGCTTTCGCCAGTTGTTTTCAGAACTGTAGCAACGCTCCAAAGCCATTGCATCCACTCGCCACGTCCTGGATCGGAGACGAGCCGTGAAGCTGTGGTCTGTAGTTGCCTGTCTGCCGGGTGTTTACTCAACAGGACAGTAGCCTTTGTGGAGGACAAGTCTAGTGAGAATCTATTCACAGAGGAATCGAAGCAGAGAGGAGGGAAGCATACAGTAAACGCTGCTTTGCTAATTATGGGGCTGAGAGAAAAGAGGAAAAATGAAAGAAAATTAGCAACAGAGGGTGAGATCGGGAAAAAACGAGACCCACGCATTTATGCTCAGTCTTGTTTTTCATGTTCAGAACTGGCATGGCTTCAAAAGAACAATGTACCCACACAGACACTAACAATTGGATGGATTCAAGTCATAGTATCTTTGGGCTGTTTCTGGGAACATAGACGACAGGGACTCCCTGTTTATCATCAATGCAGACATTTTTTTCCCTAAACGTCTGTGAATAAGGTAAACAAAAGCAGTTGCTGAGCAGCGGCTTGGGCTCGTGAGTAATTTTTGCTCACTGCACTGTTTCCCTCCATTTGTATTCCACTGACCTGAAGAAGCAAGACGCTGCATAATCTTGTCACGCCTTGGTGAATGTTTCTTCATAGTCTCAACTGCAATTCTAGTCTGTGTGATTTCATAATAATGTTTTATGTACTCGGCGTCCTTTGAGTTTTTTTTCTGGATGGCATGACAATTTAGTATTAAAACAATGGTCAGAGTCAATTTATTCGCCTGTCTTTTTAAATGTACAATTCCCAATAACCCATATCCAGTATCATTATGAGTGGCCCGGTGTGCCAGTGGTTAGCATCGTCCTCACGGTGCAGATCCCGTGGGTTTGATCCTGGCTGTGGCCTTCCTGTGTGGAGTTTGCATGTTCTCCCCAGGCCTGCGTGGGTTTTCTTTGGGTACTCCGGTTTCCTCCCACATTCCCAAAACATGCATGGCAGGCTGACTGAATGATGGTGGATGTTTTTTTGTCTCTGTGTGCCTTGACTCGAAAATGGATAGACAGTATCATTGTTTACGAGGTCTGGAAGAACTCACAAGTGTAGCTGCCCTGAATCCAGGTAAACGGCTAAACAAGTTTTAGCCGCAGGCAGCAACAATACCAAAGTAAACAATACCAAATGATAAATGCTAATTTTCAACATTACTTTCCATTTAGCTTGAACTGCTTCTATGCCATCCAATTTAAAGTAGGGTAACCTCGTTATTACTCCAATGACCACCATTGACAATTGAACAATTTTTTAATGTGTTTAATCATTTTATGAAAGCTATGTTTTGTTGAAGTTAAATGAGTTTAGGATATGACACTTGTACACAGGAATCTGTATTTCTGTTTGAGCAATTGTGGACTGTAAATCAGGTCCATGTAGTCCGAAAGACTTAGGGAATTAGATCGTCCAACAAGATCTCTGCTAATTGAGGAACCATGGTGAGTCAACCACTCTATCGCGGTTTGTGTCAGGCTGGCCGAGTATTTGTTAGCCATTTGCGAAAACTGTACTTGTGTGCCCGGCAATTCTTGTGGCTCTCCCCAGCTCTAGTGCCAGATCCATAGCGAGCTGGATAATGGCCGAAAGCAAGGGCCTTGGTGGACTGACTCCTGGCCATGGAAGATGGCTCTTGGGACTTCTCTGGCAGAGAAAGCACCTGAGTCGGTGCGCAAAGGCAAAAAGTTACGACTTGACATAATCGGTCTTGCATTGACACACAGCTTGGGCTTTGGTACCACTCTTCTTGGGAGGGGTTGGAGTCTCTTCTATTCTTGAGTTGCTCACACTGAGAAGTCCAGCGAAGGTGTGGGCATACATGTTGCCCCCTTGCTCAGTGCCTGCATGTTGGGGTTCACTCCAGGAGATGAGAAGGTAGCCTATCTCCACCTTTAGGTGGTGAAATAGGTTCTAATTATTCTTCGTGCCTATTTAACAAACAGTAGATCAGCGTACCCATGAGGGCCGTGCATGAATTGGACATTCAGAGATTGTAATGTATAGTATGTGTGCTTAGAGTGCGCATGCATTGTGTGAACTGTTGCTATATATATTTTGAGAAGCACTACCATTTCCACGCAACATCATTGAGCCCAAATATGTTTTTTTTGGGTTTGTTTGTTTTTTGCTCGAGTGTACCAGCAAGATTGCGTCATTCAGTGATAACATTATAAGCCAACTGGTTGTCTTTGCTTGGGCTCATCGAGTTTAGCATGGGATTTTGACGTCGTTGGAAATTCTTTCTCTATTTCGCAGGTGCTTCACGGGACCGTCATATATTGTGCAGAATGCACGTAGGAAAAAATGTGTTTTATCCCATCCTCATACTATTGTAAGTTCAATTAATCTTATAGCCCTACTTACCCAGCATTTGATATACCTGCATAATTGAATAAGAATAATAGCGAATGAGCTGACTTCACTGCATTATCGTAAGAGTGTTGTAATGTTTTGGTTACCAATTAGAATTTCTATTAAAACACTTTGAGCAATGGCCGATCAAGTGTTTAAGAATGAGGCTTACGACGGAAGAATTTCCAGGTTTGACTGCCTCACCCGCTATTTATCACGCTTGATACCTCTTCATTTTCTCAATTTTGCAGTTTGACCTAATATTTTGGTCAGTGTCTTCATCCTTCTCTACTTGTTCAAATTCCGGGAAATGCAAATCTCTTAAGCATTATTATGTGAGATCTTTCAAAAAGTGACATTATTTGCTAGTTTAACCAACCGATCCTGATTCAATGCAGTGACTGGCAAATATGTTCTGCAAAGAAGCTTTCTGTCCACCCCCTCTTGATTTTCCTCAGCATTTTGTTTTCATGTCATCAGTTCACCTCCCATCTGGTCTGTGGAGCTGATGTGCAGTTATTTCTATCCCATTCTTTAAGCTTCCTTTTCCTCTGTGCTCTGAGGTTTCTCTTGCAGTGAAGATGTACACTTACACAAACCAACATAACACACTCATTGTGCGGCCAGTCTGTCAAGTTTTATTTAGTGGACTGTTGCTTGTTGGCTGTGTTTTTTTGTGTGGTGCTACAATCAGAGGATTGAGGATAGTTTGTATTGAGGAAGCAGATGAATGGTGTTGCTTGAGCTGAACAAAATCCACCACCATGCTGCTTTTTCTCCTTCATTGTTGTGTTTAGGCAACTCAGCTGGCTGCACTGTGCGCTTCCAGCGTATTCAATTGAGTTTTTAAATACAGATTGTTGCGCATGCATATTCAATGGTGAAAAAGGCCTTGTCTCCTCTTCTAAAGTGCTGAAGTGTCTCACAAGGGCCAGTTCTATACATGCATAGGAAGGAGCAGGCAGAAATGTTTAGGCATGCACATCAAGCTCCAGCGAATTTGTTGATGTTATTCAGTGTTTTCTTTGTTGGATATGGGTTGTCAGCAGGAATGTTGCAAATTCCATCTCACTTTCTTTCTGAGTCCTCCCAGCCGCTTGATGTCCTTCTGCTCGGCTTGTTTGCTTGTCTGGCCTCGTTAGCAAATGTGAAATCAACATTCATTTTATTTCTTTAATGGATATTCCGGGTGGCACGCTATTCGACTGGTTAGCACGTCCGGCTCTGGCCTCACTCTGCGGAGTTTGCTTGTTCTCCCCGTGCCTGCGTGGGTTTTCTCCGGGTAATCTGGTTTCCTCCCACATTCCAAAAAACATGCATGGCAGGTTAATGAACCCACTCTAAATTGTCGCTCGGTGTGATTGTGAGCATGAATGGTTGTTTGTGTATGTGTGCCCAGTGATTGGCTGGCAACCAGTTCAGGGTGTATACATCCGGCTTGACCACAGTCTCTTATCATGAAATCAGGCGCTTTTGTTTTTAACATTATACTTTTATTTATGAGCACACATGTGGACGCTAGTACAAGCAAGGTAGCGAGCAAGACCTACGGTTTTGTGTCTGTCCTGTGGCCAACCTAGCGATGTTTACGCTACAGTGAGCGACTTTTCGGATTTCTGTTGCAATGATTTTTCCAAAAAGATGAGCAAAAACAACAAAAGTGGTCCTAATGTGAGCAATATTCTTAGTTCCTGCAAAGTGGAAGGGAGGCTGAGAAGATTTGGCCTGATAGCACTGTATGCAACACTACAATTTTGTACATATTGGGTGTGTAAGTCATCATTGTATCATTATGCTGTACAACACTGTCAATAATATTATATTTCTCACTAGTGCTTATTTCAATCGATTAATCCGTTTTTTATTTTTGTTCATTAATACATGGATCGGATTTAAAAAAAGCATATTTTAATTTCCAACATCATTCTATCAATAAGGTAACTGAGCTTTTTTCAAGGTAAATGGCCATACTTGTACCAAGTACAAACAACTGTGAGCATATTTGTGTCATTTTATTTTGGATTCCATTTGTGAGTTGTTGGTGTTTGGGTACCACTAGGTACAATGGCACAATTATCTTTGCAAATGCATCTGACCCCTCCTCCATCCACGTTTATGTGTCAGAGCTGACAATATTTGACAGTTATTTATTCCTGTTGGTTCAGTATGAAATGTGACATACATACAATGGGCCACAAAAAGCTGTACAAATGGATTTGTCATTTTTAAGTAAGGCACGAGAGAAGGCTGTCACCAGGACAAAGAGATGACCACAACTATTGAAACGCTTTTACCTTCAATCTGCTGCTTGGGATTCCTAGTTATTCTGAAATATGAAGGCTAAATTGTATTATTCTGGCCCATTGGTTTGGAATTATTCAGGATTTGAATCATCTGCATCATTTTGGATTATTTATTGACTGTGAGCATGTCCACTCGAATCCCGTTTCCCCATTGGCACAAAATGGCCATTCTCAGCAACAGAAAGGGCCTTCTTACTTTGATTCCAAATGCATTTGTTACCACAGGTAGGTAAGCTAAAATATATTACAACTGTAGTAGAAATGTGTGTATGACATTTAAATTTATATTATACTTATTTTGACTTATATATTTCTTTGTGTTATCTATATTTATCATGTATGCCCTTATTTGCCTCATAATTCATGAATGAATGAATGAATGAATGAATGCCCTTATTTGCTGAGATCCTATATACCTGTGGCATATGCTACAATAAATTGTGTGCTCACGATATGAGACTGTGCGCGCTGTTGGTGGGCGTGTTTGATTGACTAAGTGGCGATCTTTTACTGAGGTTCCAAACAGCAGGAGTTGAACTGCATGTTCACTCACACATAACATACTGTTGGCAACAGTAGTCAGAGTGGAGGAGACCGCCATTTTTAAAAGCAGGGTAGCTAGCACTGATGGTTTTCACTATAGAAAATTAGATTGAACACGACGTGCACAAAATAAAGTTTGACGTGAAGAAATTGGAAATGTTAATGGAAGACAAACAAATACATGACTCTATCAAGTTCCAGGGGGAAAAAAAGAATAAAAACTATCACTGTAATAATTTGAGGGATGCCAGTAATGCCATCAAAGCCATTGTTTGTTTGGTTGAAGTTCTCCCCAATGCCCATCCTGCATAACATTGCATTTAAAACCTGGGACAGCACACCTGAAAAGATGCTGTAGGAGAGGCCAACACTCGACAATTTACGGAATGCACTGAAATGACTCAGAGCCAAGGAAATACAGAGTTGTCATGGCATATGGCATGACTTGTGACTTGCTTCTAATGAACTATCAATTCGACCATTCAGAAGCTCCGCATGTGCACAGCTGAATAGAGAAGATCACAATAGATTTCAAGTATGTTTACAAGCAGAAACGATCAATTCTCTTTGTTGCCTCAGATTTTGTGTCCTCATCATGATTACTTACGCAGTGAACGTCAGTTGCAGCTATCTTTCGAACACACCATTTAAAGAGGGAAACACATCATCTCAGGTTTTATAAATCATATTGAACATACTGTACTTCATTCTTCTATTTGCCTATAGTCATTACAAAATGAACTGCACAGAAATTGTGTGTTTGGTAAACACAATCCTATTAGCGGATTAGATTTTACATCTGTTTGTGTGTGCAATCAAGTTTGCACTTGGCTTTGCACACGCAAACTTTGAGTAAGTCAGGCCCCTGTAGTTTGTCATTTCCTCATAACAGGCACTCCTGCTTAGGAAAAAAAACAAAAGAAAAAAAACTGTGAATTAGCTCTTTGTTCAGTAATATCAGATAAGAATAAGAAAATCTTACATTGTCTCGCAATGGAGAAATTCCCATTGGAGAAAGTTTAGAAAATAAAACCAGTTTTGTGAGAATGGAAATTAATTTTGACTATTAGAAAGAAATGGCCCTGCATATCACAGGGTAATAAAAATGTCTCTGTTAATTCACATCAGAGCCTTTTGAGCATTTACTTCATGGTTTATTGATGTCAAGATGGCATAATAGACAGCTTTGTGTCCACATTATGCATGACCCTTGTGATTCTAAAAATAATATGGAAGCAGGCTAATCATTTGAGTCTTGTTGTGATCCAAATTGAAGTTGAAAGTCTTGACGATTGTTGTGTGATAAGTAAACAATGGCCGAAGCCAATATTCTTGTTAAGATTTTTACAGTAAGTCGAGAGAGTATACGGAGGATTAGAATCCATCATTACTAAAGCCTATTTCACCCATAAATCCAAAAATAACCACTGCATTCGGCAGGCTTAACTTTCTCTCGTTTTTGGGCGTAGCTCCTTAGGCTCTCAGGGAGGGGAGACACCGTTTAATGCAAAGCATTCGTTGTTACTAAATCTCTTCTTGGGGAGGGGTTACTGACATGGGGGGACAAGTCAAAGAAAAGACAGTTGTGTCAGCAGAAAAAGGGGCTGGCAGTGCTTTTGCATTTCTGCTGCTCAATGGGTGACAGGACGTTTGTCGATATATGGCTCTGTTTTTGTATGGATGTCTTGCCATCTAACAAGGTTACAGTCAGCGAGGAAAAACTGGTTGGGTGCTAGTTATTGCGAGAACTGAACAGGGCGTTGTGACATTTGTGTAGACTGATCAGGTTGGGTTTGGGACAATTTTGTTTAACCATGGCAGTCTTGGACAACCATAGCTGGCAGTACGCCCAAGCAGGGAAAGTCCTGATCAGGCTCTCAGGTAATATATTCCCTTTTTTTGTGGAATACTCATTATGTGTTTATTTGGTTGTTTGATATCATAATCGAAGCATTTCCAAGACCCCATTTGTGTTTTGTGGCTAATAATTCACTGCAGTATGCACAGTTTATTGTGTCCTGAGAATGCTCCGTATTGCTGTCTAGAGTAAACTGTGTTTTGATATTGTTTTCGGCGAGCTGGATCAATATGATTGGAAAATTGTGGAACATTGAATATGTGTGTAAATACAGTAGATAGTGCCATTACATCTCCGATGCTGCAATATTTAAAGGCATGTATCCTGTTTGTCAGCCCCTTGGGTGTATGCTATATACATTCGTGGAAATTACTGACACAGATAGCCTAAATGATGCATCAGTTGCAACTTCTGTTTGGGAACTAATTTGGCAAGTGCAGCAAATCAAGTCGTTCACTGGTGTTGTCGCTAACTGCAAGATTCTTTGTGGTTTAGGTTGTCTGAAAGGGTGTGTATCATGCTATTTTAAGCTTTTTACAGTAAACTATATGAGTATGTATGAATATATGTCATCATCGGCACAATGGCGATCGAATCTCTTCTGAAATCTTTGTTATTTTGGTGGCTGATTTTCAATCACGGATGTACGATACCTGGCTCACTGAAATCCCGCCTCTCCCCATCTGGTTGTCACACCACTTTCATGACATTGTCCAAAATACAAATAGGTCATCATGACAGGCCTTTCACATAAATGTCTTTTTTTTTAAACTTCAGTAAATGTGGCTTATTCATCTATTGTTGACCCTGGACTCAACGTGTTTCTTACGTAAATAAGAAATTATTCAGTACTAGTAGGTGATGAAGAGGGTTGACTGGCTACATTAAACCGTGGAAGGGGAGGCACAGAGAGCGAACACAAACAAAGTCAATGGGAATAACATATGAATAATATGTGTTGATTCAACTCAGAGGAAAGGTTGTTAATCAGGCTTACCAAGGTGTGAAATGAACAAAGAAACAGCTGTAGCACCATCATGAAACCACATGCATTACATAAAGGCTTCGAGAAGACAATGCAGAAAAGTTACTGCTTGAATTATACACTTCACTGTCCTCATAATTAGCTCGATAAAATAGTTTCTCCTTCAATGAAAGCCTCCAGCCGTCTTTTCTCTTGAAGCTGCTTTTAAGTTGCAAACACACCAGGAAAAAAGACCTTTAATTGGATTTGTTCTTTTGTAGAGTATAAAAATGCAATGCAAGGTCCAATTCTCAATGAAATGTTCACTCTATTTTAATAGTAGTCAAGTAAAAAAAAAAATAAAAAAAAAAAATTAATATATATATATATATATATATATATATATATATATATATATATATATATATATATATATATATATATATATATATATAATGTATCACCCTATCATTGCCAAATATTTGGTAATGATACTTCATTTATTAAACAATAATTTATATTTCAACAATATTGATCTCAGAGTTTCAATTCAATTTCCACGAGATGTTGGAGTTGGAATGGGCAGATGTCCCTAATGTGGCCGGTGAGTCCACTGTTTGTTGGCCATGTTGAGATTGTTGTTAAAACAGGACTCATGGCATAGCAATAGCAAAATCCAGTTCTGGCTTGATCAACCTCGAACCGCAGCTGAAATTTCGGCTTCCAAGATGCGTATAGCAGCAGATGCACGGCCGCACGTAATACGTTGAATAGCTACCTGGAACTTGTCATCAAAATCAATTGGGCAGTAGTGCAAATATCAGATAATGACCAGTTATCTGTCAAGTAACGACTTATTTTCCCGGCAGTGACGTTTTTGGGTGGTGGTAGAATCCTGAATGATGTGTGGTTATACTTAACACACATGCGGTTTGGATTGTAATTGCTCCCAATTTGAGGCCACATGGTTATGACAGCGATGACGGGCATCATGTGGTATTCTTGCATGAACAAATGCATCAAATCGAAGCTGACTCTCGGCCTAGAGCAGTGGTTCCCAACCACTGGGCCGTGGACTTGTACCAGAAAATAGGCCACTTGTTACCGGGCCACACAGAGAAATAAATATTTTGTTGAGCATCAGTCTAAAACAATTCTTGATTTGCTAATCGGGTTTATCTGCCTGCACCACTCTAAATTAGGGGTGTGGAAAATAATCGACCCCAAGTTATGTATTTAAATATAAATAGATCATTTTTACATCAATCAGATATTTTTAGTTTTAGTATTAATTTTAGTTTTATTTTAAATTGTGTATTTTTAGAGTGCAAATTCAAAAAAGGTCACAAAGTATTGTGGAATAAAATAAAGTAAACTTCTCTTTCCTGCGGTTGGCGAGCAGATCAGCCTACTGCCCGAAGACAGCTGGGATAGGCTCCAGCGCGCCCGCGGCCCCGACACGATAAGCGGTTTGTATAATGGATGGATGGAAACTACACTTCCCAAATGACTGTTCGACCTTCTTTCTTCTTGTGGCCACACAGTCAAAGCTCATTTGAAATTGATTGATAAAGACAAAAACAAAGGACATTTTCATTGTAATCATAGTTACCAGTAGTCAGTTTTAGAAACGTAAAATGTCTTGTTTAATTTTGTGAACAGAATGATGTCCAATTTTAGTTCTAGTTATTTGGTTTGTTTTCCTTAACTACAATAACATTGGTTGCTATATGATTTACAACCTGCCGTGTGGCCAGCTAACAAGATGATGGATGTGTCTTTTGCGAACATACTTTTCTATCCATCCATCTTCTACATCAAATTAAACAGAAGAAAAAAAAGTCCACGGTGACCAAGAGTATAAATTGCAGGCAATATTACTCGGTCTGTGAGTGTCTGGAAAATGGATTGCTCTCATTGTGAGTGTGCTATGCACAAGCAGCCTGTGATTGAAAATGTGTGATTCATGCTTGGCAGACTTGTAAATGAGTTTATTTGAAGTGACGAGAGATGATTGCTTCTGTGGTTGTATTGTTACATTTGTGTTTAGTATTTGCACTTATCGGTGATGATGACCATTTCATGAATGACAGTGCAAGCTAATACCTGTGTCCTGCGATTTTTTTTTTTAATTGTTGAGGTTATCGGTTACGTTTCTTGCAAGTATGTCATTTGGTTGGGTTGAAGTTCATCGTCAGCAGTTTATGTTTGGCCGATGTCTTACGGCTGATTGACACAAATCAGGGGATAATGTTGGATGTGCATAAAAGGTAGATACTTGAGTTCATCTAAAATTAGGAACCGGATTATACAACACATTTGTGTTACAGTAGCTCAGAGAAAACAGCAATGGAGGACTATGTATCGGATACATTATACTAAATTCAACAGTATTCATTTTCTGCTTGTTCTCTACATGAATAAGTTACAGTATAGTTCAAGTATGCTGGAATTGAAAAAGTTACTGATTCTGGAACTGAAAGAGAAGGTCGGGCAAGGCACATGGCAACCAACATACTGTATTGTGTCATCATAATGTGATAATCTTATAGTATTACAGTACTTTATACTTGCTCTACAATATATAGTTACTTGCATAGAATATTAAAACAGAAGAAATTTGGATCGCTTGGGTTGTTAAAATACAACCCATAATGTGTTCAATTATTCACAGGATACTTTGCTCCAACCTTTTTTGGCCTCGACCTGTATCCTTCGTGCTGCAGTTTCTGAAATATATTTGGCAGAACATGAGAAACTATTTGTTTTTGTATTAATTTGATCATCCACTGACAAATATTTTAAACTATCATTTTGTGATGCCAAATTTAAAAGTGGAATCTCCCCAAGGTGTCTTTATTGCACCTTTTCCGGTGTCTCCAAGTGCTTCACATCTGTGGACCGCATGATCTCGGTCCAACAAAGGCTGTAAACCCTGAATTGAGACACAGCAACTGTTTTGTTTTGACATGATCCGAGCCTCGAAATTTGGTGAAACCAACGTGTCCTCGTAAAAGTCTATTCTGGTACGGTAAAGAATGATGTGCAGCATTTACATAAGGTGATACATACTGTCTGAAGTTGTACAACACATCTCAACACTTATCCTGCTTTCAAGTATGATTCATTCATTCATTCATCTTCCTAACCGCTTGATCCTCACTAGGGTCGCGTGGGGTGCTGGAGCCTATCCCAGCTGTCTCCGGGCAGTAGGCGGGGGACACCCTGAATCGGTTGCCAACCAATCGCAGGGCACACAGAGACGAACAACCATCCACGCTCACACTCACACCTAGGGACAATTTAGAGTGTTCAATCAGCCTGCCATGCATATTTATGGAATGTGGGAGGAAACCAGAGTACCCGGAGAAAACCCACGCAGGCCCGGGGAGAACATGCAAACTCCACACAGGGAGGCCGGAGCTGGAATCGAACCCAGTACCTCTGCACTGTGAAGCCGATGTGCTAACCACTGGACTACCGGGCCGCCGCTTTCAAGTATGAAGATTGTTAAATTTGAATACGTTGAGCCTGTGGAATATCAGATGTTCTCACATCAAAGGTGATTTTTGAGAGCACGAAAATGAGAGTTCACAGTAAATGTGTGACTTGCATCTGTGATGTTGAATAAGTCCAGTTATGTGTAAAGAGTAACGGAAGAGGCTAGAAACTGGTGATAAATATCTAATATGGTTGCCTTGTTTTTTTTTTCCTCCCCGTTTTCAAGACACTGTGTACTACATTTCTGATTGTTCGATTCCAACCATAGTATTGGTTGTTCACTAACACAGACTTTTCTTTATGTATCGCATGTTTCCATCATAGTTGGTCTTCCTTAATGTCTTGTATTTAAGAGAAGAAACACACACACACACACACACACACACACACACACACACACACACACGCACACTTTCCGCACCATAATGCAAGCCTAAAAGCATTCAATTTTCCCAAAAGCCGACAGTGCTCCCTATAATCCGATGCGCCTTATATATGGTGTTCGTTACAGTCTCTTTATAGTCCCCATTTAGTTGTTTCCCTGTTTGCGTTCCTATGCCATCTACTCGTGATTATTAGCAGGAACCAATTGCAACATAAAAGGATTCTGCCCGACACTAATTGGCATGTGCATTCACCAACACACACTCAAACAGACAACTGCATTGTGAGCTCTGCGCAGCCATTATGAAAAGATGATAATACGAAAAGCATCGTTAACTACTGACTAAATGAAGGAAAGAGGAGACAAGCAAGACTTCCAAGGATATTGAGCCCCTTGTAGATGTGAGCCCATGAGGTTCCTGTGCCTTTTTTGTAGAATCTGTTGTCTTCATAACGTTTGTCTTTCATTTACTGTTTTGTAATGCCATTTGTATTTAGAAATTGTATGTCTGTGTTCGTGACCAGTTCACACGGCTTGCCAATGAATAAAGCCTGTGTTTTTATGGACTGTCATGCTTCATGCTCCATCCTGAGTGAGCTACATATGAATCAATATTATGATTTCTTGGATGTACTATTTTAAAAGACAAGCACGGAGTCCAGGGACCCCACACAAGAAATATGACCTAGCGACCTACCAACACTCGGACTGGATTTGCAGGATACCGATCCATGCAAAAAGCAAAACAACTGTCAAAGGACCTGTGACAAAAATGTTTTCAACTTTGTAAAATTAGGCTAAGGAATGTTGAAAAGCGATCCAAAAAGACTTGAAATAATGATAAAGTGGAAGACTTGTGTTTCTGTTGATGCCAAGCAATGGTCAGGTAGACCAAGAGAATTCAACCACAACTGCCATCTCTGGGAGTGTGGCTTCGATTTTCTTGAAAGAAAAGTATGCATTATACACATTCTGCCAGAGAATGTAAAGTGCATTTGTACCCATTATAATCCCCTTTTTGGGAGTATATGACATGAGAAATTGATGGATGAATGAATGAAAAGATAAAAAACTCAAGACTAATATAATATATAGTCTTATATATATAGTAATATATACATATTATATATATTATAGTCTTAATATATAGTCTCTCTCTCTCTCTCTCTCTCTCTCTCTCTCTCTCTCTCTCTCTCTCTCTCTCTCTCTCTCTCTCTCTCTCTCTCTCTCTCTCTCTCTCTCTCTCTCTCTCTCTCTCTCTCTCTCTCTCTCTCTCTCTCTCTCTCTCTCTCTCTCTCTCTCTCTCTCTCTCTCTCTCTCTCTCTCTCTCTCTCTCTCTCTCTCTCTCTCTCTCTCTCTCTCTCTCTCTCTCTCTCTCTCTCTCTCTCTCTCTCTCTCTCTCTCTCTCTCTCTCTCTCTCTCTCTCTCTCTCTCTCTCTCTCTCTCTCTCTCTCTCTCTCTCTCTCTCTCTCTCTCTCTCTCTCTATCTATCTATATATATATATATATATATATATATATTATAGACTATATATATATGGAAAGTAGCCACAATAAAATGGCTAACTTTGTTGCAGATGTCCACATTGATCCACCTTGCTAAGACTGGCATGCATGCGTGAGTGTGAATGAAATATTTACCTTTCCCTCTCAAGTAATACCAAACTGTTGGTAAAAATTGGCTCAATCTAAGCTGCCCGCATTGTGTTGGCCTAAATAAAAGTGTCTTATTAATTTAACTTTTCAATGCTCTGCAGGTCCTTTCATTTCTCATTGTTCGTGATGCACCCTTGTCTTTCTGACCTCTTCGCTTGTGCTCTTTGCTTAGGCTTTCATCGCAATGAAGACATGAAGGCTATTGATGTGCTTCCCATCCTCAAGGAGAAGGTGGCCTTTCTCTCAGGTCAGACACATCAGATTACCACATCATACAATGACAGAACTGTGCTGCTTAAGCGCATGATGCTGCATAATTTGTTTTGTACTCCAGAAGTGACTGCCTTATGCAAATGAGCCACTTCTAACCCCACACCCCTCCACCCCCGTCCTGTCGGACGAACGTCGAATATGCTTTTGTTTCCTTGACAACCAGGTGGTGGGATGAGGAGAATATCTACTGATAGCCCAGAGTGGGATGGGGAAACAAAGTGTCTTAGAAAGAAAAGAGCAAACACATTCCAAGATATACATTTATTTTCCACTCGCTGCAATAGCACTTCATGTTCCAGTTGCCGAATTATGTTTTTAGTTAGTTAGTATGCATATCCGTGCCTGTGGAGCTTGCAGTGGTAATAATATTAAGGCTTAGTCGTTTTAAATTATATTAATTTTGATATTGAATTTACTTCATATTGGGACTATTTTTTATGCTTATTCTTCAAAAAATAATGCTGTCTTTATCAAAACATATCCTTGTATCTCAGGTCAAAATATCTGCTCTGTACCAAGAGGGAACTCTTCAGAGTACTGTATAGATGGGCATTACAACACTGGTCTGCATGAAAAAATGAACAAGAATGACATATACAAATATTTTCTTGATCAGTTTTTCACCCGGGAACACTGCGCTCTACTAACGCTTAAGCTAGGCTCCAAGAGCAATACCTGAACCGCCAAGGAATTCATAGAGCAGACGGTATCTATTAGAGAACTCTGAAGAGGAGATTTCACCTCGCGGTCGTAGGAGCATCTGGAGATAAACAAATGAGATTTAGATTCTACATCTGAAATGTCCCTAGAAAATTGTGTTAGCGATTTCGTTTAAGCAAAAAATTCAAATAAACGATGCAGGCCGGTGTAATCAGTGAATTGATGAAGTAATCGTGAAAAATGTTGTGAGTTCGGCAACATATCTTGTTGATTTATCGTTTCTTGAAACAAGTCTAAGGCACTGCTTCGATGCACCCGGCAGAGGTGCTTGTCAGTGTGCCGAAAATAGTTTGGTGTCAAGAAAAAAAACATGACATCACCTATGGGAACTTGAGCTCGATCCATGCACACCTTGACTCCTCCAAGCAAGAGTATTTATTCTGTTCAGTCCAACACTGGCATTGAAACAGAAGGTGGGAACATTTCCCCATAGCTAATCAAGCAAATGTTCCATCCATCATGTATTTCAGATCTGGCATTAAATCTCTCTCTTGAAACATGCGCAGGAGGTCGAGACAGACGAGGAGGTCCTGTTCTCACTTTTCCAGCACGAAGCAACCATGATAGAATACGAGCGGAAGACCTGCGCAGGCTCGTAGCCTACCTGGCCACAATTCCCAGGCAAGAAACACACAAAGCATTTGTGCCTACATCCGGTAGACAGCAACAATCAAAGAAACATTTACAGTAAGCGTGGTTGCGGTGCTTGGTTGATAAATGCTCTAAACCAGCATTCCAATGACAAAAGTGGTGGAGTGCATTCACTGTGACGATAAACATCTAAACTTAAGGTGCTGTACGTCAGTATTCTTTTAGGCTTACATGCAAAAAAATAAAAATAAACAATATTCTTAACACACCAATGGCGTCTTAATTTGTCTTTCCTTACTTTTTTCGAGTTGACATGTTTTCAGATTGTTTTGCTGTCCATTTCCTATAATTCTGTGAAGTTTAAGTATTCTTTCAAAATATTAACATACTCAAAGTGACTCTCGTATCATTTTGTATTTTTCTCATTTTACTCATTGCCTTAGTGAGTGGGTTTCGGTTCATGAGGGGTTTTTTTTCCTTGCGCTCTCTCTATATCTCCCTCTCTCTCTCTCTCTTCCCCCTCCCCTCGCTTTTCTATCGAGTCCTTTGGCGGCTGTGGATCTGTTTTCATAGTGAGGTCAGAGCGAGTTAGAGCAGGAGGCCCTGTGTCTGTTTTGCAATCCTAACTGGACAGATTCTGATTTAAACCTTTTAACACCGAAAAATTACCTTTTATGGACTTAAAAGGCAGTGGCACTCATGGTAAGCAGCGGTGGAAACGGAATGCTCAACTGTTGCAACTAGATGTGCTTTGGGATCTTGTAACTCCATTTACATGGTGTTATCTTGAGCAGTAGAGTTTTGCCTTTTTGTTTTCTTCCTGAGGAACTGCAATGTGACGTGGTTCCTCACAAATAGGGGTATGAAAATGTCACGTGATTTCTGATTGTGTGATCTGTCCTGCAGTGAGGAGGTGGTCAGACATGGCTTCACAGTCATCGTGGACATGCGTGGCTCCAAATGGGACAGCATCAAGCCCCTGCTGAAAATCCTTCAAGAGTCCTTCCCTTCCTGTATCCACGTCGCCCTCATTATCAAGCCAGATAACTTCTGGCAGAAGCAGAGGACCAACTTTGGCAGCTCCAAATTTGAGTTTGAGGTAGGGGGTATACATGGCTGTTTAAAAAATGCACAACTACTTCACTTGACTGGCCTGGATTTAGTAAATTGTACATATGGACATTGTATTATGATTGACTTTTTTATGAAGCTTTTCTTTTAGAAAGTTAGTTTCATATCAGTGCTAATTGCATTGCTGCTCGGTGACAGTGGCTCTGTTCTGTCCCATGTGGTCATGTGAGACTGGTATATTTAGTCCTGACCCAGTTACTATGGAAACGGGATATATAGGACATCATGTTGCATTTCACCCTAGTGGTGATTTGGACTAGGACAACCTACTACTTGTTTAAAACTAGCAGCTAAATTGAAGTTGGCATGGAACAAGTAGTATTCCCCCCCCCCCCCCCCCATCATTTAGGGCCTCTTATAAGTGTTATTACCTTCTGGCATTTATTTATACATTTATTGTATACTTATATGAAGTTTAACGTATACAAGTCAAAATAACTAAGTATGAAAATCAAAATATCAGTGTAAAATACAAAACTGTGTTCTAAGTCTCTACGTATATATTAGTTTATCAAAGTACCCAAGTTTAAGCCAAATTATAAAAATGTGTGCCCCATTGTAAGAGGCTAAACAACTAAATACACAAATGTGCTTGATTAAAAATCGGAAGGTATTGACACGTTTATGCCTGAACAAAAAAAATGTATATATATATTTTTTTAAATAAAAGTGATTTCATCAGCTGCTATTTCTACTTTAAAGTTAATACATA
Organism: Hippocampus zosterae; assembly: GCF_025434085.1. NCBI lineage: Eukaryota > Metazoa > Chordata > Actinopteri > Syngnathiformes > Syngnathidae > Hippocampus > Hippocampus zosterae. The sequence continues at coordinate 15,548,172 of NC_067455.1, forward strand.
CAAAATTGAGATAAACCGGGGCATATGTTGTGCATTTCTATCATTTATAAACCGTACACATGTAATTCTTGGTTTGTTCCTCTGTCTAATTAGCGATGACAATGCCAGTTACATGAAGTGCCTGGAATGTTTTCACACCTGTCCAAACAGTCGCTGTGAAAATCCACACGAAGCTCTACATTCTTTGTGGTGGTGAAGTTTAACTGTGGGAAATATTTTGACATATTAGAGGTTTGTTTTTTTGGGGTTGTGACGTGGTTGGTGATTGCTGTCCTTTTAACCTTCATTCTGTTTCTGTATGCTTTTTGACCCCAACAGACAGTAATGGTCTCTTTAGAGGGTTTATCCAAAATTGTGGACCCGTCCCAGCTGACAGCAGACTTCGATGGCAGCTTAGAGTACAACCATGATGATTGGATTGAGGTTTGTCTGCTTTCTCGAACCGAAAACCAGCATTTAGTTCACACAAATATTCGGAGTTGAGATTTAGACTCACTCAACATATATTTCCAAGTTTACATTTTTTTTTCATTTTTCCATAGGTGCGGCTGTCATTTGAGACCTTTGCCAGTGATGCAGCTCGAGCTTTGGCACGCCTGGAGGAGCTGCAGGAAACTCTGTCTCAGAGAGATCTCCCACGGGACCTGGAGGGGGCTCGGCGGCTCATGGAGGAACATGCGGCACTGAAAAAAAGGGCCACCAAAGCCTCAGTGGAGGAGTTGGACACGCAGGGACGCAGGCTACTGCAAAGGCTGCAGTCTCAAACTATGGGAAGCGGGACCGGTGTCGAAAGCGTGTATGGAAACCGAATTGGCGGTGCGAGTGGAGAATCCAATGATCACCACCATGGCTTCTACACGCATGCAGATGCTCACAACCTAGGAGCTAAAGTGACTAGTTTATTGGATAAGCTTCACGGGACGCGCCAGAACCTGCAGCAGTTGTGGCACATGAGGAAGCTAAAACTGGACCAGTGTTTCCAGCTGCGTCTTTTCGAACAGGATGCAGAAAAGGTCAGCATGCCTTTTATGTACTTTCAAATAGGATGACACATCGTTACTGTTTGTATCAGTCATGAGATCAGTCAAATTTTCGCCAAATCTTCATGTTATTTTGGAGCTTCTGGAAGACATGACTTCACTGACCTCCATATTTTTAAGTCTGTCGAACAGTTTTGATAAGCATGCTGGTTTAAGAGTAAGAATACCTTTATTTATCTTAGTAATGTATTGCTTGCCTGATTGTGGTCACTGCAGACAGAAGAAAAAATACAGTATTGTTTTGATTAGATACTCCTAGGTATGATCAGGCCCGCAGTGGTCAATCTGGAGCACAGGAAAATTTCTGGTGGACCAGGCTGGATTATAGGCTGTTAGGGACTGCTGTCACCACACTATTTTATCCATCCATCCATCCATCCATCCATTTTCTGAACCGCTTGATCCTCACTAGGGTCGCGGGGGGTGCTGGAGCCTATCCCAGCCGTCTTCGGGCAGTAGGCGGGGCACACCCTGAATCGGTTGCCAGCCAATCACAGGGCACACAGAGACGAACAACCATCCATGCTCACACTCACACCTTGGGACAATTTAGAGTGTTCAATCAGCCTGCCACGCATGTTTTCGGAATGTGGGAGGAAACCGGAGCACCCGGAGAAAACCCACGCAGGCCCGAGGAGAACATGCAAACTCCACACAGGGAGGCCGGAGCTGGACTCTCAAGTGGTGAACTGAAAAAGACTAGTATTAGCCATTAAACTCCTGTGCTGAAAATGACTCCTGCGCCGGCTCTGGGTATGACTATGTGTGTAAAAACAGTGGAAAATGTGAGTGATTGCATGTTTTTCATCAGTATTCCATGAGAGTCGAGTGGCATGCGCAGAGCTGATAAATGCAGCTATAAGCGCTGCGCAGAGCTGTGGGGAAATGCAGAGGCCTGCTGTGCAACGTCTCAGGGCTGTAATTTAACACACATTTCCATTCACCAAGCACGTCAACGTGAAGGGACCCACTGACACTGATGCAAGATTGGCAGCATGCCTGACATGGTGCATACAGGTTTTGGAAAGTACTTGCATTTTGGATAACGCACACTTGAAATGCTATCACAACATAACAATTAAAATAATAATAATAACAGCACTGTGTGTAATGGTGCTCTTTCTGACCTTTTAAATTGAGAAAATGAAAATATATACATGTATACATCTACACATACTGCACAACGTGCATTTTTCTTCTACCTTTTGTATTGCAAAATCATCTCTTAAGTTTTAAGACAAAATAGTTTTGAAAATGCATACATCTGTACTAATCTTTACTTAAAACTGCAAAAGCAGGTCACTGAAATTTCCTGAAAAGTGCTTGAATTTGGCTCTTCGGCTCTTGTCTCATTTCTCCTCACATAAGATCATGCAATTGTCGCTAATGTTGTGTACAGCTTGTACTTACTGTCGTTATGCTCCTGGTATCAGTGATTGTTATAGTTAGAATCTTTCGTAAAGCATTTCATTCAGCCACTTCTTAAAACAGGGCACATTTGGTCCATTGCAGGGCCTTCACCAGACCTCAGTCTTAAGGGGAGCACATAAAATTCATAGCAGGTCTCAATTATTACTGCCCTACAAACAACTGCATGCGTGCGTGCACGTGTGGCTCGAATCTACGTGTGCAAACACACATCCTAGTACATGCTTCAAACCTACGTTGTGGCTTGAGAGGCTGTTGCACATTAGATTCCCATCAATCAAACAAAATGCCCATGTTTCTGTAGATTTCCAATGTCTTAGTGATAAACATTTTAACACTAGCATTTCTAAACCCAAAAATAGAACCTATGATCATAGGGGAGTTCTGCTAGTTATTCACTGATTCAAGTAAATGAGCTGTCTTCACACTCGTGTGCTGACCAAATATCACCTGAGGCTATTCTGCAGAATACTGTAGGAAATCCAGCTTTAACAAAATATCTTGTTTCAGTGGAGTAATGTATTAAAACAGTAGACTCACAAGAATATTAATTTAACAAAACAAAAAGGCACTTCAGTCTTGAGTTTTCGTTCTCATAATTGTTTTCTTCTCCATCCTGTGTTCCCCCAAGGAACAATTAAGGAACTCAGTCAACTTTGCATAGCGTCTCCTCATACATTTGTTAGTTTTTTTTTGTTTTGTTCTTGCGCGTGTGTGTGTGTGTGTGTGTGTGTGTGTGTGTGTGTGTGTGTGTGTGTGTGTGTGTGTGTGTGTGTGTGTGTGTGTGTGTGTGTGTGTGTGTGTGTGTGTGTGTGTGTGTGTGTGTGTGTGTGTGTGTGTGTGTGTGTGTGTGTGTGTGTGTGTGTGTGTGCGTGTGTGCGTGTGACACTGAAATATATACCTGTATGCGCGGGCTTTGCACTGTGACCTTTAACGTGTGTCATCATTGTCGTCAGCTCAGATTTGTAATCGTAACACACCTCTCGGTCTAATGACTTCAACCACAACGATGAGAGACACACAAATTAAAGGGATGTCTTATTGTTTGCTTCTTCAACTGGGGCTTAATTCAATCCCATTTTAGCGTCAAACACTTTTCTATGATACGCACTTATTTAGGACCATCTTTCGAAATGCTTCTCGCTCCAAAAAAGTTACAATGACAAACCTACTGCTCTGTCCCTGCTTGGATGAGAGCTGTGTGCAGCAGCGGAGACGTGTCTCTGGGTGTCTGCGTGTCAGACGAACTGGATCGCAACTTAAAAAAAAAAGTGCAGCATTGTTAAATATAAAACTAAGCTGCTACTGGACTATTTCACAAGATATTTGCACATTTGGATTATGTTTTAGCTTTGTGCCCTTTAAATGTTCACAAAATAATTGAACCAATCTTTTTCAATCCCGATCATGCTCTTCCTGTGGACTAGTGGCCAATGATGTGACTTGGAGTCCTTAAGGACCTGGGTTCAAATTCAGCCACTTTGTGGCAGCACGGTGGACGACTGGTTAGCACGTCCGCCTCGCAGCGCAGATGTGCCCGGTTCGATTCTGGCTCTGGCTTTCCTGTGTGGAGTTTGCATGTTCTCCCTGCCCCTGCGTGGGTTTTCTTTGGGTACTGTTTACATTGTTTACATAAATGGAACATTCTGAATTGTCACTCGGTGTGATTGTGAGTCATGAATGTTTGTCTATATGTGCCCTGCGATTGACTGGCAACCAGTTCAAGGTGTCCCCCGCCTATTGCCCAAAGACAGGTGGGATGGGCTTCAGCACGCTCACGATCCTCGTGAGGATAAGCAGATTAGAAAATGAATGGATGGATGGATGGATGGATTGATGGATTTCTGATCACCTTATGGGACTGGGACATCCTTACAAATTAATAATCATTGTCCAAGTTAACATACTAGGACTAGGTCACCTTTTATCCAATGATAAAAGTTACATTAAAATAAAGAATAATTTCCTGAAAATCGAGCCTCAAGTGGGGGCGGGGCATAAGCAACTTGGTGGACGGGCACAGCCCCCAATGGCCCACCCTTGGTGATAGGTCTGGTCCATAGTGTCGCCTAATTGTTTCTAATTCCCCTTTTTTTGTGCGTAGATGTTCGACTGGATCATGCACAATAAGGGGCTTTTCCTCACCAGCTACACAGAAATTGGGGGAAACCACCAGCATGCTGCCGAACTGCAGACCCAGCACAACCACTTTGCAATGAACTGCATGGTAAGACGCTGCCTGTGTTGTGCAAATGTATGTACGTACACCCCCCAACCCACACACACACACACTCTCTCGAAAAGCTGCAATCGCCAACCATCATCATTACTGTCATTCACAGTAACGAGTAACACTCCGCGCTCACACAAACACACACACACACACTCCCTCCTCTTCTCCGTCTTTCTCCCAAACCCTTCCTCTCTCTTTGGCTGTGACTTGCCACTGTGTCTGTCCTGTTATTCAGCTGTTTGCCACTCAGCCTCGCTCTGTCATATCTTATCACAGCTCTGTCCCCATAATTGACCCATATTGCCAGCCTACCCCTCCCAAAGCGGTGTGCTGCTCTTTGCTGCCCCTGTTGCAGAAGCCAGTCGCAAACTACTCAAGGACATGAGATTGTATTGACCCTGCGCTGCAACACGATTCTGCTCTGCTTGTTCACATTCCAAAAAAATCTGAGCCCAATGCATATTCTCAGTGTAACGACAGAGTGTAAAATCAATGTTGATCATGCATTTTGAGCAATCACATGTATGTGTTTGAATGTTTCTCACATAAGATCTCATGGGCCGCAACGTGAGGTACTACTGCAGTAATTCATGTATGATGCATCCATGATATCAAATTCAATCCAAGAACAGCATTCTCAAATCACTTTGCTCAGTTTGTCTTCTAATCGTCTACATGTACAATTCACAACATAGAGTTAAATGTCTTATATTGGATTGAATCATAATCAGAATTTTCAACAGTTTGTGTGCGCGAGTGCGTGCAGAACAGGCCACTCAAGATGTTCATGTGTGTTGTGTTCTAAAATCATTGTCTCCTTGTAATTTGAAGTGTTGAAAGGTTGCTTAACTTTTAACTTTTCATCACAAGCTAGAACATCTGCACTCTTATTCGTACAGTCACACTCTCGCATTAAGATTGAATTAAGTAGTCAAGCTGATATGCGTTCGGATATGTTACTGGTCTATAACTATGCATTTGTAGTACTTTTTGAGAGGTAGCACTTTTGAAACCACTCTTGTGTAGGTAATCCGAATGTTTTAAGGTGTCAATCAAACCACTGGATTTATTTAAAACCATTGCTAATGGCCTAAGGGGCAAGCAACAGTGCCTAAATCCTCGTGCTCTACTATGACTGGCGTGAAGGTACCCATGCCAGTGAGTAATGTCAGCTTGAGCCCTCTCCAGCAAAATTGCCCAAAGCCAGTTGAGTTAACACTATGGGTCAAAATGAAACAATTGCTCCTGAGACAACAGTCGTACAAAAGACAGATGGGCCTGCAGTATAAACGTGTTCATATAAGAATAAAACACACACACAGGCTCGTTCAAAGTGACCACCCCTTCTCCCACCGGAAGCCGCGTTTCCCTTTCCTGTGGCCTTCGTGACTGAATGGAAACAGTGGGTGAAAGAACAATGCGTGAGCAAGTGTGTTTGTTTTATGTTGTTACTGAAGCTAAAGCAAAACGACAATTAAATCACTGATGTTTTACAGTTAACACTTTGCATGTGTCTTTTAGAGTCACGCAAATGATTTGTAATTGCCAAATAGATATGCAGCAAACATCTTTTGTATGTGTGAATTTCGGCGAGACTAACAGCGGTTTTTTAAACCTTTGCCACTGACACATTTTAGATGTACCGTAGAGAAAATTGAATATAATGGAGGAAGACTTTGATAGCGTTCTGCAACTGAAATAGATGTGATGGGATTGTGAAAATTTCCAAAAGAGGTTTTCTGTAAAATTATAGTGCCTGACTTCACAGTGCAGAGGTACCGGGTTCAATTCCAGCTCCGGCCTCCCTGTGTGGAGTTTGCATGTTCTCCCCAGGCCTGTGTGGGTTTTCTCCGGGTACTCCGGTTTCCTCCCACGTTCCAAAAACATGCGTGGCAGGCTGATTGAACTCTCTGAAATTGGTGTGATTGTGAGTGTGGATGGTTGTTTGTCTCTGTGTGCCCTGCGATTGGCTGGCAACCGATTCAGGGTGTCCCCCGCCTACTGCCCGAAGACAGCTGGGATAGGCTACAGCACCCCCCGCGACCCGAGTGAGGATCAAGCGGTTCGGAAAATGGATGGATGGATGGATTATAGTGCCTTGGCAAAACACCCCCCACCCCCGCTCAGAAAAAAAAAAAACATGCTCATGTTTGGCCTGAATGTCCAATTCTTTAGTTCACTTACAACACAAGTCATTACGCTTTCTGAATGCCTCGTTGTCTCTGTCTTCTTACATTTCCCGCTTTGACTTGACCCCTGCCCTCATCAGGTTTAAATTAGGAATACCGGCGCCCTCTCCCTACCGCAGCTCTCTCTTGATCCATCAGTTTCAGATTAAGCCTTTACCGCCGGCTGCTTTCTAGTCGTCCAGCCACTGTTATTTAATCTCATTCATAATGTCTTACAGATGGTACAAAAGGCCTTCAGGTGCATTGGTTGCAACCTGGGAACTCTATGCCCCTGTTTCTCTCTTGATGTCTGTGTGCATGTGTACGCAAAGCCCCCCCCAAGTTTCTTGCAGCATTATGCCTTGAAGCCACCATTCATAAAATCGCTTCTCCTTGGATGTTTGATTTGTAAAATTGTATAATAGGATTAAAGTTCCTCTATGCACTGCTGTTCTTTACCGACTGCTGTGTGTTTGAGGACTGTTGGACTCCACAAGTGCTCATGTGAGCTTAAGCTTTAAGCATACTGCTGCTTCACAACATCACGCCGAGTGCACCATGGTTGACACCCAGTATCTAGACTTGACTTGGCTATAAATCAGTCATGCATAACATCGCATTTTGTCCTAACATGAGAAAATCTGTTCCCATGCTTTTCGGTTCAGAACAGAGTGCATCACTGATCCCAAATGGCTTTATAGTTTTGATGGAAGCTCATCATTCAGGAAGCAGAAACCGCCCTGTGCTTCTTTGGGGGCTGTTGTCAATATTTTGTTAATCTTTCCTTCCCATTGTGATCAAGACAAGCAAAGTAAGAAGCCTAATACGCGCCAGGAGCAGTAATTGAATCGAATAATGGGCTGTTACCAGTGTGTTAATTAGTGTTCGCTGATCTGTGCGTGCCTATCTACACCCAACAGCTTGAATCCTCGCTCTTTAAAAAAAGAGAAAAAAAAGAGAGAGACATTTGAGGGGCATTTTTTTTTCTTGTTACTCACATGGGGGAATGTGTCCCATGTTGATTACTTGTCCCAAATATGTATGCAAACATGCATGGAGAAGAATTGACTTGAACTCCCTCTCGTTTTGCTTTGTGCTATGCGATTCCATTTGTGGCATGCAAAATAAATGCCACATACTTTAGGGTTTCCACCTCCCTTGGGTGCATGACTTTTTTCTTATCCCTTTCTTAAAAATGCTTGAATGTCAAGCTTGCATTTACAAATGGTAGATAATTAAGGACTAAAATGAAACGTTTGCATTAATGTGTGCGTAAAAATGGTTTTCCTTCTTGTTTATATCCCTCCATGTTTTTGTGTTTCAATGGAATCATGTAAAATCATTTAGACATAGACTTCAGAAATATCAAATTCACGGCTACCCTTAAAGTGCTCGAATTTTACCTTCAAAAATAAAATAACAAGAGTCCAAAAAGTACACTTTTTATCAGAAGCACAACATCACACTCGCTCAGGGGTGCCCAACCGGTGGATCGCGGTCTGGTCCCAAGTTGACCGCGAGAGGGGTGTGTGTTATTAATATTATATAAATTTATGTTAATGTACACTGCACCCCATGCATCCGATGACTATCACTTTAACAAAAAAAGAAAACATTTTAAAAAAGCAGGTCACCATTAACCTACAGTGGTGCTTGACCTACATCACCGGCAGTTATGAGCAGTCAGCAGTCTGCAACTGCAGCTTGCCAAAACGGTACATGCAAGCTATCATAGTGATGTTCATGCAGTTAACACTCTGCCAAAGTGTGTCCCATGGCTCCGTGTCAGGTCTCCACTAAGCAAGGCAGTGATTTCCTTTTCACAAACTCACTTGTACCTACTTTATTTGTTGTTGTTGTTTTTTTTTTTTTTTAAGTGTGCGTATGTGCGCGTGTGCGGTAACGGTTCGATCGGGGGAGATTGGCTGCTTGAAAAATCAATCTTCGGTCAAAAAAGGTTGCGCACCCCCGTTTTAGCTTCTAGGCACAGTTAAAGTGGACCAGATAAGCAAACATGACAGGACTCAGTATGTGCTGATAGCAGCTGTTGTTTATATTTTACTGACATAGCCTTGATTGTGCAGCGTTTTAATCAAACAGCAGTGTCCACTCTATGTTGTGCCATCTGTTTTCCATCATAATTGATTCAGAATAAGAATACCATCAGAGACGACACAAAATACTCGCCCGCAGTCATTCCTGTCAAATTATAAATGTCATCCAAAGCTTTGTTTTCTTACGTACCGTACTCTCTCTCTCTCTCCATGTTCACAGAATGTGTATGTGAACATCAATCGGATTATGTCAGTAGGAAACCGGCTCCTGGAATCAGGCCACTATGCCTCCCAGCAGATCCAGCAGATTTCAGGCCAGTTGGAGCAAGAGTGGAAGGCCTTCGCTGCAGCACTGGACGAACGCAGCACCCTCCTGGAAATGTCTGCCAGCTTCCACCAGAAGGCTGACCAGGTATTCACATGCACATGCGCACATATACACACACACGCGCGCACAGTAAGCTAGCTATCTAACAGTCACAGAAAATTTCTATTTGTGTATTTGAAGGCTTCTAACTTATTATGAAAAATACACAGAAAAAAACAATAAAGCAGACTGTCAGATGCTTGCATGATGGAGAAAAAAATTATAATCTTTATAATTAATCAAGTATTCTCAGTCCCAATCAAACCAATTTCAAAGTGTGTTGCCCACTGTTAAATATTTGGGGATGTATGTACATAGAAAAAAACAGTACTTTACTCTTTTTCTGGCTAAATTAATTGCATTCAACTCGTGTGTGTGTGTGTGTGTGTGTGTGTTCTTTATCTCCTCAGTACATGAGTAAAGTGGAGCCCTGGTGCAAAGCATGTGGTGAGGGAGAACTGCCCTCAGAACTTCAGGACTTGGAAGACACGATCCACCGCCACCAGGGCCTATATGAGCACGTTACTACTGCGTACTCCGAGGTCAGCACACATATTCAGACCCACTGTACTGAGCTCATAAAATGCAAGCGGAGATACTACGTAGGCTACAACCGGCACGAAGCGAAATCATAATCACCTACAGAAAGATAGAATATGTCATGCTTGGCTGCGATAATGATTTTTCATTAGTAGCAGGGATCACAATTTGATATTATGTTAATTATTCGTGTATTAGAGACAATGTTGGATTATGTGCTCCATGAGAAAATTTCAGACAGTAAAAAAAAGCAAACAGAAAATCTCCCATTTCAGCAACCATGCTAACCATGCTAACTACATGCTATCACAACAATAAAAATTGTTGCACACTTTTAAAGACAAAATCACAAGTAGCTGATGGCGGATGGTTGTTTTGGGTAGCTGTCATAATAATAGTGATTTTTTTTTTTCCCACGCATCTCAAATTACATCTCACCTATGTCAGGTGAGCCAAGATGGGAAGTCTCTCTTGGACAAACTTCAGCGACCTTTGACCCCAGGGAGCACAGATTCCTTGATGGCATCGGCGAACTACTCCAAGGCAGTACACCACGTCTTGGATATTATTCACGAGGTGCTCCATCATCAGAGGCAACTGGAGAATATTTGGCAGCATCGCAAAGTTCGCCTTCACCAACGTCTGCAGCTGTGCGTTTTCCAGCAGGATGTGCAGCAAGTAAGCAACACTCATATTATGAGATAAATGCAGCAATTTATAATTGATGAGTTGCTGTCTTACTCGGAACGGTGAGCGTTTCAGTACCGGAGTGCAGAGTGCATGATATAGAGGAAGACTTATGCGCTTTCTCCGAAAGGGAGATCATCTGTCGACTGAGCAAATCGCTGTGAGACAGTCTCAGTGGCCAAGCTCTTACATCAAAACTACTCAGTTAGTGTGCGGCACCTTCTCTCTTTTCTACCCTTCGGGCATGAACTCTTCTGTTGCTCTCTACCCCCTCCCACTCTCATCCTCAATCTCTTTTATGCAGCATCTCAATGAATCTGGCTTGCACATCTTCGATCCTGCCTGCTTCTATTCTGCCACATCTCTATTCTGCCTCTCATCACCCTTCTCTCTTGGTAGTGGTTTCCATGGCGATGCAGTTTGCTGCCTCATAGTGTAGGGGTGGGGTGCGGGGGGTGGGGGGGTTTAAAGGCTTTCAGCGCCATTGCAGTCGGGTGCACCACCTACTGGTTTTAAAACTGCACTGCATTGTTACAATGTAGTTTGTACTTTAACCCATATGCTGCAGTCGATGTAAATCCGCTTATATAATGCAACATACAATTTTACAAAAATGGTAAAAATATTATTCCTGAATATTTATTTTACTTTCAACCACTCGACATGTTCAGTGGCATCAGCGCTATACATACACATATACTTCAGATGTTTTTTCTTTGTATTTTTGCCCTCTATGGACAATAAAAGCGGTACTGTGCTATGACCAAAACATAAATATAAATCTATATACTGTATAGATAACATTCATTCATTCATTCATCTTCCGAGCCGCTTGATCCTCCCTAGGGTCGCGGGGGGTGCTGGAGCCTATCCCAGCTGTATAGATAACATGAATTGGAATATTTCATATAACACAATTTTTATGCTTTGTCTTTGATTTAAAGGTGACAATACACAAAAATCAACAAAAATTGTAGAAATTGCAACACATGGGTTAAAATGAAATGTATGTCCACTGTGTGTTTTAAGGTGCTAGACTGGATAGAAAACCATGGTGAGGCTTTCCTGAGTAAACACACTGGCGTCGGAAAGTCTTTGCACAGAGCACGAGCGCTGCAGAAGAGACATGAGGACTTTGAAGAGGTCGCGCAGGTGAGCTTGAACAGTCCACGTTCAGCTTTCAATCAATTTTTCTGTTTGTCTATTTATCTATTTATGTCTGTCAATTCAAATGAAACTATTGTTAGATTAAATGTTTGTCAGAAACTGTGGTATGAATAATAATATATCTATCTTGAAGTTGGTTGCTACAGATTTTCCAGACGGTCAAAAGTACATGGGTGATTGTTCACAATCTTCATGTTACAGAACACCTACACGAATGCTGACAAGCTGCTCGAGGCAGCGGAGCAGTTGGCTCAGACCGGAGAATGTGACCCAGAGGAAATTTACCAGGCGGCCCACCAGCTTGAAGATCGCATCCAGGACTTTGTGCGACGTGTCGAACAACGCAAGGTTCTGCTGGATATGTCTGTTTCATTCCACACGCACGTCAAAGAGGTGCGTCCTGTTATCGCTCTTTCTTCGCACAGTTTTGACCCCTTCACCTCCATCCATCCATTTCCTCATTCGTGTCACGGGTCAGCTGGAGTCTATCCCAGATGACTGTGGGAGAGGTTGGGTTTACCCTGGACTGATTGCCAACATGCATTCACATTTACATTCAACACAGAAGGATAATCAGAGTCTTCGATTAACCGAACACACCTGTTTTGAAATGTCAGAGGAAGCTCGGACCAGAGGCAAGAGTCAAACCCAGAACTTCAGAGCCGCGAAACAGACGTCTGAACGCTTCAAGTGTGAAACGCTAAACGGTTTCATAGTATTGCCATTTCTCACTGGATTCAACAAACAAAATGTGGGTCTCTTCAGCATAAGCTAATATTTTATATACGCTGTCTGAAGAAAATCAAATGTAAATTCTTGGGCAGGAAACCAATAATGACGTTTTCAGAAGATCACAAGACTCTTCATCCATCTGTAACCATGCTCTCAGAAGTCAAACTTATGCCAGTTAAATCCAACTAGAAAAATGGTATTATGAATTTCTGAGATGCTATATGGTATGACAACAAGACAAATTAATTTTTTATCACACGGTAAATGCAAATCTGTGTTTTCTGGTTAAAAAAGAAAAAAGCAGTGGTAGCATGGTACGTGTCTCTGGCCCAGATCCAAGAATAATAGTAGTACTAGCATCAATATTTACATGTCATGCATAATTACATGCTCAAAATGTGTGCTGTTCTTGCTAGTTAACAGTCAAGCTGTCTGGAGGAATGTTTTTTGTTTCTTTCTGACTCAGGCTACCTCCTCCAGTGGTTATATCAATGATGCACATCACACATTTAAGTGTCCAAATTAACCTTTTCACACTGACAAAGTACCTTGCTCTGCATGTGTTAACGCTGGACCCTGTTTTCACTAACCCATAAAGACAGGCAGAATCACAGTATCACAGTGTTAACGAAGCTGAGTCTTTAATGTCCATATGGACTAATCGCCTTCATCCCATCTGTCAGCTCACACCAGTGCAGGTCAGTGTATGTGTGCGCGTGTGTGCGGTTGTGTGCACATACCTGTTGGTGTTCATAGGTGAATGATTCCAACTCGTTTGCTGCTATTGGATGCTGTACAGCAAATCTAAACAATTAAAGTTGGAATCAAGTACACAGATCAAGTTATGGCAAAAAAAAAAACACATCTAGCCATTCTTTTTCATGACTGTTGGTCGTCATTTTTGTCACTGGTGACCCAGAGCCTATCCCCGTACACAACAGCGTGTGAGTTGAATTTCCCCTTGATTGACTATAATTTGGAAAATAAAATGATTGAATGTCCCAAATATTGTTAAATAAATATATGGTGTTATTTTACAGAGTAGAACGGGTACTTACACATTTGACTCGATCAGACACACACGGTATTCGTATAATTCGTGTTTTAGGCTATCATCAATGAGTCGACTCGTCACGATGATGATAGTCGGCGAGTCGTTTATATATATTGATGATTTGTTCCTTTCGTTTGCCTCTTGAAACCGCTACTCCTGCTGGCTTGTCTGTGACGCACAGGTGCGGTCGTCGTAATCCAGAACAGCACCCAGGCTCAGTCACGGTCTATCTCCATTCCCACACTCGCGACCAAGAACAGAGTGTTGTGTTTATGAACTCATAAATAGGGACACTCATAGTAACAGAGCGTGACATATTTGCCACAAGCCCTTAAAGGCAACGCATAACAATAAAACACATAATCCAACTTGGTACAATATACTATGTTACGGTGCTATTTTATTTGTATTTTTTTGAGGTACCGGTACATACTTCATTTTGATTATGTAGCTCAATTTACTACTTTTACTTGATACATACTAATGAGGCAAAACTAAACATTTTGTTTCAATACAAGGCTCAACAAAAACATTCAAAACCAACACAAGGTTTATTTTAGTTTTCTTTAGCATAGTAGATTTTCCATATTATACTCATCTGATTTCACTACCTTCAACATCCATCCATCCATTCTCTGATCTGTTTTATCCTCACAAGAGTCGCAGGATGTGCTGGAGCTGTATTCGGCCAGGAGGTGGGGGAAACCCTGAACTGGTTGCCAGCCAATCACAGACCTTTAACATTAAAAGAAAAATGTTTTGTGCCAGAGAAGAGTGACATTTGTTTACAAATATTTCCTTTTGTATTTATAGTTTCATAGTATTAGTCCAATTCTGCGTTGTGTGTGTGTGTGTGTGTGTGTGTGTGTGTGTGTGTGTGTGTGTGTGTGTGTGTGTGTGTGTGTGTGTATATATATATATATATATATATATATATATATATATATATATATATATATATATATATATATATATATATATATATACAGTATATATTGTTCCATTTTCAGCTAATAATGTTCCATTTAAGTTGCATGATCATTTATAAGCATGTCGGGAATGCCGGTCCAAGCTGCAAAGTTTAATCAAAGTTGAATTTAATTCAAATCTTTCTCATTAATTTCTACATACCAATTCAAGCTGGAAGCTTAATGATGATTATACAAAAGCAGCTGCTAACTGGTGCAATGTGCTGCGATTTACATATATATGATCTATTAAGTTGACTAAACGCGAGTATTAGTCAGTGAGCAAATTAATATTTTGCCAATGCCCTAGTCTGTCGTACTATGCACTGAGAAGTTGTTTGTATTTTCTTACACACACCTTCAAAGTGGGGGCAGAATTCTCTTAACGGCTCCCAGGGTGATTCAGATTGAAAGCGCATATCAATCAAGAAATGCTAATGTCATATACTAAAGGGAGATATTGTATTTGCTGTTTATCTCCCATTAGATTGTGAAAATGTAATCAGTGTCGCGAACAGTAAGTGTACGTCGTCGGCCACAAGAATGTGTGTCCGAATGCGAAGTAATATGTACAGAATGTTACTCGGGGGAGGCGGCAGCAAAGGTTGACGAGATTTTGCAAAGGCATTGTGGGTGTTAGACGAGCAGCGGGTGCCAGCCAGGATGTCTTTGCCAGAGCTTTAATGTGCCCAGCCAAATCACCCAGATGGCTAATCTGTTACAAAGATGACCACTGACAAAACACCAGAGTGGAGCAGAACTGGTGGGATTCAGATTCCCCCCTTGGATCTTCTCTGTGTACATTTGGCAGCTTGCGTCCCCTTGTACATGTGTTCACCCCTCCAGCATGTTTATACTGACACTTCCACAATATAAACTGTGCATTGTGTCACATAGTGGATAATATGGTCCTATTTTTATTCACACTTGTTTGATTTTTCAAAAACAGCTACTTGTGTGCCGATGATGATGCATTTTCACTGGCTCGACTTTTTTTGTTGTTGTTCAAGCTTTGGACGTGGTTGGAGGAGCTTCAGAAGGAACTGCTGGATGATGTTTACGCAGAGTCTGTGGAGGCGGTGCAGGATTTGATCAAACGTTTTGGTCAGCAACAGCAGACCACCCTGCAAGCGACTGTCAATGTCATCAAGGAAGGTGAAGACCTCATACAGCAGCTCAGGTGAGCATCACTCTCATAAGCAGCCAGAACAGCAATGTGCAAAAGAGTTTGAGCTCAGGTATTTTTTCTTATTGCTAACAAATTGTTGATTTTATTCTTGAATTGCACTTGACTTAACAATCACTGCGAATCAGCATTATCCAGTGTGAAAATAATCTCCCCTCACACAAAAATGACGTAACGTAACGTTTCCAATGGGAGTCACTGCAGGATCGAATATTGTGTACAATCTATCTGAAATGAATTTTACTGACAGCAATGAAGAGGCAGAATTCTACAACACTATAAACTGCAACAAATACACGGTTGATATAATTTTACAATATGTTAACCATATTTGCTGCATACATTTGTAGTTTGAGTGTAGAATATAATTTTACTGAAAACGAAGGTGAATAACAACCATGTTTGCTGGGAGTTTTTTGGAGGGGCGGGGGAGCACAGATTTATTTTTAAAAATGTATTCAATGAATCTCATTCAGTCAAAAATGGCATTACTGTTAACATAATATTCTGCTGCACAACCTTTTGGAGGCGATAAAAAAAAATCTCTCAATGACTGCACCTGCCTGAAGGGATTTTACCCCCTCACGAGTTAACTGCTCTAGCAGTCCAAGTTTTGATGGGGGATGGATGGACGGTAAGCATATTAAACTAATGCCTATGAACCTAAAATTTTAAAATAATATCCATATCAATGCTAAATGGGGTGCTAATTTCCCCCCTCACTCCCGATATTGAACAATATTCCAACAGTGAATTGAAAAAACAGCACTTTGACACATCTGAAGTTCTTGTCTTCACCGGACTTGTGTTCACAGAGACTCTGCCATCTCCAGCAACAAGACACCCCACAACAGCTCCATGGCACACATCGAGAGTGTGCTGCAGCAGCTGGATGAGGCCCAGGGCCAGATGGAAGAGCTTTTTCAAGAGAGGAAGATCAAACTGGAACTCTTTCTCCAGCTTCGCATCTTTGAGAGGGATGCCATAGATGTAAGGAGCCGTATGACGGAATTTGATTTATTTTCCTTCACCCTCAGCTGCTCGAATACACACAAGAAGAACCAAATAATCAGATGAAAGAAAATATACTATTCTAATGATGCCCTTCTAAAATAATTCCCAAATCCCACCGTGTTATTTTCCATTTCTTATTATCATCATGCCGCTAAACCAACATCTTGCTGTGAGGGACCATTATTTAGCAGTTTGGAGGGTAACTGAGCCTTTAATGTTGCCACTTACTGACAAAAAGTAATTACCGGTAGAATTCACACACCAAAAAACATGTTTGCCTTGTGCTACATTTATGTTACTGTGCATGCATTAATAACAGAGACCACCAGAGTGACTGATTCTTAAAAATATTCCACCCGTGTGACACTCCCTGCACACTAAGATAAGCTAAAAATATGAGATTCTGCCTTGAAAGTGACCGATGCGTTTCCAAGCCGTTGGGTTTAGAGAGTTGGAAAACATTTTGAGTCAATCTTCTAAGATATCCTTTATTTGTCCCACACTGGGGAAATGTGTCATATTGCAAGTTAGGCAAGATGGAGAGGCACTAAGACCTAATTGTAATGTGGCAAGCAACAGAATATAATGAACAGAAAAACTCGCTGACAAAGACTCAGCAAAAAGGTGGGGGTCTTTAAGTAGCATCAGACCAGTTGATGAAACGGATGATTGGCTGACTTTAGTTGGAAGAGTGGTGATACAGTTTCTAACAGTCAGAAAACAAGGCTACAGACACCGCAACACAATCAGACAACGTTAGAAAAATTGAAGGGAGTGTTAACAATGAGAGACTCAACTCAAAGCCCACTAGGAAAACCAGAATACTGATTGTGACCTTATTGTTCAGACCACAAGATAAAATGAATCTCAGCTCGTAGGGCGGTGGCAGTGCTGCAAATCACTCAATCCAAAATCACAAAAGGGATTAATCTATCAAAGATCCAGGTCACGGTGATGGGTGTGGGAGGTATTTAGTTTTCTCCCCACCGCACATACACACAAGGACACTCCCTCCTCCTGCGTCAAATGGGGGTGTGCCTGAAGTGAAGTGAGACATGCGTTTCCTCTTGGAGGTTTCTCTTCAGATGATTCCCGCACACTACTGTGAAAAAAGAGACAAAGGACTTTTATCTCCTCTCTCGATTGGACTTTATAAGCACTAAGATCAAAGGATGATCTTTTTACCCGCTGAGGGGGTTTTACTCAACTGTATGCAGAGAGGGAGGAAGATTGTAGATGATTGTTTGGTAAGTTCCTTCTCGGTTGTCAGGTTAGTGAAATGATCAGTCCAGTACATGAAAGGTACATCTTGAACTTTGTGTGTGAAAAATCAATCTGCTTAAAACCCTGCAGCAATGTCAGAGACGTATCTGTATTTGAGTCTACAGTATTTAGAGATTTGGAAAATATATGATTCAGGGTTTTTTTTTTTGTTAGTTTTTTTGTTATGCGGGTTATTTTAAAAAATAAATAAATCTCAAAGGACATAGGTACCAGCCCGGTCTACGAATTGTGACAGTCCATGATAAATGACGGCCACTGAAATGCATTGTGGGGAAAAATAAAAATTAATAAAAGTGTGTGTGTATGTGTGTGTGTGTGTGTGCGTGTGTGTGTGTGTGTGTGTATACACACATTTCGGTGCACCTTAGAGTGCGGGAAAATACGGTCCCGTTTTCCTTGTGATTTATCAACTCTAGTCTGTAAGTTGGTGGGCTTATAAATTTGCCTCAATTTGCCCATTAGTCGACTGGTTAGCGCGTCAGCCTCACAGTGCAGAAGTGCAGGGTTTGATTCTGGCTCCAGCCTTACGATGTGGTGTTTGCATGTTCACCCCGTGCCTGCGTGGGTTTTCTCCGGGTACTCCGGTTTCCTACCACATTCCAAAAACATGCGTGGCTGGGTAATGGAACACTCTAAATTGTCCATAGGTGTGAGTGTAAACAAGGATGGTTGTTTGTGTATGTGTGCCCTGTGATTGGCTGGCAACCAGTTCAGGCTGTAACCTGCCAACTGCCCGAAGACAATTGGGATAGGCTCCAGCACGCCCCATGACCCATGTGAGGATAAAGTGGATCGGAAAATGGATGGATGGATAGTTTAATCAACTCTTCTAACAGAGGTCACGTTTGACTGTGGTTAGTTAGGTTATAAGATAAGATAAGATATCCTTTATTTGTCCCACAATGGGGAAATTTACAGCCTCCAGCAGCAAGAATGTATGTAGAAAGAAGAAGAGAAAAAAAAAACAACAACAAACATCTTTCAATTAAATACAATATGAACACAAATGGATAAATCGCAGTACTATTTACAATTTACCTTCACATCATTTAATTATTATTATTATTATGATTGTTATAGTTATGAAAAAGTGTCGAAACTGCCGAGCAAACCTTTTGACTTCGTTTGACCAGCGCCCAATTAAAACATGCATCTGCTTGCGGCCAAGAAGTCCATTGTGTCATGAGTCAGTGTGGAGGTTAAGACAAGCACTAACATCTCTGCTTTACAAGCTGTAAATCAGAGTGAGACACTATCCCTCATTATGGCAGATATTTTGTTTTTATTATTCTGTATTATCACATATTGGCGTTATTAGGTTACAGTGGCCGTCTGGCTTGAGGTTTGATGTTTTTCTTCAAAACAGGAGCACTGCTCCAATTGAGGTAGCTCTGTGTGTGGGTGTGGGTGTGCATGCGTGGGTGTCACAGGCAGACTATTTAAAAAGAGTGCTTGTTAAAGTATTTTGTAATAGACGGAAGCTTGGAGCTGCCAATGTGGAGTAAAAATTGAAAAAAATATTTTGACGAGCAAATATGTTCAAACGTACTTGCGAGTATGTATTTAAATATGTTCAAACGTACACCCAAGTCCTGTAAATTTGAAAGTATTTGCCAGTCAAAATATGTTTAGCCCAAATTGGCAGCTCCAAGCTTCTATAATAATGGGAGGCTTTTATCTCAGAATGTAATGTGTGCAGATGTGTACCCTAATTCAAACTGATTGAACACTCTCAATTGTCCCGAGGTACGAGTGATGGCTTGGAAGGTTGTTCGTCTCTCTGTGCCCTGTCATTAGCTGGCAACTGGTTCAGGGTATATACCCCACCTACTGCCCGAAGATGGCTAAGATCGGCTCCACAGCAATGAATTTCCTTTCCTGTTTTCCACCTTAGATCATCTCTGACCTGGAATCATGGAACGAGGAACTGACCCAGCAGATGAGCGATTATGACACTGAGGACCTGACGTTGGCTGAACAGAGGCTTCAGCATCATGCAGACAAGGCACTCACCATGAACAACCTCACCTTTGACGTTATCCATCAAGGCCAGGAGCTGCTCCAGTACGTCACAGAGGTCCAAGCATCAGGTGAGTGAAGAATATAAAAAATATAAATATCCTCAACAGACGCCCTATGCTCTAGTGTCTCACAAATACTATTAGGTCCGTAAATATTTGGACAGTGTCAGACTGATCATGGTCAGGAAGAGTGACCCAATGTACCACTGTTGATATGCGGATTCACTCTAGTGGTACACAAGCGTCACTGGACTAAAAAGTCAAACTGCGCATGATGTTGTATGTAACGTGGCTTAAAAAAAACAAAAAATCCAGTTCAGTACTTTTTTTTTTTTTAATGTTCGCTGTTTGTAACTTTTAACTATGTACCTGTAATACATTAAGCGCAATTCATTTGCGCTTGATCTTTCAGAACTGTTTATTCACCAACATTTTTAGTCACATTTTTATTCAACCTTATGTGCAATACGTTTCAATTAGTCTTTTTTTCATTTTCATATATTGAATAGATGAAAATCTATAATATTCAAACTGTGCATCATACATTACATACTCCAGTGGCTTACAATTATATATACTTTGTAGGAATAAAACCTCTGCCTCGTTTTTCATTTGCCACTGTATTGCCATGCCAGATATAAGCTAAGATAAGATATCCTTTATTCGTCCCGCTGGGGAAATTTACAGCCTCCAGCAGCAAGAATGTATGTAGAAAGAAGAAAGAAGAAAGAGAAAAAAAACAACAAACATCATATGGTGACTATAACTGCAGATGTCACATTTGGTGTGTACATACAGCTGAACCCTTGATTGTCGCAGAATAAATGATCTGTAATCGCCACTTCAGTACGTTGTTTGCCTGCAGATACTTGTTGTTTACTAAGGTCCGTTATGCAATTTGCAACATGCCTAAATGCAGAGCCAGGTTAATGCAAACATTAATGTACCTGTAAAATGTGTGTTTGTTGTGATAGAGTATTTATCAGTCAGTTTTAACCGTGTGTGTCCATTGGTTTATCGTGCAGGCGTGGAGCTGTTATGTGACCGAGATGTCGACATGGCCACACGTGTTCAGGATCTCCTGGAGTTTCTCCACGAGAAGCAGCAGGAGCTGGACCTGGCAGCCGAACAGCACCGCAGGCATTTGGAGCAGTGTGTCCAGTTAAGACACCTGCAGGCTGAGGTCAAACAGGTACATGATTGAAGTTAACCAAAAACAGTCGGCACAGAGGGAATCATTCAAATGTTCCACAGTTTTTGTCTTATTCATTGAATTGAATTAAAAAGGTGGTGGATATTGAGTTCACAACATTTTAATAGCACCTTAGGCCACAGCTTCCAATTATATCACAGCAGCATGGTTCTGTCTCTACATGACATCCACTGATGACTCACCTTACATAAATGCTCTCTCTCTCCCTCTCTCCCTCTCTATTTGTTTCTGATGTAAAGGCAGTGAACATAATAGACACTGAGTACTGCATGGCAAAGGTCAAACAAATATTAAACCAAACTACTTAATTTTATCCCTTCCCCACAGATAGCGAGATGACCCAATGTTTTGTCATTTGTCACGTTCAGTGCTGAAATTATCTGTAGATTTTTGGGATCTTTGTCATGTACTTTTTTCCCCCTGTTTTACAAATGGGGTTTTGGATTGGGTTAATTTGCTGTGGTATGAGAGATTACTCACATGTGACAATCTGCACTCGCAGCACGTGTGCGTACATCTTGTAGGTTACACTCATACATGTGCTGCCTCAGGACATTGAAACAGCAATGGAAACACTGGCCTGATAAAGTAACTGAAAACAGGCATCTTAACCGTGTTGCGTCTTTTTTTTTTCCAGACAAGGTTGAGTCGCAGTTTTGAGCTTTGTCCACACTGCAGGTGTGCATGCTGAGTCATTCAAAGAGAAAGTGCATGCTTTGTTTGTTGTTTTGTTTGTCACGACTCCACCAGCAAAGTATGTATTTCTGGGCAAAACAGTGTGAGGAATATAGGATACACAGTAAAGCAGATGACTAGGTTTAAAAAGAAAACGGTGAATAAAGCCCTTAGGTACACTTGTGCAATATGATAAGGACCTACACACAAGAAGTGTGGCAACAAAGAAGCAACATTGCGATGACTCAATTCCTTACAGTAACTGATTCTGTGCGCCTGATCTTTTAACATCTTGCCACAATTGTGCTACAATATTGCTGGCTTCTCCCAATGTTTTTTTGTGCAAAACATGAGGTGCCGCAAACATGAAGGAAACAATTCATTTGAGATTCCTGGTTGAGTTCGGAAAAGGACCAACTGAGTGTTTCAAATTGTTCCGACAGCCTTACAGGTCTCATGAAATGTTGCAACGGGTCTCCGAATGGCACAAATGCTTCAGGAGTGGCCGAGAGAAGGTGATGGACGAGGAGCCCATATTAGGATGGGATTACATGACTGACAAAAGTGACATCATCATCCAGCTTTTGCGGCGAGATGCTGTGCTGTTGACATGACATGGTTGTGCCTTTCCCCAACTTAATCAGGAATTTCAAATTGATGCTTTCCTCCATGTTTTTGCCAACTCCAGGGGGACGAGAAGCACATTGAGGGCATGGGGAAGCGTGACTGCAGATTATGAATGAATAAGAAGCGTAGAGTGATCGAAAGAAACCATATTGTAGTGGATTAGTGACATAAGCAATTAGACAATTGGTATGTCATGCGCCCAGCTGCCATAGCCTGGTTTCTTTATTGCCGCACTTCATTTATTGTACATAGCACAAAGCAAAATAGATGAAATTGAGACATTTTTATGTATGTATTGTGTTGTCTTTTAGGTGCTGGGTTGGATCCGTAATGGCGAGTCCATGTTGAACGCCGGGCTGATCACGGCCAGTTCATTACAAGAAGCTGAGCAGTTGCAGAAGGAACACGAGCAATTTCAGCATGCGATTGAGGTAAACCAAATATCGCTGAGAGTAATGTGAAGCAGCATGTCAATCTGCTAGAGTCTGGAGTAATAATTTATTGTTAGCAGTCGTGTCAACAACCCTGTATCCGAATTTCTCTCGAACCTTGGGATTGTCTGGCAACCAGTTCAGGGGTAACCTTTTGCCCAGAGTCAGCTGGGATAGGCTCCAAGCGTGCCCGCGACCCTCATGAGGATAAGCGGATTAGAAAATGGATGGATGGAAGATTTTTTCATGTTTTTTTTTTTCAGGATTCCCCCTCCCATCCCCTTTTTCACCGGGGAGGGAGGGATTGTTTTGTCTGGTTTTTTGGTTGGAAAACATTGTTTTTTGTTTGTTTGTTTTGAGAATTTTGAGTTTGTAAAACGAAAGATGATGGCTGCAGTTTTTTCTTGATGAGTCCTTTTAATATTGCCCAAGTTCGTGTAGTTCTACTTCAGAATCTTCGTTGCTACCTTTCACTTTCACTTTTTTGATTCTCCAAGCCATGTCATGCCAACATGCCAACTCTTTCTCACAGGTCATCACAAGAAATGGTATGATGAATGAATAATTTGTCGGCAAGCCTCTTTCTTTCCCCAGTTAGTGTTGTGTTAAAGAGTCACTGGCTAAAATAGTTCAATTGTTCAATATCCACATAAACACTGAGTTTTTTTTACACATTAATTAAATGTGAAGTTTGTTTAACATTTATGTGCAATATATTTGATTTGAATCATTATTTAAGCACAGTGTTAATGTTCGATTGATAATGTAAGTTTTAGGAATACAACCTCGCTGCTGTTTTTGATCAACGCTTAGGCTACTATGCTCCTGTAATGTAATGTTGGCCATGATGGTGGTACTTGAAGAACTAAGTATTTATTTTCGGTGGTAATTGGTGTAAAAGTTTGACAACCACTGACTTGAACAATTTGTGTACCATGACTCAAATGATGTTTTTGCTCATCCCTCCTATAGAAAACCCATCAGAGTGCACTACAGGTGCAGCAGAAGGCAGAGGGTCTACTTCAGGCTAACCACTACGACATGGACATGATCCGAGACTGTGCAGAGAAGGTACCCCCAGGCCCCACACTGTCACTTTTTGATAGACAAACATTTCAAAATGCGAGCTGACAGCATGCTAACATGTGTGCATTTACTGTGAAGGTGGCAGACCACTGGCAGCAGCTGATGCTGAAGATGGAAGACAGACTCAAGCTGGTTAATGCTTCTGTGGCCTTCTATAAGACCTCTGAACAGGTGAGTTTGTGCGTTACTCGGTTTGTGCAAGGGATGCCGGATGCCATCGTATGTGCATATTTATTTCAAGCTTATTTTCTGTGTGCGGTGGCAGCAGAAGCCTTGGACTGCAGAGTCACATTTATGGGGATTTGTGTGTCGCATGATTATCTCAGGTATGCAGTGTGTTGGAAAGCCTGGAGCAGGAGTACAAGCGAGAAGAGGATTGGTGTGGTGGTGCTGATAAACTGGGCCCCAACAGCGAGTCAGATCATGTCACCCCCATGGTCAGCAAACATCTGGAGCAGAAAGAGGCTTTTCTCAAGGTGAGAAGTCTCTGTCATGAAAAAATGAAAGAAAATGTTGCTAACACATGCAATTGCTCATACAATAGTTAAGATTCACCACGAGTTGTAATGGAAAATGTACTCAGTCAGTCCCTTGTCTCTGCGGCTACTTTCTGTACAGGCCTGCACACTGGCTAGACGCAATGCGGATGTCTTCCTGAAGTATCTCCACAGGAACAGTGTTAACATGCCTGGAATGTTGTCACATGTCAAAGCGCCGGAGACGCAGGTTAAAAGTAAGTGGATGAATAAGCCTAAGCATCTTGAAATGAAAAAAAAAAACATATGTGTGTGTGTGTGTGTGTATATACTGTATGTATGTATGTATGTGTATATATATATATATATATCACTGCACTGAAACCTGTGAACAAATGTTTTCATGGTCATTTTCAAAGACCACCCATTGTGGTGAAAATAAACCATTACAGGAGACACAAACACTGAATGTTGAAGTGAGGTTTTTACATGGTTAATGGTCAAATTATAAGGGCGAAAAATTTAGACAATCAACCTTTCTCCCTCGTTTTATTTTTCATGTTTTCAATAATGATTTAACCAACAAACCGTTTGAATTCCTATGTTGCTGTTTAATTCACGCAAAACGTTGTGTTTGTGTTTTTTTCATGAGACATCTTGAATGAGTTGCTGCAGCGAGAGAACAGGGTGCTACACTTCTGGACCATGAGGAAGCGGAGGCTAGATCAGTGCCAGCAATATGTGGTGTTTGAACGCAGCGCCAAGCAGGTGTGCTTTTGTACATTCGTGTTCTGAATGTGTGTGAGTACACAAATCACATTTTACACTCTTAGTAATGGAAAAGAAACCGAGGTAGCATGATGTCATTCCCCACTGAATTTATAAAATAGTCATGTTTAAATTCATTTAAATAAAAAGTATTGTTCAATTGTTCTTTCTGAAATAAAAGTGTTAATTACCCAATGTCAGCAGAGAGTGAGTATATCGTCTTAAAATTCATCATTCATCTGCTCCTTTGGTGTGCAATAAGCCATGAATATGAATATGAAATTGTTCTCTTGTCTAAAATGTGTGAAATGACATCAACTAGGAAAACACCCACACACCCACACACACACACTCGCACGCACACATTTTTTTTTTAAATAAAGCAAAAAGATTAATTCATATATTTTCGATTCTACCTTTTAGACTGATGAATCAATACGTTGACCATTTGGAGAGGACGTCCGTCCTCCATTTGTTTTGAGTGCAAATTTTGTTTTTCTCAGTAAAAATGTGTCTTATCCAGGAAGTGGTGTAAACCGACAGACATTCGTAACAATGACAGTCTTAAAGAAAGCTATGATTACATGGTTCAAAAACCTCACAATCTAAGATTATTCCAGACAAGGGCGAGAGAGCTGTGTCTCCCACAAAGCCCTTATTTTGCTCACCTCAGGCATTACTGAACATGTAAATACGGCCAGAGTTTGCATTATTATGTCTTCTTACCGCTCACAGCTAACGTTGGCCCGTAGGCCGGCTACACCTTGACCTGGTTGCCTGACATTGGCAGGCTTTCCATGTTGTTACATTAAAATGAATTTGTGTGGAAGAGAAAGGTTCCCTCTTGTGGTTTTTGGTGAACACTACAGGCATACCACAACATGGTCAGAGGGAACAGTTGGTGCCGCTGCAATTACATATCCAGTAATACTGACTTGTTGAGCAGTCCACAATAAAAATAAGTCTGACAAAAGGTTACCAATGTCTGTTTCATATGCTGAAGAAAATGTGGATTGAGAAAATGAAAAGGTGTGTCAAATTGATGTAACGGGAATTCCTTTCGTGTAACAGTACTAAACGGGGGTCCTGTGTTTCCACAGGCCTTGGAGTGGATCCACGACACTGGCGAGTTTTACCTATCCACGCACACATCCACTGGCTCCAGCATTCACCACACGCAGGAGCTTTTGAAAGAGCATGAAGACTTCCAGATCACAGCAAAGGTGTAAATTTGTGTCTTTGCTTTTGAACCACTTTTTTTCAAAGGTCAGGAGCGAGTGACTCTTGTAATTCGTTTTTTTCTTTGAATATGTTCTGTTTATTTAGTTAAGATGCATGTCAGAACTGCCCTGCATTCAAATGGGAGGCCCGTTCTCTATGTCACATGTTTCCATTTTAGGTATCACCGGTTTTATGTTGTGAATAAGCTTATGTGCCAATCACTGATTCCCAACTCTCCCCTTTTCTCGCCCCTGTGTGTTATCTACCTTTCCCTCCCTCAATGTGCTGCTATTGACAGCAAACCAAAGAGCGTGTAAAGCTGTTGATCCAGCTGGCCGATGGTTTTTGTGACAAGGGCCACGCCCATGCCCTGGAGATAAAGAAATGGGTGTCCTCTGTGGACAAGCGCTACAGGGATTTTTCT
The DNA here is from genome assembly GCF_025434085.1 of Hippocampus zosterae. Classification (NCBI taxonomy): domain Eukaryota; kingdom Metazoa; phylum Chordata; class Actinopteri; order Syngnathiformes; family Syngnathidae; genus Hippocampus; species Hippocampus zosterae. The sequence continues at coordinate 15,575,036 of NC_067455.1, forward strand.
CTCCGTATGGACAAATACAGGACTTGCCTGGAATCGGCGCTCGGCATTTCTTCCGACTCCAACAAGGCAGTGAGTGTTCACCAATAATGATATCAACAGAAAAAAAAATCTCATACATAAAGGCCTTGTTTTGATGAGTTTTGTTTTGTTTTTTGTGTTTTGGGGAGGGTGTTTGGTTTTTTTTTTTTTTATGTGGCCACAAGAGATGTTGGATGTCTGGTAAAAAAAAGTAGGATTGAGGCCTTTAGCCTTCCTTAGAGAGATCATTTTATTGTGTTTGTTTTTCATAATATTCACACATTTTGTGGTCATCGCCGATTTACAAAATGTAGCCTTAATTAACCTTATTGACTTCAATTCCAACTATATGTATTGTTCCAGTATATTTTAATAAGCTGGTGTGAAAAGAAGGCAAATGCACTGCAAATATTGACGGGGGGGGGGGGGGGGGGGGGGGGGGGAGTGGTGAAACGCTACCATGGCCATTGTGCAGAAATAATACCGACAGTCTATTTGTTTTCAGAGTAAAGAGCTACAACTGGACATCATCCCAGCTAGCGCTCCGGGTTTAGAGGTCAAGTTGAGAGATGCTGCTCATGAACTCAATGAGGAAAAGAGGAAGTCCGCAAGGAGGAAAGAGTGAGTGACACATACCCATGGCATATCATTTCCTGATGATGAACAAAACTACTTGAACATTTTCAAATAAATTCCATTGTGTTTGTGTTTTTAGGTTTATAATGGCTGAGCTGATCCAAACAGAGAAAGCCTATGTCAGAGACCTGCGTGAGTGCATGGATGTAAGTCACAAACTAATTAGGCAACTTCAATTCGATGCAAACGACATAGTAGGTGATTTATTTAATTCAGAATTTAACATTTCCATGTACAGTACCAACTATGTGATTTGACAACAGCATCTCTCATTGTCATGGGGACCCTGAATCACCCTAATTGGTCGTCGAGAATGCTGGTGACATCTCACTTGTTGTGTTCATTCTGGTCCAATTGCGTGCAGGTTTTGATGGTGGGTTTACAAACGTTGACATGATCAGACTATAATAATAATAATAATAATACATTTTATTTGTGGGCGCCTTTCTAGAAACTCAAGGACACCTTACAACAAGCAGTTAAAATCACGAGTACAATGTTAAAAAACTACATCAAATAAGATAAGAAAAAATACAACAAAATAAATAAATAAAACAATGGCTTTATGGTCTGAGTGAATAGGCTTGTCGAAACAGATGTGTTTTGAGGCGGGATTTGAAATGTGTTAATGAGGCTGTATTACGAAGGTCAGCGGGGAGTGAGTTCCATAGCTGGGGAGCAGAGCGACTGAAGGCTCTATTTCCCATGGTGACGAGGCGAGCAGGGGGGACAGAGAGGAGGACAGAGGAGGAGGAACGAAGAGAGCGGACAGGCGTAGGAATATGGATGAGGTCAGATAGGTATGGAGGGGCTAGGTCATGAATGGATTTGAATGTGAGTAGCAGGATTTTATATTGAATGCGGTGTAAAATGGGAAGCCAGTGGAGATGTTGGAGGACAGGTGTAATATGGTTTATGTATGGCGTGAGTGTGATAATGCGGGCGGCTGAATTTTGGACCAGCTGAAGCTTATGGAGGGTTTTTTGAGGGAGACCAAACAGAAGGGAATTACAGTAATCGAGTCGCGAGGTGACGAGGGTGTGTACAAGTATAGCAGTGGACTGAGGAGTGAGAGAAGAGCGGAGCCGGTGGATGTTTCGAAGATGATAATATGCAGAACGAGTGATGTGGTTGATATGTGAGGTGAAGGAGAGGGTGCTATCAAGGATGACACCCAGACTCTTGACCTGAGGGGAGGGGGAGATGGAAGAGCTTTCGAAGGTAATGGAGAAATTGTTTATTTTGTTTAGATTGGATTTAGTGCCAATAAGGAGGAATTCAGTTTTATTGCTATTCAGTTTGAGGAAATTTGAGGTGAACCAAGATTTTAATTCCTGCAGGCAGTTGGTTAGGGAGGATGGTGGAAGTATGGTATTAGGTTTGGTAGAGATGTAGAGCTGGGTGTCATCCGCGTAGCAATGAAAATGAATGTGATGTTTACTGAAGATATTACCCACGGGAAGAAGATAGATTAGAAATAGCAATGGGCCAAGGACAGAGCCCTGAGGAACACCTGAAGTGAGGGGAAAGGGGTGAGATCTAAAACTATTTCGTCTGTCAATCATCAAGCTATTTAACATTACAGTATTTATTCTTCCACACACTGTACTATGTGGATTGAAAGCTAATTATAATTTCATGACTGTAGGCGGTGACCTGGAAAAAAAACGGCTGAGGACAAAAAGAGTTGAATCTGAAATACATGGGACAGACACACTCATTGATCATTTTTGCATTAATTGCATGAAGGCAAATTCGTCTTGGCCTCAACTTATGCTCACATTATAAACACAACAGGCTATACGGTTGTGCCGATTGCAAGTCTGGCGTGAGGGGCGGAGTAAATCTGCGCAGAGGTGGACTAGACTAAGTTTTAGTATTTTTGCAGAGTTTTGCACCATTGTGGGTGTGAACACAACCAACTTGTTTCTTTACCAATCGTAAAGGCTCCTTTCAATCCCTTTAAATAACGTTTACGAGAGGCGCGTTGATATTATTCGACATGGTTGGAAACAATGAAGAAGGATCTGTAAGTAGACCTCTACAGATATAGATAGGCGTGGTTCCAGCAAGGGTAAAGTGCGCGTAGCACAACTGCCAGTTGTGCTACGCGCATGTCAAAGGAAACACCGTGGGTACCCCAGAACGCCCAACGTGGCGCAGACAGATGAACTAAATCCCCAAACAAGCGATTCAAGGCTTGCTTTGCCAGCGTTTGCAGTGGAGTACAGCTGCGCTGTCTTAAGAGGTGGTAACATACAAAGCAGTGGTGAATAGGTTTTATGGTTTATGTTTTTTACCAGAGGTAATAAATATAATTCCGTTAATTTGCATTACTAAAGACTATGTCCAGTGATGGGGTCAAATGGGCCAAATAGATAACTACCTGTACATGTATGTAGGTCATTGGTCGCATACACAACCATTTTTCTCTTTAGCTCAAGTAATCTATTGCATGTTTAAGATCTTTTACAATATGCATTGCTTTTATTGCTGTGAGATAAATGTTAATAAGATAAATTCTAACATACAGACTTATCTATGGGAAATGAGCAGTGGTGTGGAGGAGATTCCTCCGGGCATCGTCAACAAGGAGCACATCATCTTTGGGAACATGCAAGACCTCTTCGAGTTCCATCACAAGTCAGTTGAGCAGTGATATTTGACTTTTCGTGTTCTGCACACACATACATTTGAGTGTCAGATATACTACTATACTGTATGTAATATTGTATTGTCTTTCTGAGCAACTTTACTTGATCATCTAAAGTAGGAACGATTGACTCGTAAGAAATCCAACATCATTCTAGAACCTTTGTGTCTGGTTCCACACAGCATCTTCTTGAAAGAGTTGGAGAAATATGAGCAGCTTCCAGAGGATGTTGGTCATTGTTTCGTTACCTGGGTAAGTTGGGATTTTTCACAACAGCAACAAACTGTAAAAAACAAAATGACACAAAGGCTGCTGTTTGATAATACATATAACTTTAATTATGTGTATTAAACTAAATCCAGTCGTTAATGGTTTTCTGCTATTGTGATTTTTGCTGGCAAAATGTTTTAAAAAAAAGATGTCTTACATCCTCGTTTTGAAGGGACATAAAGAGCTTATTGTTTGAACACTCGCCTTGGTACATTTTATGGGCAGCACAATGTGCCATTTATATGGCGAGAAACACACGCATTTATTTATTTAGTATTTTTTAAACTTTTTTTTTTTTGCAAGTGTTAATCAAGGTAGGCGTGCGCCAACTACACCGCTACGTGCACTTCCTTCTTATTTACCCTTAAATCAAAAACTTCTCAAGCCCAACTGGTTTCGACTGCAATTATCTTGTAAACAAAATTTAAAAAAGAAATTGTAAAAGTATGTTTTTGATCCCACTCAGGCTGACAAATTTCAGATGTACGTGAACTACTGTAAAAACAAACCCGACTCCACACAGCTCATCTTGGAGCACGCTGGCCCATATTTTGATGTAAGTAACTGCTTCTAGTATAGAAATCAGAATTGTGCATTAGTTTCTCTTTTCTGAAGTGAATTGATCCAATTCAAAAAGTCTGCATATTTTAGACAATTTGGTGTTATTTGTTTTTACAGGAAATCCAGCAAAGGCATCGTCTTGCCAACTCTATCTCATCCTACTTGATCAAACCAGTCCAAAGAATTACTAAATACCAACTGCTTCTTAAGGTACAGTACAGCAACACACTGCTCGAACTCCCTAACTGATAAAACTCATTTACAGCCACACTGACACCTTGCATTATGAACTTAATTGGTTATGTGATCTTGTTTGGAACTCGAAAAGTTTATCATTTAAGGTAATATTTCCCATTGAAATGAATGAAAATGTGAAGAATCTGTTCCAGCCCCAAAACTAAGTTGAATTTGAAGAGGAGATGCATTTGAATAAAGACCATGCATTCTGTAAATAGTATTTTCTGACAAAAATGAAAAGATTTCCGGACCTTGTTTCGACCAACGCATTAATCAATTGTGATTGGATGATCGAGGGTGCAATGGCGGAACCTCTGCTTACATGTGCAACTGTTTGCTGCTTTTTGCCGTGGAATGATACAACTAGTTTTCAGTGAACAGCAATTCATTCTGCTTGTTGCCAATGATGGTTTACGTAGCGCGAGAAGAGACACAGCATCCGTCCGCTCAGTGTAACCCAAATGGTTCATAAAAAGGAATGTTTGTCAGTGGAGGTTCCACTGTGTTCTTTCATATTGTTTTGTGTGTGTTTAGGAGCTGTTGACATGCTGTGAGGAAGGAAAAGGAGAGATCAAGGATGGTCTTGAGGTGATGCTAAGTGTCCCCAAAAGAGCCAATGATGCCATGCACCTCTCCATGCTGGATGGTGGGTTTAAACACACACACACACACACACACACACACAAACACACACAGAGCACAATTCTTATACTGCACTTGTTCCTTCAGTTTCACGAATCATTCCAAATAGACTGACAAATATTAAATATTCTATTTTAAGCATTTTTCACACTGCACAAGGTTTTTGTGTTGTTCACTGCGAGACTGGTGCCTTTGCCGTGGCTTACATGTTAGAAAGAAGGAGGAAGAGGGAAAGTTCAGGATGTGTTGCTTGGCTATATTTTATTCTAATCTTAAAATTAAATTGTGAAAAATCAAGGTTTTTCTTTTGTTTTGTTTTTAACCACCACTTTCAACCATCCTGGTACAGTCAGCTAGTTGGGGATCTCTGTCCATCGTTGTGCCTACATGACAATGTCACAATACGGTCATTTTGTCTCTTGCCCTAAATCTCAGGACACAGCACAGCGCACTGACATCGAAATTGAAAAGTTAATTTGGCCTTTTTTTTTTTTTTATCACCTCGCATGTTGCCAGGCAGCACAGCATGCTATTTCACAGCAGCACCCTCACAATGAATGGCTTGATTTACCATATTTTTCGGATTATACGTCCCTCCGGATTATAAATCGCACCAGCCAAAAAATGCAGAATTAAGATGGAAAAAACATATATATGCAAAAATGCACTGGAGTATAAATACAAGAACAACAGGCTGAATAAGTGTACGATATGCTAACGTTACATGACGTTTAGACAACGAACTGTGAATGTGCCTGGTATGGTCACGTAACATATTAAGAGTTATTTAGACAACTATAGCACAATAAACATGCTAGCAAATTTACCAAACCATCAGCGTCACTCCAAATCATGAAATCTTCATACTCTGTGTCACTTTTAAACAACTCCGCCAACTATGGAGATTTATGTCAGGCTTATGTCAGAGTCATCGTCAGTTGTTTTTCTCAGGTACCGCCAACGTGAAAAGTATCAACGGAGGCCGAGAACACCCTCTTGCGGTTTAATGTGTAAATAACATGTGATCTGCAAAATGTGTTAACTGTTTCACACATAAGTCGCTCCAGACTGTAAGTCGCACCCCCGGCCAAACTATGAAAAAAACTGATTTATACTCCGGAAAATACGGTACTGTACACTAACCTCTGTAGAGTACAGTGTGAAGAGGCCTAAAGAGTCTGTCTTTTTGTATTGTTTCCACTAATTGCTGATTTTGTCATAGAAATGTCATTATTGCCACTCAGCAGAAATTGTTCAACTATCACTCAGGATTCAAGTTGCCACCACACACTGCATTTGAACAGATACAGACTCAAACTCTGCCTTTTGTCTTGTCGCCTCAGGGTTCGATGGGAATATTGACTCCCAAGGAGAACTAATTCTTCAAGAGTCCTTCCAGGTTTGGGATCCCAAAACTTTGATCCGGAAGGGCCGTGACCGCCACCTTTTCCTCTTTGAGATGTCACTGGTTTTCAGTAAGGAAGTGAAAGACTCGAACGGACGCAGCAAATACCTTTACAAAAGCAAGCTCTTTGTGAGTAATTGACACACTCATGCTTGGCTTCGTTCTTTCCATATGTTGTGTGATTGCAAACTTTTATATGCATTTTTGTGATCTTTACGTACACAGACGTCAGAGCTGGGGGTGACCGAGCACGTGGAGGGGGATCCTTGTAAGTTTGCCCTCTGGGTGGGCAGGACTCCGACCTCGGACAACAAAATTGTGCTCAAGGTGCAGTATCTTGTTTGTTTGTTTATTGAGCATATATAGTACACTCAATAACAGATTGACAAAAGGCAAACAAAAATTTTGAAAGGAAAATTAAAAAGTAAGTAAAAGAAAGAAAACACACATCATCACAGTTGTATGCTCAAAGGAGTAGGAAGAAGTAAATAACTTATCTAGTCCTACCCCTTATTATGTAGCAATTTGAAGTGATCATTTTTCAAAACAAAGAAGAAGAAAAATCTACATGTCATCAAATACTTTTACCCTTATGTGCACTATACTTTTCTATTTATACACCTTTCGGTTTGTATATATATAATTATTCTTCCTCCTCTTTATTTCAATTTTCTCATATTCTTTATAATTACCATTTCTTGAATACAATTGATGAGTCGATCAAAATCCAAAACAAGAACAAACTGTTGAAATACTATATTTTACAAGTATATCAAATGTATCTACTTAATTCTGATTCATGTATAAACAAGATACTGACTTATAAGATAAGATAAGATAAGAAAATATGGTATACTGACTTATAAGATAAGATAAGATAAGATATCCTTTATTCGTCCCACAATGGGGAAATTTACAGCCTCCAGCAGCCAGAATGTATGTAGAAAGAAGAAAGGAGAAAGAGAAAAAAAAAACAACAAACATCTTTCAATTAAATACAATATGAACACAAATGGATAAATCGCAGTACTATTTACAATTTTCCTTCACGTTTTTATTTCAAATACTGTAAAAATAAGCATCGAAACAAATGTGTTTGATTGACAAATCCATGTACACATCTATTAAAACTTACCACATACTTGCACTTTATGGAGGTAGAGGACAGCGAGGACATCTCCACCTCAGACAAAAAAAAGAAATAGAGGAGGAAAAGGCAGCAAGTGGTTGGAAGGATGCTATCCTGCTTGCTGGCTACTGCCGAAGTGCCCTTGAGCAAGACAACGTCCCTACCACCTCAGCCAGAGTAGTCACTGCGCACATCTTTCACAATCACAAATGTATTGCTTAGGGGAGACCGGGGCTTGTCGTCACATCGGTAAATTGTCACTTTGCAACTTTCTTTGCCATCAAAGGGCACAACTAAAAAGTAGAATAGCTACTAGTTTTCTCCGCTTACAGGGCCAGGGGGCATGTCCCGTCTGAGAAGAGAATAGAGCATTGTCATCTGAGATGAGCCCTACGCACGCATGTTACACAGCCCAAAGTAGAAAATGTTAACTTTATATATTGTGAAATTAAGTATCTTCCAGATAAAAATCCTAGCAATGATACGTGTGGCCTTATGAGAGCAGAGATTCTGGCATCTTGTCATACCTTAGTCATTGTTCTGTTTTAAATTAATTTTAAACTGCAGCGAGCATGAGCAATCATGGTAGTTTTAGCCAACATTTTGGAGTTAGTTGTCACATGACATTTGTAAAGAATAGGCCAAAGTAAAATGTACCCCTGGCAAACGGGTTTACGTTTGCCAGAATTGCCATTTGGAGAATGAGAGTGAGGAAATTTGTTTTGCTTAAGTGTTTGTATATTGATCTTTCTCTTAAGGTTTAGGGGGATTCTATTCAATCTTGAACTTTAAGTTTTAAGCAACGTAATGTTAATGTTAAAAGACATCATGTGTGTAAAAAAAGTTCAATAAAAAAAGTCACCCTACGTTTTATTTAAGATTATAAATAAATGTGAATCAAGATATGCAATTTACCAGCACCAAGAACCAGTATTTTACCACAGTAATAGTTAGAATTTCTAGTTTAGATTTCGACTACTTTTTGACTCTTGTCTTAACACAATTCATAAACACCAAGCAAAGCCAATCCCCGCTCCCTTCCATTTTTCTGTATGTGAAAGTTTGGAAATCCCTAATAGTGTGAATGTTTTCATTTAAATGTGGGTATATGTGGTAGGTGTCTGTCTGTCTATGTGCCTCATTATGTAAATTGTGATGACCATCCAAATCCGCTCCTTATGTAACGTGTCATCATTGGAGCCTCGATGCGTGCTGCTGTCAAAATTAAGGAGGAAGAGCAGGATGACGTCACTGACAGAAATTAGATGCTGACAATCCACGTCTTTTTGTAGTGTGGTATTAAGCAGACAAGACCGTCATCATTACATCATTGCACATTAATCACAGCAACAAAGTACATGTGGTCGAGAAAAAAAGCAATTTCTTTTTCAAAGCCCTATAATCCACTTTATGTTTCATCTTATTGTGATTTTTCTTCTCATTTTCATCTGTATTTCTACAAATGGCTGATTTTTACAATTATGGATGTTATGCATGTTTTGTTCCAGGCTTCAAGCATTGAAAACAAGCAGGATTGGATCAAACACATTCGTGAGGTCATTCAGGAGCGAACGGTGCATCTGCGCGGTGCTCTGAAGGAGCCCATTCACATCCCCAAAGCCACCACTGCCAAACATAAAGGCAGACGGTAAGCTCACAAAGCATCTTTTGTTTGTGTCTTCGTTTTGACAGCAATCACTAAAAGACCAAGTCTATTCTCTTGTGGCGTCCAGTTAACCCAGCTGGGCTGCGTTTGACTCAAACAATGCAACACCATCTGAAATGAACACTATAGTGACACTATGTTCAAACTATCCACCTGCAGAGATGGAGAAGAGCTCGACAGCCAAGGAGATGCTAGCAGTCAACCTGACACCATCTCAATCGCCTCAAGGACATCCCAGAACACACTGGATAGTGATAAGGTAGAAGAACACACACACACACATTCACACACGCACTCTATGCCAGGGAAGAGCAAATGGAAGCCATGTGGCAAAATTTAGTGCCCCCAAATGACCCTCCCCCGCAACAAGCTTTATTTATTTATTTATTTGCTCATTTGTTTTTGTTTTTTCATGTGTGTGCGAGAGTTCTTTTTTTCTCTCTCTAGAAAATAATAGAAACAGAGTGAACCAAGAAAGTCCATTATATTCTTTTCTGGGGTTAAACTTTAGGTTGTCGTTTAAATTTTGAACCATGTTTTTGGTTCAAATGTTAGCTACAGTTCCCAAATTGGTTGTGTTCCAAGATTTCACTATTTTTAGGCATATGACCAAGCATACTAAGGGAACAACATTTTATTTCCGGCACCCACTTCATTCACTTGTAATTGAGTGTGACGACTGCAGCCTGTTGACATGCAACCGTCTCACTTCAACGCGTTTCCTATTGGAAGTTTTGTATGACACTTCATCTGACTGCTTTAGTCCAGTGTGTGTGTGTGCGTGTGTGTGTGTGTGTGTGTGTGTGTGTGTGTGTGTGTGTGTGTGTGTGTGTGTGTGTGTGTGTGTGTGTGAATGCATGTGTGCGGGCGCATGTGTGTTTGTGTAAGAGAGATTCACTGGAAGCCTGGACTCTCGGCACCAGTTATATCGGGTAATAGCACCACAGAAGGCCCGTCTTCCTACGCTCAGTCTGAGCAAACTTAACAAGCACATGCACACGATCGCAAAAATATTTAATATAAAATATTTTTAATTTTCACTGATTGTAAAGTGAAGCCTGCCTTGTTTTGTCCTCGTTTTGCCCTGCTCTAACAAGAAAGGCAAGCCAGTTAAATGGAATGGAATGGATTGGTCTTTGAAGGCTCGTTACATTTTTCAGTAGTTTCAAAGACACAAAATATTATTATTAAGTGTCCAGTCTGTGGAGGTCTCGTATGACTACATCTTTGAAATGTGCACAATACCATTTGCCAAATAGATATTCCTCTGGTCAATTTCCTGGCTTTGAATGCTTCTTTATCTCTCTGGCTCTCTGTGAGGATTCTGTGTGAAACCTCTCATTCAGGAGGCGGTGACACTGGTGTGCTTGTGTACTGTTTTTTTGTATGCGCGGGCTCGTGTTCCTGTGTGCATCCGCTTCAGTGACTGACTTGTCAGCTGCTTCAGCCTCCCACTCACAGAGGATGCTCTCCTCTATGCCAGACAGAAAAGAACCCTTTTAAGTTCTCGCCGCTTTCATTCTACCGCTTGGCTTCTAAAAAAATAGAAATTACAGTAAAACCCTGAGTTCCTGTTTAATTTTTGTTACTGAACTGCGATTCGTCAGACTTTCAAGAAGGCATCGATGGATTTTATCTTTTGAATAGCACTGCGGTGAAGAATGATCCCTGTTCCAATAGAGTTTTACTGACTATTAATGTGGACGGTATTGACGGTGGATCAAGGATTGGTTGACTCATTGCACTACTTTTCCTTCAAGTTTGTTTTTTTTTTTGGGGGGGGGGCTTGTCGACTTATCGTGTGAGGCTCTCAGTGGTAATAGAGCAGCCCTTAGGGGTTGTGCTGCCCGTTTGCATGAGAAAACTTTTGGGGCTTTTCTCACAATGAGGGAGTGGAAAACAATGGAAAAATTGGAGGAAAGAATTGCACATCCAGTTTCGCAACTTCTCAGCTCACTGGCGTTACCACACTACCAAAGGGTATGTTGAAAATCAAAATGGAAACATTCATTTAGTCATATTTTGTGTTTTATGCATTAAGTAGAGCTAAGAGTCACACGTGAGTGTCTTCTTATAGATGCCATTTTATTGTATGAATGTGCTAACCACAGCAAGGCATACCTGCTCGAATTTAAAACAGGCATCCCCACAAAGACAACAATCAAAATCAATCAATGATTGGCACTATGAGATGGATATCCATTTAACAGTCTAATTTTTGCTCCACTGTTGTAGAACAGAAAAAGAAAGAACTGTTTGGTTTTGTTTTAATGGAAGAACTACCAGTACTGTAATGATATAAAACAAAAACAAAAAACACAGGCAATCATAAAACTGTCCTGATAATACAGTGTAGTTTTACACCACTTTAATCACAATAACAAACGCTAAGCTCAATGCAAACAATGTATGAGTCCATAATTAACTTATTGAACTGAAACTCAAACCATGTACTTAGGTTGCCATCATTACTCTTCAGAAATAAAAATGTCATTTCTTTTTCAGCTGTCGGGTGGCTGTGAGCTGACAGTCGTCATCCATGACTTTGTGGGCAGCAGCGGTGCCAGCGGCGGCGAGCTGACAGTGCGACGAGGCCAGACGGTCGAGGTTTTGGAGCGACTGCACGATAAGCCAGACTGGTGCCTGGTGCGGACTACGGATCGCTCTCCAGCCCAGGAGGGCATCGTTCCCTGCTCTATGCTGTGCATCGCGCACTCTAGGTCATCCATGGAGATGGAAGGGCTCTTCAACCACAAAGGTAAGACAAGGCTTTTATACTTCGTTCTAACTCATAGAGGAGAATGTAATGTATAAGAGGCTGATCCACTAGCCAGGCGCACACAGGATTGCATTTGGCTATTGCTCTAAATCGCCATGCAGTTAATTTTGGGTGTTGTGGGAAGAGTGCATATAGATTCATTTAGCACACACAATGTCATTTATCAAACCAGCACGCAAAGTAATGTCAGCATAGTGCATGGAAAATGAGCAAATAATTACAGTGCATTGCGAAAGTAATGACATTTGTTGATTATTTTCTGCAAGTCATATGAGTAATCTGAAATTACAACTGCAATTTCAACAGTACTGTGAGTAAGAATAGGGATGAATGTGATCCACTTTGATCAGTAAATTGCATCCGCACTCATATTTAGACAGACTGAAGGGCCAGTTTTCAGCCCAGGGCCCCTACTTTTGATACCATTGCTGCAATGTGTCCAGCTCTGCCCATACAACGGAAAGCATAAATATGCGCCATTCTTACCATGAAAGTGTCTCTCTAATCTTAAAGTGTGAGTGGGTGCAAGGGAGCTTGTTTCTATGGCAATTTGGTTTACAAATATTTTGTTTGCGCTTTCATGTGAGGAGAGTCTGTTTATCTGTGAGATGATTTTGGAAGTCACAGCTTGGGTTTTGGCGAAGCGCTTTCCTTATGCAGCCCAGGAAGGTGAGACTGCTTATTTCATAGCAGTTCTCATCTTTCTTGTTGTTGTTTTTAACTAGCAAACGTTTTTGTTTTTCGCCTCCCTTTCTTTGGATATGCCGTTTGGATGTTTGATGTTATCAGAAGGACTGCTGAAAAGTGGTTCTCACTGCAGGGAATGTTCAGGCATGGCGGCTGAGTTTGACGAGAATGACAAGCAGTCTTTTTCATTCCTTTGTGTTTGCTGACCACCGAGGAAGCCAGTTTGTACCAAATTAAATGAGTGTGATGAGTTTCAAGGCGTTAGTAGAAGATTAGAGATTAGAGACAGTGATTGACGTCCGAATTCACCAGAGGACTTAAAAACAAACATAGTTCTTGTGCATCATATGCTTTGAAGATGGAAACTGCTTGTCTTCGCTCATAATTGAATCTCAGATTATTAAATGACAGAATACACTCAGTGGTTTGTGCAACTGCTTTTTCAACTTTTACTTTCCTGTTCAATTCAATGAGGAATTGGATCAATTCCTGGAATGTGTTCTATACAAACCAAATAAACTTGGAGTAGTTCAAAAGGAAATACATTTTATTCAAAATAACTTTGCAAAGCGGCTACTCTGAGTGCAGTGACTCAAAAAAACCCAACTCCTTTGTGTATCCGTGGCGTACACAATACATCGTCTGAAGTGTTTTAAGATGTCATTTCATGGTCAAGGTCTGAGGTGCAACAAAGAAAAGAATCAAATATGGCACATTTTGGACCAAACTTTCCTCGCATTCCATAACCAGATCTATATTTGTTTCAAGACGTGATGTATAACGTCTGGGCATCCTCATGCTTGTCAAATCTGCACCCGCCCCCTCAAACTGAGTGGGTGCGCCTCCAAAGGGTAATTCGGCAAATGCACAGCATGTATCCAGACATTCCCTCGGAACACGTACAGGGGAGGCTTGCCCACTGTCCTTATAGCAACCCACTTGTGAGGGAGAGAGAGAGGAAAGGAGAAATTCTCATGCTGCATTCGACTTTTTTCCTTTGCACTCTGGACTTTGCGCTTATTCAGGGAAGAAAAGCTTGTATCGTCTTCACATGATATTTTAGTCGTTTGTTGCGGAGATGCTTTGAGGGATTGTTTTCAAGAAGCAATTCCTGAGGCTTGATATTTGACTGACATGGCCCATGGAATTCAGTCTTTAATGTCTCGGTACCCTTTTTGCCCCATGGATTCAGCACAGGAAGGACATTCTCGTAACTGCAAGTACTGGTTGCTGGACCTGGGTAAGCCTTTGCCCACTACATTGGACATGCTGCTGCTTTCACTTATTATGTACAACAGTTTTATGCAAACATTCACTGCCGATAATATGTATGCAGGGCAAATTCATACATCAGAAACCATCCTCGTTTCTTAGCTGTCAAGAGTTGATGCATTAAGAGAGCTTTGGTGTACATTTTTAGGATGAAGAAATATGTAGTCTATGTCAGCTTGATATTGTGGGATCCATGTGCAGCAGAAGGCTGAAGAAAACCACATGCTTCTTGGAGGCTTTTCATCTAAAAATGCTGTTATGCGACTGCTGGGTCCACTCCCTTATCTAGCATGCCAACTCCACACCCTTCCTAAACGGGACTCTTGGTGGCGAGAAGTTCTCGGCATTGTCCTCATTTCAAGAGAGAGAGCCAGACTAACCCAGCGGAAGTTCCCCACTCTATGTTCCTGTACTAAAAAAAAACATGTCGCCACCCTGCACTGACTCATGTTTGTGTTTCAACCACATCTCCGGGGGATGAATAGACCACACTAAAGATGCTGCACTGTTGAGGCTTCTGGAATCTCAGGCATGTTCCTGGAAAGACGTGGCCACTTTACCCTCGACGGTCCCTCCCTCCCCTCTGCTTTTGTCAGACACAAACATGAATACAATCGGTTATGTTTTTCTGCGGCAGCAGCCTGCATGAAAGAAATTATGATGTATGCACTGTATGTACAGTATGGCATGACCAGACCTCGGAGACATCAGCTTTTACTAAAATTGGAGATAGGATGCTTGGTTGCATTCGTATGGCGTTCTTTAGGAAGTTGGTTCGGGTGAAGTCTGTGATAGTTTGAAGTGTTGAAAGTTGAGATGACTGATGTTTAAATATCCTGAATGGAGAAATAAATAAGAATAGCACTGCACAAGGTGGATCACAACAAAGTTGTACACTGTCAACGGTTATGTACAATGTGTGAAATGTTCAAAACAATTGAAGAAATTGTAAACCTAGGGTATGCAGGATCAGCACCATCTGAATTTGCATCACACTTGAGAGGATGCTTCCTTGATCCATGCCACAATATATGGAGTCATAATTTTTGCATTTTCCTGCAAAATGATTTGCATACCTTAAAATTAAAAAAATTAATAATAATAATATTGATGGGAACATAGCGTCCTATGCATTGGTAACAATTTAGACAAGTAATTGTTTGTCCCCGTGTTTTTATTTTTTTTTTTCCAGACGGACCAACTCTTTCTTATCTTGTCACATTCAAAGACCCTGCACACAGCAAAGGGCAAAGATCGAGACCTCTCTGTGTATATGCATGTGTCCTCGGTGATTATTTTCCACTTGGTAGGAACATGTCATGGCTCCTGACGTCATGTTTCTCCTTGATACACTCATCTCAGCATAACTGGATCATTCTGTTATTACATACAGAGCAAACTGTCATACATTTACTTCTTACTCCAAATTATGTCACGATCCGTGAAGTGCATTTGTGATCCAGGACTTTTGGAAATCCAAAAGGCAATTTGAACTGCAGAATGATGTGCAGCAGATTAATTTTTTTGTGAATACGCTAAAATTCCATCTATCCATCCATTCTCAGGAGAACATATCCTCACCGCGGTCGCAGGTGTGCTGAGCCGATCCAATATGCCTGAAATAATTAAGCTGATAAGAAGTCATTTAAAATGCTGCTGCCCTCCCTGGTGATGCCCATAAAACAGGGCAAATGCTCCAAAATATTGAAACAATCGAGCCAATTTGTTATAGACGGAAAATATTTAGTTTTGTCAAAAGATGACTTTGAAACAAACGATGAACATTGTAGTTTTAATTTTCAGATGCTATATACACTGTATATCTGGTAGCTCTCTGGTTTTCATGTTTGTTACACTTATCGCAAGTATAAACAGACACCCACATTTGAAACTGAGTTTAGGCATTCGGAGGTTTGTTTTTGTTTTGTTTTTTTTAATGATCTAATCAACATAATAGTATATAGTACGACCGGGCAATGAAACATGTGCAGGTCATATGTTTCATTACATTTGCTCACCTGGAAAATGTTTGTGTTGATTTTCCTATCTTGAAGTTGTGTGTCTGATCCAGATGTTAATGCAATGCCTGTAATTAAAAGCTGTAATGTTGATATAATTTTTCATTCATTTTTAAAGTCAAACCTAAATGTTTTGATTTAGGAAGAAAATTATAATTTGGGCTTCTTGTTCCAAACATGGTTTGGAGATTAACTTTTTTTCTTAAGTAATACTGCTTGAAGTAAGTAGCAGTCTGCTTTTTGAGTCTCACACTTTTTGTGTAAAAATGTGCACGTAAGAATTAGTTGACATTTGTTAGATAACGGTCTTTGGAGGCCAACAGCGCTAAATACACTGGCCTTGTGACTCATCATCCTAATACAGCCTTCAATAGGTGATCGGGCTCATGATGGCTAAAACTGAAAGCGGCTGTGTAGAAAAGGTACTATGGAAAATTTCCTCATTCATGCATTTTCTATACCGCTTGTGCTCATCATCCAATGAATCCTAAAAATCTTGGGATTACACTCTATATTATACACGGACTAATTGAAAAAACGAAAAGTTACATGGTGCACTTAAGCAAAATTAGTGGAATGTCATCACCACCATAACGAAAATCATATCGGTCCAATTAAGGATCCTTTTAAAGACAGGGATTTTTTTTTCAATATTGCTGAATTGGAAGATATTCATACAGCTGACACTTTCCGCATGCACGTGTTCTGAGAACACGTGCTTCATATTAACAGAAGAAGAGACGTTTGCTTCGAGGCAGAATGGCTGCAACCTTCGCATACAGCTGCATTTATTACAGGCCTAGGTTTATAATGCATGCTGATCTATGAAACGCTGTGCTCAAGTCTGGTCCAATTAAGGAAGGCAGTATTTCCACTCCCAGCCTCTTTTCTGAGACTTATATCCGATATCACATGCACCTGGTTAGGTATGAAAAAGTACTCCCTTAGTGCTGAGCCCCTGCAAAGCATTCATATCTTTAGATCAACAATCTGAGTTTACCCACTGATTATTCAAGATGTTGAAATGCCACATGACGTCCACTATCGAAACAATGATGTAGGCGTCGTGTGTGAGTCAGCATCAGCCCCCGTCAACACTTTACTTTTGTAACTTCTCTTGAGATCTTTGATACCTAGCGAGAAATACTGTATCTGATTAAGTTTGGCTTCAGCTTAGAAATCAGTAAGATATTGATCCACCCATCCTTCCAGGGGCCTTTTGGTAGACCATTTATAGATTTTTAGGCCTGCTTATTTCATGAATGCTTTTTAACGCTTCTTCAAAAGATGCTGTTGCATCTGAAAATTACCAGGATTTTTGGGGTGATGAAAGCTCATATCCAGTGAATTCCATGTGGGATCAAAGTTGGAGTCATCTCACATGATAACACAAGTACGAAAAATACAAAGAAAACCTATCCGACTGGGTTTATTTCATTGCTCGGATATTCTCGGGATTGAATAGTAGACACTAAAGGAACTGATGACTGAAAAAAGGTGGACAAATGAAATCTGAAGCAGATATTGCATCCATTTTATCCTTGGTCATTATGTTCTACCAGTAACAATGAAACACGTGACAATCGTCACAAAAACTTTGTCCCAGAAGCATTGTGGGTTGTGGCTCACCACTCTTCGTTTTAGCAAATTCTAGCCTCATCAGTGTCAACTATTTTCAATGATTGGGTTGTTTGTGTAGTTTTCTGTCCCCACTTCATTTCTTTCTCTGTAATTACTCAGCATGTCGTGCATTTCCTTATTGAGTTACAATGCATTTGCATCAACAGATTGTCTCTCAATTTGTAATGCAAATTTTGCCATAACAGAGCTCTTCTTTTTCTCCCATCATCTTTAGATACCTTGTCCGTATCCAGTAATGAAACCCTGCAGCCGGGCTCCAGCCAAACCTTGGGGCCACACAGCTCACCGGGCCCCAAGCGTCCAGGGAACACATTAAGGAAGTGGCTGACCAGCCCCGTACGGCGTCTCAGCTCTGGCAAGGCGGACGGTCATGTCAAAAAGCTGGCCCACAAGCACAAAAAGAACCGGGAAGGTCCCCGGAAGAACTTGGATGTAATGCAAGGCCCTCAGAAGGACTCTGACGACAGTGCCGCCACGCCACAGGATGAGACCCTGGAGGAGGTGAGAGATGAAAAAGATGTTTCTGTTGCGGGACCCATAGTTCTGACCTGTCAACTGATGAGTTGTTTTCCCCTCAATCAGCGCATGCGGAATGAAGGATTGAGCAGTGGAACGCTCTCCAAGTCTTCTTCATCAGGCATGCAGAGCTGCGGAGAGGAGGAGGGTGAGGAGGGGGCTGACGCTGTCCCTCTCCCTCCCCCAATGGCCATCCAGCAACATAGTCTCCTGCAGCCTGATACCCAGGACGACAAGGTGGGGGCAAAATTATTCTGCATAAAATTGGTTTTGGTCATTTTTATTTCAGTCCAAGTACATTGGCGAGAAAGCAAGCCCTGCTGAGAATAGCAAAAGTCCACACGTGCCTAGACAGCTCAAAATCCATACTTTGTTGAAATAAAGTTCCTCAATTCACTTCATCGTAGGTCTTTGGCACCAAAATTCTACAGGATGGTTTTAAAGTCGTACTTTCATTGCTTTGGCCAATACAGCAAGTGGGTCAGGCTTTCAGCAATTAAGGCTTTTTTAGCAAAGCAGTCATCACTCGTACATCACTCGTACGTACAACATACAAATTACCAAAGCAATTTCCACAAAATGTTGAATTATTCTTCATATACCAGGAAGTGGCCCTTCTAACGAAAGGACAGACAGACAACACAAATATGACTATGAATTTGGGTTTCACTTTTGTTCACGGATCGGCCTCGGTGGAGGCCAACTGTAACTGGACAAACAATCTATTTTGATACAGCGTGGCCATTGTAGTACTGCTAAATCAAGATCGAAAGAGCTTGAAGTATGGCGAGCATGACACCTGCAAGAACTGAAAGTAATATGAGTAAGATGCAGTATTTACATTCAGGGTGTAGTAAGAAATGCCAATCATAAGCTTTTGTTTTAAATCCATATCCATATCTTCAGAACAGATTTTTCTGCCGACCTGTCTCTGGATAAATGTACATGTTTTTCGTAGCACTAATAACGTTTCCTTTTTTTTCCTCTTATTTTCTTGATGACTGCATGTTTTGTCTGTCAGCATTATGTTGATTTCTGTTCTGCCTCTCTTCTATCCCAGTTTCCCTATCTCTCCATGTAAAAACACCTTCACTGCCACACCCTTTGTTTTTGTAAAGTCTCTTCTTGCCTTCTCCTTTTACAATTGTCACTAATTGTGTGATTCCCTTGAAGTAAAGTTACTATGTACAGTTTGGGTGTTGCTGAAGTGAATACTCCATTCTTCATGCAGTCGAAAGGCTAAATAAATCTTTGTCTGCGCTAATATGGACCCGTGAGTTTGATGGAGTATCAAGCAACACTCCTATTTCTCATAAATTTGACCCGTTGAGTGTGAATGCAACCTTTTTAATCAAAGAGCATGCCCTTGACTTCCCCTCAACCCTTCTTGCCCTGAAACCAGCCTCTGGTTGGCTCCAATTTGGCCCCAATTTAACCTTTTTATCAGGAACGGCACACCCACCGACTCCTTTTTTGAACATGTGGAATTTCGGAGGGCCAAACTCTCCTCTGGTGAGCCTGATCACAAACTCTGACTACATGCGTGTACATGGCTTCTCTAGCATGAAGATATCTACATTGAGATTTCACATTGAAATGTTAATTAAAACATTTTTTTTAATTGATCTTGTTTCTTTTTTGTCTTCTTTGGCCAGTCTGCATCCCGACTGCCTGCTCGGCCTAGCAGCTCAGAGACTCCCAGTGCTGCTGAACTAGTCAGTGCAATCGAGGAACTGGTCAAAAGCAAGATGGTGAGAAAGAAATCTCATAAATACATGCATGCGTGGTAAATTTGCACACAGAAGAGCTCAGATTTGTCCAAACACACTTTGCTTGGGTGTTGTTAACAGAGGTATCGCGTCCTACCAGGCATCTCTCAGCATTGTGACTCACTCATGCCAGCTGTCCTCTTTTTCAACAAAAGGGCATTGCATTCTCCATTTTTCCCCAGGCATGCATTACATGTATTCAAATATACATACTGTACAAACAGACGCTTGTGAAAGTATTCCACCCACTTGAAACCTTTTACTTTTTTGCCACATTTCAGGCTTCAAACGTAGAGATATAAAAGTGGACTTGTTTGTGAAGAATCAATAGCAAGTGGGACACAATAGTTAGTTATTTTTTTATATGCTGTATCGATAGATAGCTATATATGTATGTGTGTGTGTGTGTGTGTGTGTGTGTGCGTGTGTGTAGAAAATGAGAAATTAATGTGAACCTCAGGATTGAACTGTGAACTGAATGACAAAGCCGTGAATGATCCAGCAACACAATTTTGGGGGAATAAATCTTTTTAATGAACTGATTGTAGTGATTCAGTACAGCCCAAAGCACTTATTCTCCTATCACAACCTTGCCGTAAATTGCATATTTTCATATATCATATTTTTTTAATCAATTCTATAATCCACACCTTTTTTTTCTTCATCATCCATCTCGCAAATCTTGTAACTCTTCAGTCACTTGAGGATCGCCCCAGTTCTCTATCAGTGAAGGAAGGTGACAGCAGTTCTCCTTCTTTCAACCCTTCTGACAACTCTCTCCTCTCATCATCCTCACCCATGGAGGAGGTGGACGAGCGCAAGTCCGGCTTTCTCAAGAGAAGACAGTGAGTTACAAAACGGGACCTTGCTTTTTTTATATACTGTACATTGAAGACATTGGTGTAGTTGTGAAACAATTTTGCAGTTGTGTGCTTGTACGTAATATTTCCTCAGTGCATTTTATTTGTATTGAGTAGCAAGCTTTTGTTTTTAGTTATGTCCTTCTGGAGTTGCTGGAAACTGAACGAGACTATGTCAGAGACTTGGGATCTGTTGTGGAGGTAAGAAGAAGTTAAATATGAACCGAAATCAGCACTATTTTTTTAAGTCCACGTGCCTACCAGACTCTGTTTTCGGTGAACCCGAGGGACTACGCAAGTGTATTTTATGTTGCATTATAACCCCCACTAGGGTTACATGAGCAGAATGAAGGAGGAAGGTGTTCCAGATGACATGAGAGGAAAAGACAAAATTGTCTTTGGAAACATCCATCAGATCTATGACTGGCACAAAGAGTATGCTCACAGCCTTTATTCATTGCATTCGCAGATATTAAATCATTTTTCGAAGGTTGCGAAAATAATGTGTTTTGTTTCGTGGTGCTGTCACAGCTTTTTCCTGGGAGAGATTGAAAAGTGTTTGGAGGATCCTGACAGACTTGCTTCTTTATTTGTGAAACAGGTAAACAGCTATACTGTTCATATTTGCTCTTGATTTAATTGATAGAGTGCTGTATACCGACACTTGTAGAATGAATAGTAGTATAATTATAATACAGGTGCATCTCAAGTAATTAAAATATCATGGATAAAACAGTGATATTTCATTTTAGTAGCTCAAAAGGTAAAACTAACATATTGTCTAGGTTCACTATCCTCAGAGTCAAAGATTTATTTTTTTTACAGATAACTAAAACCCGTAATTCACCATCACAAGAAAGAAAATATTACATAAGAAACTTTTTTTTAATTGATGTTTGATCAGAATTGGCTTGGTCTGTTGTAGTAGATTCAATTCATTTTTGAATTGAACTGAAACAAATGGCATGGCAGTTTTACTTTTTCTGGCATATTTCATACTCAAGTTAACTAAGTGTGTGTAAAAATACATTTGAAGGCATTTAATACAAGGAGAAGAATTTAAGACATGGAAAGGCAAAGAAAAACACAGAAATAAAAGAATGTAATAAAACTTGGTTTAGTTCAAATAATTGTTTCTACCATGCTGTCTTGTTATTCATTGAGATTCACTTGTAGTTTGTTTATACTTTCTGATATATTTACCTGCTATATTTCCTCCAACTTTTGCCTTCTGCTTACTGCAGGAGCGCAGGTTTCACATGTACGTTGTCTACTGCCAAAACAAGCCCAAATCAGAGCACATCGTGTCAGAGTACATTGACACATATTTTGAAGTAAGAGTTCCCATTTTTTTTCCTTTTATTTGTTGATTACCGAATGTCTTATATAAGCATTATTTTGACCGTGAAGTGGATCTAATCAATTTACTATCTTTCATCAGGAACTCAAGCAGCGATTAGGCCACAGGTTGCAGATCACTGATCTGCTTATCAAGCCTGTCCAGCGCATAACGAAATATCAGCTCTTGCTGAAGGTAAACAAACTACAGTTTATTAAAGTAGCACACTTCACACATGTTTTCAACACCCGTGAGTTATCTGTGCATGTTTATAATTTATTAGGATCTTCTCAAAGTTTCTAAGAAGGCCGGAGTGGATTCCTCAGAGCTGGAGGTAAAACCAACGACCCTGAAATTGTAACCACTTGAACTACATTCGACAAAAGCAAAAATCATTTACCATTCAAGATTGAAGATGATGGCTGTTGAGCAGTGTACAAAATAGTGTTGGCTGCACCCTGGCTCTTAAAGTTTGCTTTGCATTTCCTCTTTTGTTTCAGAAAGCTCTTGAGGTGATGTGCATTGTGCCTAAGCGTTGCAACGACATGATGAATGTTGGCCGCCTTCAAGGTTTCGATGTGAGACCGCTCTCATAGTTGTTTGCCTGTCTTTGTGCTTGTCTTCAAGATTCATTTTCTGTACTGTAAATTGATGGGACATTTTGCTGAAATTGGGTTTGTCATTTTAGCAACTACCGCTAGGTGGCAATGTGCACTAAAATGTATTCCCTTCCCATTACTTGTGTATCGATAAGTTCACTCTTTTTCTGTCTTTTAGGGTAAAATTGTAGCACAGGGCAAATTGCTCCTGCAAGACACTTTCATGGTTTCAGACCAGGATGGGGGGCTTTTGTCAAGAATGAAAGAAAGGAGAGTCTTCCTTTTTGAGCAGATTGTTATATTCAGCGAACCTCTGGACAAGAAGGGCTTCTCTTTTTCTGGCTACCTCTTCAAGAACAGCATCAAGGTTCATATATGGCTATAAAACTATGATATACTCATATTATGGTAGAATGCATCAAGTCCAAAACCAAAACTCAAGTAATGTCTTTTCTCCACTGTCATTTTCCCCGACTCTTCTCTCCTGTTGCACTATGACAGGTGAGCTGGCTTGGTCTAGAAGACAATGCCGAAGACCCTTGCAAATTCACGCTAACTTCCAGATCGTCTAGTGGCACTTTGGAGAGGTATACCCTCCATTCGACAAGCCCTGGAGTTTGTCAAATCTGGCTCCACCAGGTCAGCCAGATTCTAGAAAACCAGCGTAATTTCCTCAATGGTGAGCAAATAATGACCCTCTCAGAAGATTGCTTGGAAAATTCATTTTGCTCAGTGCTCATGCAGAATGTTAAATAACTCTGCTGAATGCACGGTGATGTCACATGTTCTTCAGGGTGGCAAAGGGGAAATTCAAAGGGCATTCTCTGATAGCACCACTGCAAAACAATCCCTTCTGTCATTTGACCAAGGCAGTTGAGAAAAGATTGTAAATTGCTTGAATGGCTGGTTTCTTCTTTAGCGCTATAGGTTTAATGTGGGAAGTGGCAGTCGAAAAGAAGTGACCTGAGGTAAATTGCTTTCTAAAGAGAACCACCAGTGGCTGCACTTTACATTTCAACTGGTGAGCTGATTCAAAAATAGATTTAGCTATATCAACACGATCATTGAAAGACGGAACCCAACCTTGCAGTGAGGAATTATTTTTGTGACTGATGTTGTTTGACTTACAGTATGTTCGGCTATGGTAGATAGATTGCCCAAACAAGAAGGTTCGCTTGAGCTTGACCTTTGTTGCTCACAGTAAGCCATGTA
The DNA here is from genome assembly GCF_025434085.1 of Hippocampus zosterae. NCBI lineage: Eukaryota > Metazoa > Chordata > Actinopteri > Syngnathiformes > Syngnathidae > Hippocampus > Hippocampus zosterae. The sequence continues at coordinate 15,598,945 of NC_067455.1, forward strand.
AGAGATCTTAACCAAACATTTAGTACTACACTTTGTAATAAAATATCTCCTCAAATCCAATAGTGGAGGTTTAGTTCTCTGTGTGTTCCTTTAAAAGCGCCCACTATGCAAGCATGCAGTCTTGTTATCTTCTCTGAAGAACTGCATACCGTATTGGCCCGAATATAAGACGGCCCTGATTATAAGACGACACCCTCTTTTTCAAGGCTCAAGTTTGAAAAAATACTTTTTGAACACCAAATTAATTTTTATACAGAAAATAATTACAGTACATCTGAAACAAATGATTCTACCAATACATTTGAGAGAAAAAGCATGTTATTTTGCCTCATTCAAATCTTAATATCTGAACATTTAAATATGTAAACTAAAGTGCAATCACATTGGTAAATGAATGGCTTCTGGTTTTTGAAATGTAAATTACATCATAACTTCTCCTCAGCTGCCGGTTAACCTGGTCGATCTTCGACCCACTTTTCTCCAGATCGTCGCTACGTTTCTCCATTTTCTGTTATCTCTTTGATTATTTTCTTCTCTTTTCTTTCTTCCCGCTATTTTTTATTTTTCTTCTTCGTGCTACCGCTATTTTATTTTTATTCTTCGTGACAGGGGTTCACTTTGGCCTGGGGAGTCAAGTTCAGCATTCGCTTCAATGATATCTGGGGCCGTCTAGCGTCGTGAATGGGTATAGTGTCTAGACCCATACTACAGTATAAGACGACACCCACTTTTTCAGTCTTATTTCAAAGCAAAAAACACAGTCTTATATTCGGGCCAATACGGTATTTAGGATGATTTATTTATTTATTTATTTTAATGTTGGGGGCTTTCGATAAAATGGAAAATACATCTGTATAACGTATCCCCATGACTAATGTTTCGATACATCTGTCCAATTGTTTTTGTTTTTTGTTTTAGTTCGAGCTCGAGCTAAAGAATTGCAAGACTGACTCTTCATTCCTTTTCACAGCCCTGACATCCCCCATAGAGTACCAGAGAAACCATGTGGGTGGCAGTGGGCCTTTGGCTCCACCCAATAACAGTAGCAACACAGGAGGCCTTCCTGGAGGTAGCACCTCCACCAGTACCTCCAGTCTAGGAGGTGGCGGTGGCGGCGGTGGCTCCGGAGGATCAGGGGGCAACTCTGCTCTTTGCGGCCCTCGCTCCAGACCCTCAAGAATTCCTCAGCCTTCCTCACGCCTACCCCAGCCCGTCCACCACCACCACCACCCAGGCCCTGAAGGGCCTGACAGATCAGCAGGTATGTGGTCACCCTGCCAGCTCCAATCCAACCCCTCTAGCCTGTATTCAGACACCAGCTCGAATGGCAAGCTGTTAAATTCTGAGGTGCACAAGATGGAGTTGGTGGATTGTAGCGATGGTGGCAACTCGGGCTTGGAAAGAGGTGTAAGGCAGGGTCCGGGAGTCTGTGAAGAACCCCAAAAGCGTCAAGCGGTCGCTATCCCACAAATGGCGGTTGCTCCTCTGCATTTGGCCCTCAAGAATCCTCGAGTCAGGACAGTCTCGCCTATGGTTTCGCCTCAGTCTCCGGGAGGTGTCAAGGAAGCTTTTATCCAAACCAGCCAGTCTCACAAAGGCAATCCTTTCTGGGCTGCAGTCCCGTCAGTGCCTCCTTCTCCCACTAGCCGACCAAGTTCCTGCGTCAGTGATGGTAGTGGTGGAGGGGAATCATTCGGCAGAGGAAGCCACGGGATTCCCGCTCATCGTCGCCACTCCACCCACAGTAAGGATTTAGATCGTATGAGCACATGCTCCTCCACCAGCGAGCAATCCATACAATCCACCCAGAGCAATGGGGTAAGAGGCCAAGTCGAGATCACGGCTTCACAGAAGCTTCTCACCTTCACTAACCCCGCCTTCACCGACTGGCTGCACTCAGTCAACACGCCGTCGCATCTGAGAACAGCTTGCAACGACTACTGCACTGGGAATTAATGGCTATCCGAGCACACTAACTTCACCCAGAATGCGTGTGACAAACATGTCGTTCTTGAACTAACAGGGAAAATCTAAGTCACAGCGAAGCTGTTTCTGCTTGATTTCCTCTTTAAGCTTTTCTGTTTGCAAACATTTTCAACGCATCTGGTCTCTCATCTAATTTGAAGAGGGAATGTTTGGGAACATAAGGGGGGGTTCTTCCTGGTGGCAGAATGCACGTGACTAAAGCTACGTTTGCACTATGTTCCCGGCGGTCACATCAGCCTCCTTTTCCCGAAACATGCTGTGGCGTGGGATGTTGGCAGTTTTTTCCTCAGTACTGTATTCAAGTCTTTCTAAGTTCTCCCACGGTCTGTTACCGGATCCATGACGGGCTGTGGAGAGATGGGGAGAGTCCCAGGGAGTCAAAATCGGAATGCTTTTCGGCATGTGGTTTACCACGAATGCCAGTATGTTTGCTGCCAGCCCCTTACCAGGGACGTTGCTAGGCCTAAATCTCTACTACCCCTATTACAATGTTCCCCCAACCACCGGTCCGCAGCCCAGTACCGGTTTGTGGGCTGTACAAATATGTTTTAAAACCATAAATAAAATCTTCTGAAGTGGAACACAGAGGCCACAAATTTACGTTAATACCATGGCAGAAGTGTAACAGATGGTTCCCAGTCCATGAAGTTGGATCATGAGGTGGACCGTGGTGGAAAAAATTGGTCATTGCTCTACTAGATCTCCTTCATTCCACAAACACACAAGCTCACACACACACATGGATGCACCTGCCTCAATCCAACTGCTGCACTCACAAAAAAGCCCCAAAATGTTAATGATGTACCAATATATATTTATCTATATTTATATATATTAAATTATTTTTACAACTATGAACTCTTTGAACACCACAACATGAGCAGAATAAAGGGAAACTGATGTGGGTGGTTGCTATTGCAGCGGCCCCATGTATAGGTATGTGTACAAACGTGAAGTCCTACATTGATTTGAAGAGGGCCGCTGTTGTTGTCCCCAAAATTTTGTAGCACAGAAAAGATCAGGGTGTGTGCTTTATTTGGTCATCTTGCTTTAATAATGTTCATAAGAGTGATCAACTTTATTTTGCAATTAAAACACTTAAAGCTGTTTGGAATAATGAATGTACAGCCATTTTGCAGTAACACATTCACAACTGCCATAACAATTTTCTCTCAGTCGAGCATACCGGTCAGTCCAATGGCAGTCCAGATGCAATATTGGGGCACAGCTCATGAATATTGGAACATATGCCCCGGAAAACAAGGTCTGGCAATGCTTCTGTTACTTACCTTCTGTCATGGTTTTCTATAAATGAAACAAATGACTCTGGGGAGCTTTGGAGGATGTTGGTGGCATTGTCACAGTTGAGTGAAGCTCCTCTGCCTGGTTGGATGGCCCATCTTAAGACTTAGCCTCAGCATGGCTGGGTACATGTCAAGTCAATGATCCAGCTTTTGTGTCAAAATATGCAAAAGTCTCTCTCTCTCTCTCTCTCTCTCTCTCTCTCTCTCTCTCTCTTTCTCTCACTCTCTCTGTGCCTAGTCATACACGTTTATAACAAGTATGCCACAGTAGGCGTTTTTTTTTTAAACACATGGGGATGAATGAATGAATGAATGAATGAATGAATGAATGAATGAATGAATGAATGAATGGCTTAGCTGCAGAAGAGTTGCAGCTCGGATGACATGCCGCAAATAAATGTTTCCTGTCCCATACTATTTCGTACAGCAGGGTTTAGGAGTGTGTGCCTGCTTTCTCATGTTATGTTTTACATTATGTTTTCTCATTTGTTCTGTGACCGCTGTGGCAAATGTTTAGACAATTTAAACATCTCTGCGGCAAAGCACATCGATCACATGAAAGCCCTGTCACGTTTCCCTGTCCTGTACACCTACTTTGTCTCACGACCATACTTTTTTTTTATTCATGGTCGCCTGTTGGGGGTGCTGCCATGGCTATCAGGAACATATTGTAAAAGGCGTCAGGACAAATAAAAAAAATAATGACGACATGTAGAACATACAGTTAGACAAAATTTATTTCTAAATTCCACTCCTTGCCCAAGCTCAAACTTTTCTGACAGATTTAGATGTTTTGAAAACGTCATTTGTCCTATTTGTCACAAATTGTTAGGCAAGAGGATCATTACTTCTGCTTTCTCAAAACTTGTCACTACAAACTAAATGAAACATTTCCATGTCTGCAATATTCTAATCAATTTAACTTGCTTCCATTAATGCATGTGCCTAGTCAAGTTTAAACACCGTGGTCAATCAAATCATGCTGTTTGATTGATGGAAAGCAGACACGAAAAACGACTTGCTATACGACTTTGCTAGCAGATTCATACTCTTTTGCGCTTCTTGTCGCCTGGCAGAGTGAAAGCAGTAGCAGCAGCAGCAGTGTGTCCACCATGTTGGTCACCCAAGACTATGTGGCAGTGAAGGAGGATGAGATCAGTGTAGCACAGGGTGAAGTCGTCCAAATACTGGCCAGCAACCAGCAAAACATGTTCTTGGTGTACCGGGCTGCCAATGAGCATTGCCCTGCAGCTGAGGGATGGATTCCTGGCTTTGTATTAGGACACACTTCATCCTCCACTACACCCGATTTCCCAGATGGAACTATCAAGTAAGTCAATATAGACATTTCTCCTGTTTGTAAGCTGAAACCAGAACAACAGAAAATCATATAATATAATGATTGATGTGATGTCTCTTCTTTGGTTTAGAAAATCCCTGTCATGGCATACTGCGCTTCGTATCCGCCGCAAGTCCGAGAAAAGAGACAAGGACGGTCGGAAATTAGAGAATGGCTACCGCAAATCTCAGGACAACCTGGCCAACAAAGTCTCTGGCAAGGTGGAGAGTGCAAATGATCATCTGCTTTCTTTATCCTTCTAAATCCTCTCATGTGGACTGGAAATTTATATAGTGTATGTTTTCATATTTACATTGCAGCTTCTGAATCCCAACTTCATCAGCGATGGTGAGTGTATTCCTGAATAAATATGTGTGGAAGCGTTAAACAGGGTGGACCCTCTAAGTTTGAACACAGGCGTTACGCCCAGAGCAGGTCCTGGCTAGATTTTCACCAATCTAACAATTCATAATTTTAGATGTATTCATTTAATTCAACTGAACTAAACCAAACTACTTTTAATGTGGGGTTTTCACCCTGTTTAAAACTGGCATTCACTGGTCCAAGTTATCGTCATGTCCCATAGTGATTGTTGCAACTCATTCCTTTCGGTGCCCATCACAAATACCTCCATAAGCTTCAACTGGTCCAGAATTCTGTAGCCCAAATCATCACCACAATCCCCTCATTTCACCACATCACCACAATCGTCCAACAGCTCCAATGTCAAAAAATTCCAATCACCTGACCTCTCAAACGTTTGAAAGAGCCTTATTTAATTAATTCATTAAAAAGCTCATAAGCTATGCCCCTGTTTGGACCTCCTGCATGGAGCGGTCCGCATGTCACCTGCGTCTCGTCAGTGGTGAGTGTTTGTGTGTCAATGTATATTCAAACTAAACAATAGAAGAATTATTGAGTGTGCACCCTAGGTCGCGCTTTTGAACTTGGAAGGAAAGTGGGAATGGTGTGGTGTCCTATTCATAGATTAAACTGGGCTGGAAATGAAGAAATGAATGTGGGAATATAATGTGTGCGAGTTGCATGCATCGTATGTGCTGGAATGTTGAGAGAAGTGCGCAATTGCTCATGCGCGCAACATAAAGGGCACATTGTCTCTGCGCTTATGTGGGTTTTCTATGGCTACTTCGCCATTATCCTTCATTCCCCCCCAAAAAATTAAGATCTTAATTGGTAATCACTGTCAATGTGTGTCAATGGTTGGCTGTTCATACTGCTTGTGCCCTTCCGATTAACCGCCTCGTGTTCAGGATCAGCTATGATAGACTCCAGCTCCCGACCCTAATTGGGATCAGGGTTACAGGAAAAAGTGAGGGATGGATTATAATATTTCTGTCATATCTGTGTCAAAAACTAAGCAATAATATTATATGGCAGTTGTGTGGTACTGGTGAGATCTAATATTCTATTATTAATCTTCAAATTGTGGCAATGGCAAGGGGGATGTGACCCCAAAAAATACAAATACAGTATATGGGCTAGACTTGTTTTGCTATTTGTTCTTTACTGGTTCTTTGCTTTCAAAGGTACAACTTGTCCTCATCTTCCATTGTCATTCTGCCATGCAGCTTCTCCAGAGTTCCTCATCCCGCTTAGCGATGTAACGTGTGAGAGTGGCGACAGTGTTACTCTCAGGTGCAAATTGAGTGGGCGACCCCGAGCCGCTGTCACCTGGCGAGGTCCGGACAACAGCACTCTTAGCAACAACGGACAATACAGCATCACCTACAGGTAACTGGATAGATTAAGATAGAACATAAGGATGTATTGATCCAATCATGTGATTGTAAATCAAAGTGGATCACATGGATTTCAGTTGGTGAGAGAATGGTGCTAAGAGATCAGTTTTCTTCATTTTCTGAAATTTCATTGGTCACGAAGTGACCAAATAATCCAAAGTTATAAGTATATTGTCAAATGGAGCAGTAACAGCATCATTATTTACTACATTACACATGCACTCCAGTAGAATTTATAGTAAATTGTTTGGAGCAGCAAGGAGACACAAATGATGTAAAAAGGCTCACAAGGTCAGCCTAAACATATTCCAAAAATAACCTAAGTCCGCCTTGTCTGATATGAAGTGAGCCTCGTACTCCCCAACCTTCCTCATTTCATTTACTGTACCGGTATTTTCCAGATTATGAATCGCTCCGGTGTGGGTCGCACCAGCCATTTATAGTCCGGAAAATACAGTAAATCACATAATACTGGATTCAAGATGCTTGAAATAGCTCCAGCCAAAGTCATATTTGTAATTTCTGTTGAATTTCAAGCAGATTCCCCCCACCCCATTCCATCCATTGAAAATCATTCTCTTTGATTTTGATTTTATTTTTTTAGGGGAGGGGGTCTACACATTGTGTCTGATCTTACAGACTGTAATTAGTTATTAGACATGAACATTCTGTCATGACCAGCTCCTATTCAAAACATTAACTTTTTAAGAATGTGTGACATTGAATTTGTGTGTAATTCCCACAGTGAGACAGGAGAGGCAACCCTGTGTATCCTCGGGGTGACTATGGAGGACAATGGCAGATACACCTGTGTTGCTATGAATGTAGCAGGATCCGTAACCTCCTCCGCCAGCCTCAGAGTCTCAGGTGAGGGTTCTGCAATGTGTGTTATTGTTATTGAAGTCTAGTGTAGGTCGAAATCAAACTGAATCAGTGACAGAACATTATATTTTTTCCAGGAAGCCCAGATGACAGCAACAATGCAATTTGGAAACGTGGTTTTGAATCCCACTACACTGATATTTCTGAACTTGGAAGGTAGGAGTGTGTGCATTATTTCTACATTCTTTTTTTCTCTAGCTTTCTTTCTTTCTTTTTTCTCGAGAGTAAACCCATACATGTTTGCATGTTTGGTAAGAACTTCATGTTGGCAAATTGGGTTTTGGGTGAGAAAAAAAACGGATCCCAAAAACGTAAACAAGGATAAGTGACCAAAATAGATTTACTACAGAAAACACACTTGGTACCGCAGTAGTGAGCAAGGTAGAATAATCAAGCGGTGGCATGCCGTTGCCAATATGGCTGGGTTTTTAGCTCAGCTTGAATCCAGTATTAACTCTGATCCCAGAGTTGCGTGAATGCCATAACAGTAAAAACATCCCCTCCCCCCACTCATCAGCATTTTTAAAGGGGGTGGGGGGGCATTGAAATTGGTCTGTTCGCCTTGGGCATCTACTGTACTTAGCACACCACTGCACCCGACACTGCCATCATCATCTCTTAAGTTTCTCCAACAGCTCTAAAGCCACTCATTCACGCGGTCATTTCCCTCTTGATAGAGTATATCTGAACAAAAACATGCCATACAATTTCTGCTTGGCAGAGGCCGCTTCTCAGTGACCAAGCGGTGCGACCAGAGAGGCAGCAAATGGACCGTGGCAGCGAAACATGTTAATAAGAAGCTGCTGCGACGGGAACAGGTGCTGCAAGAGGTCAAACTCCTCCAGACGGTGGATCATCCCAACCTGGTCCGCTTCCTGGACACGTATGAGACAGCCAACAGCTATGTTCTTATATTAGAGATGTAAGTACATCATATAAACAAGCAATTGAGTGTATCTCACAGGGCCACTTGGGTAAAGCTAGAATCCGATCTGTCTGATTGTTTTTTTCTCCAGGTCCATTTTGTCCATTTTGATGGCATTGTGCCATTTTTTTCTGTATTCATCTTTGAAATTCCTAGTGTGATTAAAAGATTCATTTGAACTGCTCTTATTGGAGCCTGCAACTTCTACATACTTCATGTCCAGGGCACCCAGTGGGATACTTTATTGAAGGCCACTTAGCACAATGTTAGCTGCTTCAGAGCCACATGACTTAAGTTGTGTTATTGGCCACTGTGTTCAGGGCAGACCAGGGGCGTTTCCTGGACTACATTGTGAGCTGGGGCAACCTGACAGAGGAGAAAGTGGCTCTGTACCTCAGAGATATTCTCGAAGCGCTCCAGTACCTGCACGGTTGGAGGATAGTGCACCTTGACCTCAAAGTATACCAATCTGTGTTTAGTGCAATACTTTTATAAACTGTGTGGAACGCGGAAGGTGTCCTAACTGTGCCGGATGTCGATGTTTCCGCAGCCTGAGAACGTTGTGGTAGAACAGGTGTCTTCCCAGCCTGTGGTGAAGCTCACTGACTTTGGTGATGCCGTTCAGCTGAACCCACCCGCCACCTACATTCACAGTCTTCTGGGGAGCCCGGAGTTCTCGGCCCCCGAGCTGGTCCTGGGTCAGCCTGCCTCTCTGATGTCCGACATATGGAGCTTAGGTCTGTTTAGCATTAAGAAACATGAAAAGCAACTGAGGGCCGAATTGATTGCGTGGATTTTTTTCGTAGTGCTAACCGGTAAAAATGGAGCAATTCACAAAATACGTGCAGTTGGTGAATCGCCTCATTAACTGAGATATCACGCAGAATGCATCTCGGTGCTTTGTGGGTTTGGCCCTGAAAGTTTTGTGTTATAACCGTGTGATGTCTCACACAGAACAATTCAGAAATGGAACACTCATTTGCCACTTATCAACTCATTTCCTTCCTAAAAAGCTGCCTTGTAGGGTTGAGCAGAATATAGACTCCCTCAACTCCAAAATATCCAACTCCTGAGATGCATCTATTTAAAAACGGAAAAAAATCCAGCAAAATTGTGAGTATGTGGGAAAAAAATAAGTGAGAGTTTTGTCATCTCACCTACAAGTGTGAAAGTTCATCTCTGTTTATCGTAAGACATAAAACAAATAAAATACTCGTGAAGAATGATGTCATCATTCATCACAGATACATCTCACATCAATAACATTTATAAATGTACCCGATAAAATAGCCTGACTTAACTTTTTGTAGTGACGACACTTGGATTGTGTGTCAGTTTATGTTATATTCTTCTCCAAATTCTTATGCACCAAAAAACACACTTGATGCTCACTGATCCCACATCTCATTAAATTTGCTGAGGTCTCTCATATTACACAAAGGTCTCGCATTTGAGGTTTTGTACAAGTTTAGAGGAGTATTTTTTAACCATAAAATTCATTTGAATCACAAAGACCATAGGGGGATCCAACTTTATACCAATACATTGCAGTAGTAACTTGACTTAAAGAGGAAATAAACCCGGTGACAAAATGTTCTGTCATATATAAAATGAACACCTTTGTTTTGTTTTGTTTTTTTGTTTTTTTTACCAGCGGCTATTTCCTTAAATGCACAAAATATTCGAAATTATGTTGAAAATGATGCATTGACTCACCTGCTGGGACCACTATCTTTGTCTTTTCACTCTGGCAAGAGTGCAAATTTGCGAGAATGTGCTACGTATTTGCCAATTACAGCTTCTTATGCAGCGATATTTACTAAGGAAACAGAGTTGGTAAATACATACACAGACGGTGCATTCATTCATTTTCCGATCCGCTTATCCTCACAAGGGTCGCGGGGGGTGCTGGAGCCTATCCCAGCTGTCTTCAGGCAGTAGGCGGGGTACACCCTGAACCGGTTGCCAGCCAATCGCAGGGCCCACAGAAACGAACAACCACTCAGTAGTGGTTCGTAGTAGTGTTCACTCAGCCTGCTATGCATGTTTTTGGAACGTGGGAGGAAACCGGAGTACCCGGAGAAAACCCACGCGGCCTGGGGAGATCATGCAAACTCCACACAGGGAGGCCGCAGCTGGAATTGAACCCGGAACCTCTGCACTGTGAGGTTGACGCGCTAACCACTGGACCACCGGGCCGCCCCATACACATACAGTTAATAAATATTCAACACCGACAAGTTATATATCGTCAGCTCCTTAACATATTGTCCAATGTCAGGTGTGTTGACCTACGTCGTGCTCAGCGGCGCATCGCCTTTCCTGGACGAGAGTCTCGAGGAGACGTGTTTGAACATCTGCCGCCTGGATTTTAGCTTCCCTGACGACTACTTTGAAGGCGTGAGCGCAGCAGCCCGCGACTTTGTCTGCCTGCTGCTGCAGGGGGAGCCCGAGCAGCGGCCCTCGGCGAGCGCCTGCCTGCGGGAGCCGTGGCTCCGTCTTCCGGGCGTCGCCAATAGGGACGCCGGGTACGCCGCCTCAAATCGCATGCAGCTTCCACCGTGCCAGAATCCCGCCTCACATCTGGACACGTCCCGGCTCATTTCGTTCATTGATAGACGGAAACACCTGAATGATGTACGGCCCATCGGGACGTTGAAGGCGTTTCTTCACAGCCGCCTGCATAACCACGTGTAACCGGAAGTACCCGGGCCGAGAGATGTGCCCTCCCAATCGGGTTGCTATTCTTCACCTGAATCTGGTGAAATGTTTGGCGTGCAGACGCGTGCTTTTTCATGATCTACACTTCCACACTGATGGTATGTTCCCTCACTGATCAACGTGTGTCCTGCTGCTGCTGACTGACATCTGCTGATCAATCCATTGACTCCGCCCCTTCTCCCCTAACCTCGTCATACCCCGTTTATGCCTGCACAAGAAATTGTTGGAATCCGTGCAAGACTTCCAATGCCAACTTAGCGGGCACAAAGTCAAGTTGTTCGTTTCTTGCAAGTCAGATCGTGTTACATAAAGGAAATGGAACACTGTATTGTCAGTGTGTGTCAGGCTACTTTTGATTGACCACGGAAGAAGTGTTTTTGTTTGTAAAAAGAGATTACTTTTTGTAAGCGAACCCGTGTACAGTTAGGGAACAAACATGCTAGTGACTTTTGAGGAAAAACAAACGTAGGTCTAATATAAGTTGAAGGGAAAAGCAGAAAAATGTGCAAGCCGCGTGGCGTTGATCAGAGCTTGTTGTCACAGCAAGGGGAAGACCAAGTTTTCATACCTGTCAACTCATACGGTTTAGCCGTAGTTCATACGGATTTTGTGGTGAATCTTACGTATATGGCCGTATCGTACAAATCGTACAGATTCTGAAAATTTCCGTTTTTTGGGGGGGGGTTTTCCCCCTGACAGGTAGTGCTCGTCTACTCGAATGCTTTCATTTCCGGAATACAACTCTGAACACAGTAATGCCACTAAGTAGAATGATGATGAGACATTAACCAGACATTGTATTCTGGAGATCTACAATAAATAAGGATTTTTTGCTCTTTATAAGGATTTTTTTTAATACAAGTTGGCGCTCCGAAAAGTTGACAGGTATGAGTTTTCCACTGCGGTTACTTTGAGTGCAATAGCGCGTGCTGTCCTCTTGCTTGTCTTCGATCTCAAAGCTGTAGTCCTTTTCAGCACAAGCTAAATGAATGAAATGTTCACGATAAAGCTTCTTAGATCCCCGCCTTACTTGTAAATAAATTCTTCTCGCTTTTTCATTTGTCATTTTTGAAGTCTTTTTGCCAGTGAACAAAGACGTATTTCATTTACTGCATATTAGTGACAAAGAGATGATGCACTAAATTTGAAAAATGCACTCATTTTATGGCGGTTTCCATGTGCAATGTTGCAGCTTGATTATTTTAGCAACTATTTATGACAATTTGTTTTGTAACTGTAGTCTTTCAAGGAAATAAAGGCATGTACGTAACTGGTACCGCAATAGACGTCAGTATTGTGTTAACTCTTTGTTTTAAGTTCAGTACTAATATCTGCTAAACCCCAGCTAAATGAAAGCTTTGGCAACAATGTAAAACGTGTAGCTATGAAAAACAGAATCTGGCACTCATGCGTTTCTTTTGTCATTGTTTGTTGGCATAATAATACCAAAGTTTTGTGTTTGTTTTCCCGTGTTATAATTTTTCGTGTTAACTTATAGAGAGCACAGTGAACCCAGATATTTAAGAGTTTACATTCATGACATTATATTTATTATTTCCTGAGAATGTTTGGTGATTTCATTGCTGCGTTAAGGCGGGACTTCACTTTGCTTGCTTTATTTTCGGATCCTTGACCAATCTAGCATGAGTTTAGCATGGGGTGCCTCATGCACTTAGGAGACATTTCCTTTTGTGTCATGTCCTCTTGTTTATTTAACCGTCGAGGGTGCTTGCTAAAATGTGGTGGATGAAGCGAAAACACTTTCTAATTTCATTGGAAGGGTTATGTCAACTAATCTGAAATGTTTTCATGTCACCTTTATTTGTCTTTGGGCGTCTGGGTTTTCCTCCCAAAATATGTTGATCTAATTATGTAGAAGCCGCTATTCAGCAAAATACGTTGGAAGTAATTAAAAGCCTTTGTGAGCCCCTCATCCGCCTCTTGCTTGTGATGTAAAGATGTACAGAGAGGGGCGGAAAACATTTTGCCTCCAGCCAGGATGTAAACCTTCGAGAGTGACTGTTTCATATTTGATATACACTAACAACACTGACTGCGGCAATGTCAAATTGAATGTTGTATGACTTCATTTTTACTTTTGCATGTATATTCCTCTGTACAGAAGACTGTTTACATGTTACATGTAAGTGTAAATATTTTAGTTTGTGGTGTTATTTTGCCATTAAACGTTTGAAGAGCAACGGCTGTCTCTTTTCATAAATCCCTCAGTGCAAAGACCGGACGCAAAGTTTGTGTCCGGCTTTACTTACCTGTGTGTTTGTCACAAACACACAGGTAAGTAGAGCCTACACAAACACAATGTGTGTGGGATTTCACACAAAAAGGCAGCGACAATAAAAGTGCAAAAGTGATTGAAAAACAAAACATTTCAAAAGTGTGTTGTTGTTTTTTTAAATTAAAGTTTGATTCTAATGAATGAATGACTTCTTTATTTGGATATGTTAAAATAAAAGCTAAACACAGAAAATTAAACTAACAAAGTAGAAGTTTGAATCAAATTAGATTGCATATATCCTACCTCTTATCCTTTCACAAGATGCATGTAGTACTATAGTCTGTAACATTACTTGCTTATATGTGTATATATACAGTATATATATATATATATATATATATATATATATATATATATATATACACACACAAACACAGTATATTCGTATTTGTAGAACACTATACATGATCGATGCAATACAGTATTTGTTTTCAACAGGATTTTGTGACATCCCGTTGAAAAATCCAAGTTCTCTTTGAGAAACTGTGTCTTGTGCTTCCATTTTTCCTGTGGTGACAGCACTTCTGTCTCACATTCAAGATGTTCTGGGTTTGAAATCTTGCCTTTCGTTCTAACCCTTATTATATTGGTTCTCTCGGGTAATCCGGTTAGCACTCACACACCGCAGTGGATGTATGAATGTAAGTGAATGGTTGTGTTGTCTACACGTGCGCTGTGACTGACTGGTTACCAGTCCAGTATTGGCGTTCAAATAGTTTGGGAATTTTCATTGTCGTTATCTTTTGTTTTTAAATTCAGACTGTTTTAAGTAGTTTTTAAGAGCAAGTCTCTCGGGGGAAAGATTTTAAAATTGGTCACCAAGTATGTAAAGTAAACTACAATTCTCAAACAACTGTTTGACCTTCTTTCTTCTGTAGCTCGGGATGTACAGGAACACCAAAAAGAAACTCAAAAGCTTGCATATATTAGTTGACATTGACAAAAACATCGGACATTTGTGCAAAAATTATGGACAGTATGATATAGCTTTAGTTGCTTCGTGTTTTTGTTCTTACTTAATTTCGTTTTCAACTTTAGTTTGAGTTATTTTGTTTGTTTTCATTCATGACAATAACTTTGGTTCAGTATGTACCCCACCTCTTGGTCCTGTCAGCTGGAATATGCTCGATCTTGTGACTGTCTTTCTGCACAGATACAAAACTTAACTTGCATGTCTGCATTGCAGTAAGTGATGCAAAAGAAATTTACTTGCATTAAATATATTTTTTTCTCTTTCTGCTGCGGTTTCCTTTGTTTGCGTAAAGCAGCAGATGCAGACGAAGATGTAATGACACGTTTTGGTGCACAATTCATGCAGCTGGATGCTGCGGCGAATTTTACCATGACTTGCAAGTTGAAATTGTTTTGCATGTATGAGTGTTTCAGTGCAGCAATTTCCTGTCGTGGCTGAGGATTGCACAAATGTTACCCTTGTGAGATCTTCAGCTTCACCAAGCAATTTAGACAAAAAACTATTCCATTATAACGACACTTTTTGCAAAACAAAATTGAATGCTTGCTGGCTACTTCAATAATACTCGTGCATCACTAGCATCATCTAAATCCATTACAGAAGCTAACTACATGAAACAATCTTTAAAATAAAAACTTTGATGATGATCAATTGTGTCAAAAGGTATTCATGTGCATGTTCATACACGATGCAGTCCTTGTATTAAGTTTCATTATTTTGTGGAGGTTGTCCTCAGGGCTGGTCGGGTATAAACTTAAAAACGTACAACTCAGTAAGATGAAGATCTGCTGGTTGAACACGTCGAGCTGAATAATGCAGGTAAAGGAAGAGAAATGTTCCAAAATTGAAGGAGGGCCCCGATTCACACAGCAGTGCTCCTCTCATCCAGGCTGGTGGTTTGGGAGATGTTGGACCTGCTGATCTGTTGCTGACGTGTAAAGACCTTGACAATCTGGCACAGCCCACATGGAGTCCTGTGGATCAATTTGAGCAGGTTCCTTCGGAACTTCTGCCCCACAAACACGTACAACACGGGGTTGATGCAGCTGTGGAGGTAAGCGAAGACCTCTGTGATTTCTAGAGTCAATCTGATGACTTTGCTGCTGTTGCACTCTGTGTAGACCTGCAACATCTCCAGTGCTCTGAACAATGACGCCACATTGTAGGGCACCCAGCATATGAAGAAGACGGTCACCACAATGACCACCAACAGGATGGTCTGTCTTTTCGATGACTGGCTGGAAAGCAGCCGCCTGATGATTTGTGAGTAGCAAAAAACCATGATGAGCAAGGGAATGATTAAGCCTAAAATGTTCATTTTCAAGTGTCCAAAAACCCGCCAGAAGTGAATGTCGGCATTGTCCAAGGTGGGCGTGGGATACACAGGGTAGCAGAAGGTGGAGTTCATGCGCCCAGGCCTCTCTTTTAGGTAGATGACTTCGGGAAAAGAGGCCAAAAACCCAGCGACCCAAGTGATACCTGCGACAATAATACCGAGGGAGCGAGTTCGTGCCCTCATGGTGTAAACTGCGTGCACGATTGCCAAATACCTGTCGATGCTCATTACCATGATGAAAAAAATGCTGCCATAAAAAACTATGTGGTAAATCCCCAGGAACACTTTGCACAGAGTGTCCCCAAAAATCCACTGGTCCCTCGCTTGGTAGGCGAGGAAGGGAAGGGAGCAGACCAGCAAGAGGTCAGCGACGGCCAAATTCAGGAGGCACACGTCCGTCATGTTGCAAAGCCGCACTCCACAGACAAGGACCCAGACAACCAGAGAGTTCCCCAGAAGACCCATGACGAAGAATATACAGTAGATAGGTGGAATGAAAGATGCTCCGTGTCTGTCGTAAACACACGTTCCAAAGTCGCCATCAGGCAAAAGACCGTAGTCCGCGTAATCCAATGTTGTGTTTTCGCCAATGGTTGTTGAAGTAGGTCTAAAGGAAGCAAAATGACAAATATTAACACATATTACTCTAGTCTAAATGTTTTCCTTGTAACTGAATGTGCTAATCTAGAATCTAGCTCAAGGATGGTCGACTGACATCCCTGTTTGAGTGGCCCTTTGATTACTGTTCAACTTTTTCCAATTGTGTTGGAGAAAGACTATGAACATGTTTTCTCTACTAGAGTGGACCCCAGCATACTCGTGCCTCAGCACCTCCAGATTTACCTATTTGCAAACCTCAAGTTTCCATGGAAAATGTATATGGGAGATTGTTTTAGGTGTCCAAAAAATGCATTTCATTGGGCATCAAATTATAGACAGCTTTTCACAAAATAGTGAGGGTCCACTATGAGAGGGCGGACTTGGCTCAACTGCACTTATACTGCCCTTAACTACAGCATCCGTCCATCCATCCATTTTCAATACTGCTTATCCTGAACAGTTGCTGGAGCCTATCCTAGCTGTGGCCTACAGATTATTTTAAAACAGATAGTTGATTGAATGCACTAAATTGTCCCTAGGTGTGAGTGTGAGCGCGCATGGTTGTTCATCTCTGTGTGCCCTGCGATTGGCTGCCAACCGGTTCAGGGTGTCCCCGCGCCTACTGCCCGAAGATGGCTGGGATAGGCTCCAGCACCCCCGCGACCCTAGTGAGGATTAAGCGGTTTGGAAAATTGATGGATGGATGGATAGTTGTGCATTTGGCTTCTTAAGTGGTCATATTTAGTATGCAATACATATAAATCAGGGGTGTCCAAAGTCGGTCCTCGAGGGCCGCTGTCCTGCCTGTTTTCCAGCTCTCCCAGGAGCAACACACCTGATTCAAATAATCAGGAACATTCTAGTGCTGCTTCAGAGCTGTCTGATGAGCTGACAGTTGGCAGGCAGGACAGTTGGCTCCACCAGGCCCGGAGCTGGACATGCCTGATATAAACTGTTTCACTTTCAAATGTGTGGTTGATTAAGTACTGCTCACTGTCACAGTAAAAAAAACACACACACAAGGGCGTCATGATCTGTACTTGAAGTTTTTGTTAATGCATTTCATTTTTTTGCATGTTTTATGTCTCGTTTTATTGTGAATTGTGTCCTGTCTTGCTTGTTGTTTTGGGGTGGTGGGGGTCCCCCGTGCGCGTCAACCTGGTCCCTTATGTCAGACATGTCCAGCTCCAGGCCTGGAGGGCCACTGTCCTGCCTGTTTTCCATCTCTCCTGGCTGCAACACACCTGATTCAGATGTTTAGCTCATTAGCCAGCTCTGAAGCAGCATTAGATCGATCCTGATGATTTGAGTCAGGTGTGCTGCTCCTGGGAGAGCTGGAAAACAGGCAGGACTGCGGCCCTTGAGGACCGACTTTGGACACCCCTACTTTATGTCGACCATTCAGCTTACTTCGCGGCTCATCTTTTGTCCAGGTGTTCCTTGTTGTCTCATCAGTTTGATTGTATTTAGTTCCGTGGTTTATTTCACTCCTTGTTAGATCATTGTTTGTTCCTGTCAGTTGTCATATCACCGTGTCATTGTTTGTTAGTTACTGCGAATCTGTTTTTGGGACTGTTGGGGTGGGGGAAAGAGGGGGGTTTTTCCAAATGGGGGTTTTCCCCAAGTTTCTAATTCGATACTTCCTGAGGGCACTCCTGCCGTATTTCCCTGAATGTGGGTCCTCCTTAGTCCAAACCCCATACCCGAAACAAAGAGTGATCATTTGGTATTTTGAATTAATATAATCATCAACTCGAAACCAACACACGTAAATTCCTCATGGAATATTTTATCCATCAAAGCATGGTATGTGTTTGTTGGAAATTCCCCAAAGGTGAACACTTTCCTACTAACTGACAATACTGACATGTTTAAAGATGCAGTATAGGGCTGAAGGATATCATTTTAGTCCAACAACTAAGTTGATTCAAAGAATTGTAAAGAGTGTCATCAGAACAATATCATTTTATTTCTGCACTTTTCTTACCTTGTTAATTCCACTTGAAGGAGATTCTCTCTCCAGCGACTAAAAAGCAAAGGAAGTTTGGCCATGGTTGCTGTAAAATATAAAATCAAAACTTGCTTTCTGTAGTTATATAAAACATATGTCTTATTAGTTCAAATAATAAAGTATATGTTTTGTTTAAAAAATAGCATGAAGAGAAACTTTAAATTAAATAGTAATATCTAATACAGTGATGCTAATGTATTTGAAGTACAGATAACTCATTCATTTTTTTTAATCAAATAGGTGGGCAAGATAGATGAAATTAGACAAAATATTTGTTCAAACCGATAATCTTCGCATTGTGTGTGCAGAATACCATCTGTGTTTTTCAGCTGTACAGTGGTGTTTGTGATGTTGACCTGCTGATAACTCGAATATTATGAAAAAAAATGAATCAAATGTTACCTTCCAGTGGTATGAAGATGAGATGTGGCTGGTAATCCTAGATTGATCACATTGTTCAGTAAATGGTCCCCCCCCCAAACAGCTTTTAACTGTGGTTGCCAACTATATTGTTCTTGAGAAATGAGGGGGCTATCATTTTTTTTTTCATCGCAATACTTCCTGGTGATGCTTTCAAATATTCAGAGCCACCAGTCAGTGGTTGCAACATGAAAAAAAAAATACAAGCTCTTGCAGCAAGTGCACACTGCTCGAGACTCAAGCAGCGCCGCGTGACACTTTGTGGCACTTTCACAAGTGTTGTTGTGGCACTTGCCTGCCAAGACTTGCTGCACCTGTTGTTGCGGCACCATGACTGTTCTATGAATAAAATGTTAAACAGATGAAAAACCTGAATAAATCAGTCTTGGTGAGCCTTGAGTTTGAGTTTGAAGATTAGATGTGAATAACTTGAATTCAAACACACACACGACACAAGACAGTTCTTTTGATGTGCACGTTTATTCCTGAAATCTACATGGGAATTGGAAGAGGTATGTCACAAAGAGAACTATCTATGGGGGGAACAGTAATTGATGAGGATTTAATAGGGTAAAATCAAACAATAAAAGAAACTAAAAATGAGAGGACAAACGAAAGACTCATGATGTTAACCACTTCAACTCAATTTGGGCACCAACCTGTACACAATCTGGGAAATTCCGCATGTAAAGTATGTTGCAACCACAGTTTGTTTTGAGTCGACCCAAGAACTAAAAGATGTGGAGAGTTAGCCCTGACTTGACTCTCGCAGTCAGCAGCCAAATCGAACAACCCTTCACACTCACATTCACGCCTCCTACAGGGAGGCTGGTTCCATATACAAAACACAGTGACTGAACTGAGAGGTGATAGGGTTAAGCAGTCTACCATGCCTTTATAATACGGTGTAAAAAAATATATATTTATATGCATATTCTGATACATATTTATTGTCATAGCAGTGAGAAGTTGATTAGCAAATGCAAATGAGCAGGAAATGTCAATTTTATATATAATGTGGGAATATTGGCGTATTAATTGTAATAATGTGAAATCAAACAATGGTCGACTGAGGTTAATAACACGTTACATAAAGGGATAAAAAAAGGAATAGGATTTTTATTGTTGACTAAAAGAAGAAAAAACAGTTTGTTGGATGTACATACTGAACAGCAAATGAAAAAAATAGGCAAGGATGAGGCCGATTTAGACGAATGAAGTTGAATGAGTACTTTTAATCGCTACAAATGATGAATAGTAGTTAAGACCACTACTCTATGACCCCAAGAACAGAAATGCTGTGTTTAACTGGGTACTTTCTGAAGATTAGGATACCATGTTGACTCTAATCGCTCAGAAGCAAGTTATCATTTAGCAAGTTAACAGCGCACTGTGCTAAATGATTGAGGCTGTACAACTGATGCCTTATCTCAAGTTACACCTATTTTTGTGTCCAGTGCAATTTTCATACAAAGTGCAATCTTACTGTGTGTGTGGGTAGAACTTTTTTTCTTTTGGTATATTCTTGGGCGTGTGCAGTGAGAAAGGGGCATTTGCGCCGATTTGGGAGCGAACACAGCTGGCTTGCTTTGCAGCTCATGGAAGCGGCTCCGCTTCCTTTCTTTTAAATTTGGTGCAGTCGAAGCACACACAATCTTTGATATTGCAAAAGCAAAAATTGACTCGCTGAAGGCCATGCAAGAAAATCAAAGCATGAAAACCGTGTTTATAAGGAAAGGAAGCAGACCTCCACAGATAGATGATCACAGATCACTACTGTGAAGAGAGCACTTGAAGATCGCCTTTCACAATAAAATACATGGTGACCCGGACATTAGTGTCCATCCGTGACAACCCCACATCGTAAGGGCGTTATTTTAAAAATATAAGGATAATGACAATAATGAGGCATTCAATGAATTTGTTTCTACAATGATTCAGAGGGTTCGATACATGCTGTTGTCATAATGAAATTCAATGACAGCCACCACATATATTGCAATGTCTGCCTGCACTTTGATGAAATCCACGAGAATTTAGCTCATTATCTTTATCTTTTCCTTTTTTAAAATTTCCCCTCTTAATTTGGCATCACACCATTGAAGAAATCATATACTATATATAAACAAATTATTCATTTAAATAAGATTGTACTGAAGGAGATTTTTTTCCCCTTCATTTGGAGTCAACCTCACCACCCTCAAGGCGCTGCTGAATTTTGAAGCGAGTTTTAAATCAACGATTAATTACAAACTATGTTACACTCTTTTGAATCAGCTAATCTACGTTCTACCTATTCCAAGTCTCTAGTTTCCTAATGAGATCTTAGATGTGTGTTGGAAGTTTCTTTCTCAGAGTTGTCTCGCTGACTGACAGAGCCTCTGCTCTTGTAACAGTATCTGGAGAACAAATTCCCCAAAGGCTTCCGAAATTTCTCCCCGACAAATGCATAAATGACTGGATTTACACAGCAGTGTGACAGTGCAATGACCTCAGACCAAGTCATAGCCAAACTGATTGTCGTTGATGCTTTGTAGGTGTTGAACATTTCAAACAGTTGCAGTGTCTGAAGGAAAACTACAACATTGTAGGGGACCCAGCATACGACAAACACACAGACGATGATGAATATCAATTTCACAGCTCGACCCTTGTTTGAGTTCCTTGTCTTAGACAGCACAAGCAGGATCTTCACGTAACAAAAAATCTGGATAGGTAGACACAGGAAAAGACTCACTGTGTTCTCACTGAAGTTTCGGAGCATTTTCCAAAACTGCTGACTTTCCTCTGGATAAACCGGCTGGCAACTCAAGGAGTTGTTGTGACTCATTTCAACGGAGGAAAATATCACCTGTGGGGTTGCCATGGCCAGGGATACAACCCAGATAGCGATGCTGGCATACAAGCCAAAGCCAAGGGTTCTGGCTTGCATGGTTGCCACAGCGTGGACGATGGCCAGGTAGCGGTCCACACTCATCAAGGTCACAAACAAAGTCCCACTGTAAAATCCCAACTGTTCAGGGGAGAAGAGGTTGACACGAAATGCATATGAAGTTAGTGTGGCCCCATCAGTAGGCTAAATGTGTCACTTCGGGACAACTGAAAATAGCAACAAATAAACACAATTTATAATAATAATAATACATTTTATTTATAAGCGCCTTTCAATTTAGTTTCTTGTTTTAGCACTGTGCTCTGGGTTCATTATCGTGCTGCATAGTAAGGGATGTTGTCGAATAGTTGGGTTCCATATTGCATCTTGCACATCCAAGCCACAGTCACAACATTCATACATTTAAAAAATCTACAGTATATATACAGTATATTTTTTACTGAATATTTTTAGGGGCTCATGACCGAGCATTCCTTTGTCCGAACATTAGCCTGTTTGCCTCACCAGCGTGTCATAGTATACTGTATTTTTGGTTCATCTCTCAATTTTTTGCAGACTTCATTCTTGCCCTCCGATTATTTGTGCTAACGAGAAGTTTGCATCTTCTGCAAGTGTCAGAATGCTACTAATGATTATTTTAAGAATTGATTAATCTGTGATTTTTTTTAAATTGGAAAAACATCTCTTTATTACAAACAGTACATTATTTCAAATTATGACCGCGAGTACCGACAGGCCCTTTGCACTGTATCCCATGTCTGTCATTGTTTTTCATGTTTCTCGTGCAGAGCGTGCCTGTTAAGTGAAATTTTCCTTGGAAGAACGTATAATGACAATAAAAGCAATTCAATTCAATTCGATGATACAGTTACTAGTTTTCTCCCTAACATGACAAAAAACTCTAATTAAAATGCTGATCATTGCTTTCCAAAGTAAAAGCAAATACTTGCAAAGGTAATCAGTTTCTGTACCGGAATGAGTTCCCACCTGATAGACTCCCGTCGTGATTTTGCATACAGCAAGATTCTGAGAATTGTAAGCCCACAGGATGAGGGACAAAGCCAGAGTAAGGTCTGAGAGAGCCAAGTTGAGCAGACAAATGTCAGTCAATGTCTTCATCTTGATGTAGCGGTGGAGAATCCAGAGCACAGTGGTGTTGCCTATGAGACAACACAATTCTCGGCATGTTTCCGCGTTGCTTTTTGAAAAACTATTGAGAACTTTAACACTAAATGTGTGTTACAGTTTCTGAACATACCAAGCAAACCAAGAAAAAACAGCATGCAAAGGACAATCCGCACGGCCATGAATCCTTTCGATATCTGTGGACTCTCTTCCCCAAACCGGGAGGAATTTGGATAATCATTTTCGTAATCATACATGTCCATGTAAATAAATGTCTCGTTCTTTGTTGCATCCATTAATCTGTGCAAGCAGACACAAAACAAGAAAGGACATCATTTGAGGACAGCAAAATAAGCTCTATTTTTGGAGATTCAAAAAGAATGTGAGTCAACTTAAAATACACACAAATGATCAAAAATGGAACAAGTCAACAACAGAAGTTCAATCACACAAATGGACAGCTGTAATCTTGACTACTCTAATGCATCACTCCTTTTTAAACAATGTTCTTTGTATTATTTTTTCTTGTGAAGTAACTTATTCCATCCTGGAGAGATCATTTTATGAAGGATATCCCTAAACAGAACCTTTTCTGTCTCCTACCATGACCTATTTTTCGGATAATATTTATTCCATGTGCATGTTCGATAAAGTCATCACATACATTATTTTTCAAAATTGTAAATTCACATGAAGAATATCAAACGTGAAACGACCTTTGCAATACTAAATGTTAAAAAGGCCACGGCTGCATTTTCTGTGCGAGTCCTCATGCTTTTGTGAAGCCAAAATTATACATTGAGTGGCTAAATAATGAATTCAATTTCTATTTTTTAAAATTGTTGGGGGGGTTGTCTTTTGCATTACGTGATGAATCTTTTCTGCCTTAAATGTGCGTTAATATATTCTGAGTAAATTCACAGCTCAAGCTGTACTTTCCTGCTCTTTACGATTTACTTTCACGATGATTATGATGTGAGTCATCACTGAGAGACTTCGGCAAAGAGGCAGAGTCTTTAAAACTTGAAATATCTGGAGTAACATTCTTTCCATTCACTGTCGATTATCTTCTGATGAACTGTTGATATACACTTTGATATGGTCTGCTTAATTTGACATGCAGAACCGACATCTGAATGTAGCGGTGAACCACATGTGCATTTACAAATCTACACTCACGTAGTCTTTGTTTTTGTAATGCACTTTAAATGCCCCTCAGCCACAACAATGACATACATTCGACCCCCACTTCCTTTCGCAAATATTGTTAAACACACACACGCACACGCACACACTCACACACACACACAGACACACACACACACACACAGTTCTTAGGGTTTTAATCAAAGTAAAAAGTATATTACCACATTCTCTGATGAAATCGATGCTCCTCGTCGTCTCCTCTGTGCTGCGTCAGATTTGGATGTCCTGTTATTGTGCCTTTCTAGCTGTTTCGAGTCAAATCCTGTGGCAAAGCTGTTTTCTGGTAAAAGCCAAGTGAAGGTGTTGTTTCCGACATGCTGCACAGAGGTAATGTGTGGTTTTCTAAGAAATGTCCCTTTGTGTGTCAAACATGACGAAAGAAAGCTAATCAGAAGCCTATTATCTTTTTTTTTCACTTACCCATTTTTCTTTAAGAAACAGGATACACACACACACTTTCTTCATATACAGTATTTATGGATTTTTGGTGGTCGCTTGCAATAAT
The DNA here is from genome assembly GCF_025434085.1 of Hippocampus zosterae. Taxonomy (NCBI): domain Eukaryota; kingdom Metazoa; phylum Chordata; class Actinopteri; order Syngnathiformes; family Syngnathidae; genus Hippocampus; species Hippocampus zosterae. The sequence goes on from NC_067455.1 coordinate 15,623,227, forward strand.
CTGTTTTCAACATTTGCTCTTCTTAAGTGAATTCTTTCTTTTAAATTCGTTTTGTTGTGATATATGGAAGAATCATTGTTGTTTGTATCCCTGTGTGTACACACAGTAAAGTTAAAGGAGTGTGAGCCCAAGCCAAAATCCATGAGCAAATATGTTTCTTGTGAATATATAAGTAACGTAAATCGGTGCTTTCCAAACTGTTTTTACCATGTATCATCTGAAAAATACTTTCCTGTCCAAATATCACCACCATGAACACCATACACTCGCATCAAAAAAAGGTGTATCATTCTGTAGGTCAGGGGTGCCCATTACGTCGATCCTGATCTACCGGTAGATCTAAGACAGGTCCCAAGTAGATCCGAGGAGTGTCGAGGAGAAAAAAAACAACCATGTGTGTGTCTTTGTACATGTTAGAAATATATATTTTTGTGTTAATGTACGCTACACCGTAATGATCCTATCAGTGTCATTTTCACCCCCCCCCCCAAAAAAAAGAAATTGTAATAAAATAAAGCAGGTAAATCTTGAATTTACGGTAGCGCGTGATTACGTCACCGGAAGCTGTTTGCGCTCAGCAGTCTGCAATTGCAGCTTGTAATCAGAGCTGTTGCTCTCCATCTTTTATCGGCATTATTCTCATTCAGAGTTTGCTTCTTGTACAATTCACCGAGGGCATGGGCAAAGAATAGGAATCTCCCAGGGCCCAGGGAAGTACTTTAAAACGTGTGAGATACGATAGTTAACATGCCTCAGTTTCAGGCTGTTTCTCATCATGGCGTGCATGTGTGTGTGTGTGCGTGTGTGCGTGTGTGCGTGTGTGCGTGTGTGCGTGTGTGTGTGTGTGTGTGTGTGTGTGCGTGTGTGCGTGTGTGCGTGTGTGCGTGTGTGCGTGTGCGTGTGCGTGTGCGCGTGCGTGTGCGCGTGCCGGTAAGGGTAGATCCCGGGAGGTGAGTTGGTCGAAAAGTAGATCTTCGGTCCAAAAGTTTTGGGCACCCCTGCTGTAGGTGTATTGCTTCTCCTCACTAGGGTCTGAGCCGATCCCAGCTGACTCTGGCTGAGAGGCCATTCACGCTCACATCCAAACCTAAGGACAATTTAGATTATCCAATTAACCTGCCAAGCATGCTTTGGAAATGTGAGAGGAAACTGGGGTTTCCAGAAAAAAACACACACACGAACACACACACACACACACACACACACACACACACACACACACACACACACAGGCACCTGGAGAAAATGCAAACTCCACAAAAGTAGGCTGGAGCCTGGATTTGAATTGAGAACATCTGCCCCATTACATCACATTAAATTAAAAATGAAATGTGAGGTTTTTGAGTTTTTGCTTGCATGGTTGAGTAGGTTCAGATCAAGATATATATCACTAATATTTTTCCAATGTGGGCTTGTCAAACCCTCCGAGATTGTTTTGTGAGAAAGGGTGATGCAAATAAAGTCGACTTGACTCAACGACTTAGGTTAAGCACCTGTCAATCACCGCATTATTGTGACAAGCGAATTTCAAACTATCTTTCTGAAAGTCAGCTATGTGAACCATTCCACAACTTTTGCCAGAATCCTGTCATTTTGCTTCATTTGTATTAAATGTTCAGGTATCCTGAGGGAGCACGACTTTGTTTGTAACATTTACTCTTCAGTAAAATACGTTGAATTACACACATTTTTCACATCACATTGAAGAATTCTGAATTGAAGGTGTTATGATGCACATAATACTATTGATATGGATAATATTGGTTCTTCAAAAAACATGTCAAACTGAATGTGTGGAGGCAAAACATTTAATCAGAACCCAGTTCTTTGGAAAATTACAATAGTGCAACAAATGTTCAGATAACGAACTATTCATGATTAATGTATACATATTGAAGTTTATGCTATTGAAAACACATTTGACAAATAAATCAAAACATGCATAGGCTCAATTGTTGGTAAGGTTTTTCTACAAAACAAAACAAAAAACCCAATCATTATGGTCACTGAAAAAAACCTGACAATTATCATACCATGCAATACAACTTTATTTGTACAACGCATTTCACGACAGCTGCAGTTGGAACAAAGCACCTGACATATACCATACAATAACAATAATACAACAGGAAAAAGTGAAAACAATAAATGAAAAGACAAATCAATGACACTAATTTATATATACAGTAGACACCAGCAAACAATACAACGGTGCCAGTTTCATATTGGGTTGAAAGCCAAAGAATAAAGATGCGTCTTCAAATGAGATTTAAAAATGGACAGGGGGGCTCGCCTGACATTTAATAGAAGGTCATTCCAGAGGGAAGGGCCAGCAACAGCAAAGGCTTGATCTTCTCTGAGCCTTCGCTCCGTCCTTGGTACCTCTAGTAGCATGTGGTCTACAGACCTGAGGCAACGGACAGGTGCGTTGAAGTAGAGGAGCTCAGAGAGGTATGGTGGGTTGAGACCACTGAAAGATTTGAAAACAAATAATAGAATCCTAACAAGAACTCTAAAATGTTGAGGGAGCCAGTGAAGGGGCGCCCGAGTAGTTGTTCTGTGCTCCTACTTATTCTTGCCAGTCAAGGGGTGAGCAGCAGCAATTTTGATTGACCTGAAGCACTTGAAGGAAGACTGGATAATTCCAAAATAAAGTGTATTATCATAATGGATTACTGTTTCTAAGTGCTGCTGTGAAGGGAAGGAAGTATTAAAATTATAATCAAACTAAATTCATTACTTTTATCAATTACTTTTAAAAAATCACTTGACCTGAATAAAAATGTCACCAATTCTGAAAAAAAAAAAATTCACAACCTTTTAAACGAATCCCTGCAGTTAAAACCTCAACAAAACGTAAGTTCGGCACTTGTTAATGATGACTTTTGATCCACTCCAGTCTCAGCTTTGAAGGCTGTCTATCCAGACTTCAAATTCAGCGTCTTCCACAGAATAGTTTTGGGCTGTATATTTTGGGTCATAGTTTGAGGACCCTCAACCTGTGACTGAGACCAAACATTTTGACACTGGGCTGGCAGAAAGGATGAATTGGAAGGAGGGAAGGAAGAAAGGACAGATGGATGTACAGATGAATAGATAGATAGATCGATGGAGAGATGAGGGCGGGCAGACAGACAGACTGATGGATATAATTAAAGTTACATGATAAACATGCTCTCAGAAGACTTGGACATGACAGAACTCTTCCGTGAAGAGTATCCTGATGAACGCCTGCGGGAGATCAAAATTCCAGGCACACATTTAATCAGCTGCAAGACACGCCTCATAAACTTCTGTCCAACAAAGGCATATATGATGGGATTCACGCAGCAGTGAGTGAACGCAATTGTCTCAGTGACTGATAGTGACAGTTTTAAATGTGTCAAAGAGTCACAGTCATTTAGGAAATTCCATTCAGAGTGCAAAAGTTTGAGAAAAAGTAAAATGTTATACGGTGTCCATAAGAGGAAGAAGACAACCATGATTGAAATTATCAGCTTGACAACACGTTGCTTTTTTGCGCTCTTTATCCTCATCAGGACAGGTATGATCCTGGAGTAGCACAGCACCATCACCAGCAGAGGAAGCACCAGTCCCAAAATGTTGTTTGTCGCAACAGTGTACACCTCCCAGGCAGCATTCTTTGGTTCATAAGTGCAACCTAGCCCATGAGGCTGCATTGTCTCTGATGTGATGATGAAAGAAGGAAGGGAGATGCAGAAGCTCAGCAACCACACGGCCACAGTGAGAATGTACCCTGTTCTCGCAGTTCGGTATTTGACCACCTTGGCATCATGCATGATCACCATGTAGCGGTCCAATGTCATGACAACCATGAAGAATATGCTGCAGAAGAAGGCGGTGCTGACGGAACCACCAATTAAATGGCACAAAAAGTCACCGTGGGTCCACTGCTTGACCAGAGTGTAATGTGTGTAGAATGGAAGCGTGACGACGAAGAGAAGATCGGACAAAGCTAAGTTGAACAGACAGACATCTGTCATTGTTGTCTGATTCCGATGCTTAATCAGGACACACACCACCAGGACGTTACCTTGAAAGATGTAGGGAAACGTGAACAGGAGAACATGCCCGGATGTTTCATCAAGGAGTATATCTGATGATTACCAATGAAGCCAAATTTGATCACCAAAGAGTAGAGAATAACGATGAACACTCTGCAGAAGTCCATCATGCCACCACTGTCGCAGGGAGAATCCACTTCAATTCCAGGTTCATAGTAGTCTGAATAATCATATTCGGTCACCGCCGTCACAGTCACAGTTGCCTCTGCAGAGACAAGGTTTGATATATCCTCCTATCATGTGCATGTGGTGATAACTGAGGAATCTTTTTTCTTTTTTCATCAGACCTCACAGTATTACTTGAAAAACTAGTGAACGATGGTCCTGCGTGACTAAAACACGGCATCTGAATCACAGTAAGTGTGAAACCGTAAGATCTCACAAGCTTGGGACATGTTTTAATACTTGGTCATAAATGCTGTTTTGTTTCATTGGTTTGTTTTATTTTATTTTACTTTATTTCACTCTGCTCCTTCTTGAGCTATCGCCATACAATAGTTGAAGGGGTTGTTTGTCCCAGTAAAATGTCAAGGAATTTGTGTTTTTAAAGTGATCGTTTTTATGTTTGTTTCAACCAATACAAAGCAATACTTTACTTCTGCCAAATCCACTCATGGCCCATGTTACTCATGCAAAACTACGCTGTAACCGTGACTCAAGAACACATCCCCAAGTACAAAAAGGCATTCTGTATGCTAATATACTGTAATCAATCAATGATTGACGTCCCAAAGTGTAATTGCTAAAATGTTAAAAGTGTATTCACCTGACATGATGACTGATGTCTGGTCGTCAGGGCTCCAGCTACTATTTGGTCTCTGTCAAGCCCTTGTATCTTCACTATTAACAACTGGTGAGAAGGAACATATACGCGGCTGCTGTTTCCTGTATTTAGATCCTTATCAAGTGTGACACTCGGTGTCCAGAGATAACCAAAATAACGGAAGAAGAACAACAAGCATATATATTCACCTTTTATTGATTGATTGCTTAATTTAGTGAACAGATAAACACAACATCAAATACATTTAAAAAAAAAACAGATCCATGCATATCTTTGTCCAGTACGGGTTATACGCTCAAAGGGAATAGGATGAAGTCAAACATTTATCTATAACTATTAACCTACATCGACTTATTTTTATTAATCAGAAAATTGATGGCTGGATGGATGGGTGGATGGACAGATGAACGAAGTGAGGGCGGTATGGCTCAGTGATACAGGGGTCATCTCGCTACCCAGAGGTTGAGGGTTCCATCCTGGCCATTGTAACTTTGTTGAAGTGTCTTTGAGCAATATTTGGAACCCTGTGAACTCCTGATTCTGCATCATCAGTTGGTAAATCTAGAAACAGTGAAGCGCTTTGAGTGTCAAAGCTCTAAATAAGTGACAGCTCATTTACCATGAAGTTGATGGCCTAAGTTCTATCTGCTATAGAGGGGCTACTGATGCATTTCCTCCATATTTAAAGGGCTGTTCATTTTATTTCCCTTGGCCTTCAGCCTTTGCAAAGTAAACTATGGAAAATATTTACAGGTACACTGCTATACAAGTACATTACTATACAACTGCATTGATATCGAATATTTGAACTCAAAACAATAAGATACACAAAGCAAAGAAAAAAAAAACAACACAAAATAGTCAATGCGTTTCTGTGTGCGTGTGCGTGTGTGTGTGTTGGGAGGGTCGTGCGTGCCCCACAATTAGGTACTACAGGTTATATCCCTGTACAGTGCATATGAACTCGTTCTGTCCAACTCCACCTACCGCTAACTGAATCCAACGATTGACCCGCTGTCTGCTGACGAAGGCAGGTTTGGAGACAGTATGATAAAGTTAGATTTGAATTGTTGGTGCAAAACGGATACTTGTGTAAAAACAAAGTTAGAGAGGGAGGCATTTCATTTTGCGATAATATACCTCAGTGACAGTGGTGACACGAGTTACTTGGGTTACATTTTTGCTGTTAACGTAACGTTTGCTAAGAACTCTTCATAATGTTATATGATTTATTAAGATGGACAAAACAACAAAAAACCACAAACAAACTAACAAAAACCAAGGCGGGATAATACTTTTATTTCGAAACCTCAAACCGGACGTTTACAACTGTACACACTTGGGTTTGGTCCGGACTGAATCAATTGAGGGAGCGTTAAGATTATTTCAAGTGGATTTGACACCGTACGGAAAAGGGGTAATGAGCAAGCGAAAGCGTCTTCTATGAAATAAGTTAATTAAAAAAACGTCATTGTTTTTACTATTGTGTCGTAATTAGCCTCCAAAACAAATGTCTTTGTTTACGCGCAAGTGCCGTCATCTTTGCACACATACTTGTTGACCCTATGATGGAATAGATCACAATCGTTACATACGTCAAGCGAATTAATTCAGTCTGGTTGTGCTATCCATTAGGTGCAAGTATGGTGGATATCTAGCGAGGTTGGGTTAAGTAGCGGAGCTTTGGACCCTTCTTGAGCGCCGCAGTCTTCACCTCAAGTTGGATATCACCGCAATGACCGAACCTTTCGAATCGACGGCCGGGTAAGTCATCAAAAGTTGTTGCTTTTTGCAGTTGGACTTGGCTCGTCCTGTCCTTGGTTACAGGTTAAAGTGATATGTTCGTTATTGTCAATACTAATTATACCCGCACGGACCACTAACAGGTGCGTTTTGATTGAGCTTCCTTTAAATGCACAAAAATACGTATCCATTGTTAATTTTTAATTGTCTGGAAAATATACTCCAGATTTATTTAGATTACTACGACAGAAGTAGTACAGTATTGGTCTATAATTGCATGACAGTACTTTATTGTGTTGGTTGCATGACGCCCTTTTGCAGTTTCCTGACAACCGAGAGTTCCAGCATGAGCATGATGAAGCTGCCCCCCTTTTCTTATGGGCGAGCCAAACATTGCTTAACTGTGGCCTCCGTTGTCAGAGAGAGAGAGAACATCGTTTTTTGTGTGCTACTGGAGAATCACCAAATTCAACTGCTGTGGTTTTATTCTTATTCTGTTATCAAGATTGAACTGATTGCCAGTGACAGTAAACTCCAGTTTACACCAAGTGGGTGTAACTGTTGTTGAGCTTTTGACCTACCTCATGAAGGAAAGCACATGTTATTGAAATCGATTCAGTTGCTTTTTTTTTCTGGCTGTGGGATTTTGAGTTCTGTCATACCATCATTGTTTCTGCCAGCAAATGTATGAACACTGCTAGTCAACCTGCTGACTGGTGATTAGGGTTGGGCAAAATGGACATAATTTCATATCTCGATACTCTTGCCAGATATTTTGAGAATGACATTAGTATAGGTTCGGTTAAAAGTGAAAACTAAGCTTTTTATGAGAAAAGGAAGTGTAGCTTCAAAAGGATCTATAAAGTGCAGTGTTTTCATTTCAACTTACTCACAGCTATCAAGGGTGGCCCGGTGTTCCAGTGGTTGGCGCGTCAACCTCACAGTGCACAGTTCGTGGGTTCGATCTGGTCAAGGTCAAGGTCATCTTTATTGTCAAATATGCTATATGTATGACGTGCAGCATCGATGAAATTTCTTCTCAATCCTGCTCAGTGCAAACATGCTGTGCATTAAACGTGCAGCTAAGACAAGATAGCAGCTAATGTAATGTAATGTAAAAAGTATAGATAATATAAACAATAGAAACAACATAAACAATGGCACTTGTGGCTATTGTGGGTAAAGTGAGGTAGTGCATTGTGCAATATGCAGATATCGGATGATGAGGGGCTCTGGCTTTCCTGTGTGGAATTTGCATGTTCCCGCCATGCCCGTGTGGGTTTTCTCCAGGTACTCCGGTTTCCTCCCACATTCCCAAAACATGCATGGCAGGTGGATTGAACACTCCAAATTGTCCCTAGGTGTGAGTGTGAGCGCAGATGGTTGTTCGTCTCTGTGTGCCCTGCGATTGGCTGGCAACCGGTTCAGCGTGTCCCCTGCCTACTGCCAGAAGACAGCTAGGCTGGGGTCCGGCAAAAATTAACTCTGCAATCTGCCAATCATATTGTGCCCTGCTTAGAAGTCCCCTCAAAAAAGAAAAGAACGACTCTTCACTGTTAATAAACAGTACGATTGAAACCTTTACTTTATAAAACCGCTGTAACCCGTCAAACCAGAAATTGATCCATGCCTAGTTGACACTTTATGTGTCTTCAGCACATTATGCACGTACAGGGCATAATTCTTCTGAACCTGACTTGGCCCAGACTGTTGCAAAAAATTACAGTTGGGCACTCCTCCCCACCCTTTGGGTGAGGTCATGTGTGGACTCTACGATGTGGAATGTGCCAGCCTGTATCACGTTTTGAGGCTCGTACTTTTTTTAATCCACAAAAAGATAACGTCAGTCATGGAACACACAGGTTGCTACAGAAATAGGGTATGCATGATAATAACGATGAGCAAAATGTCTGTGTATTGAAAGGCGAGGCTTGCTCCGATTCACTTGAATGAACTGGCAAGGTGTGCACAGCTCATACATTTTAACCACAAGCTTTGCTTTTTTATCAACTGGTAAAATTATAAATATAGCTGATAGCTTATCGTCATAATCTTTTGCTTCATATTCGGAAAATTGTAATGATACTAATGAAAATACTTTGGATGAAATAAAAACATACATTTTGAACTCTTGTCAACAGAAACATTGATTTAAAAACATTAGAGCCTCCAGTCTTAGACCACATTTGCATTTGCATTTTAGTTGACCATTTCACCACAAAATCCAGAATCAATTAAAATGATTTATTCATTGTGCTAATGCTGAAAAACATGCCAGAATAGTCCAATAATCCAAGGAGCAATTTGATCATAATGGTAAATGGAGTACACTTAGTAGCACTTTATCGACACCATATGTTGTCCAAAGCATTTGACCAAGACTCATTCACTTTTTTTAAAAACCATGCGTTATCAGAGTGTACCATATGTGCATCTGTGTCAATCTACAAAAGGGTTTCCTTTTAAAGAACTGAAAATGCTCACTGAAACTCCATCTCAGAAAACAGTAAGATTTCTTCCATCTCATAGTTAAGAATCCTGACGATGCTCAAACAAATCTCCGCCCGCCCCATTTTGCCGAAGGAATTTCTCAATTTTTAGTTTTGCAGCCGAGCCTTAAATTGGATCTTTTCAGTCTTTTGTAACTCCTCAGCTATTAAAAAAAAAAACTGGTTGGACAGATATTTGCATGTACGAAGCATAGAATTACAAATGAGTGGCTCCCAATCCCTGCACAAACCCATAATTATTGGCTTCCAAATGTCTTGTTTTTACAGACCTGCTTATTTCCTGGTTGCTGGGTTTACTGTTTTTGGATATGTTATTCTCATGAAGTTAAAATGTGAGTCTAGAATTTTGGATACACTTTACAAAACCAAGTAGTGTAGAATATTTTGACACCATTTGTATCAGTCCGGCATTTGCTCCACAGAAGATTGACTGTGTTTTTCTGTATTGTACTGCATCTCAGAAGGGTGCCAATAAAACCTCTTCTCCTAAGACTGTCATTACAAAATTGTCCTTGGTAGACCGTCACGTGGTTAGCCGTGAGCTCAGCAACTGTTGCCAAAGGCAGTTGCACTTTTTTTCCCCAATTTACCTTCTAGTACAGCTCTTGCACATGAGATGGGCAAATGCATCTCTGAATGCAGAGAGAAATGCGAAGGAAGTTATACATTGTTATGGTACAGAACATACATCAATTATTTGTACTTCATCTCTTACAGGTAAAATGTATGTGCCAGTGTTGTAAGTGCTGACGGTTTAGTCAGACAATAAAGAGGAGCTCCAGAGCAAGGACTCCATTCTTGAGCAACCCATTCCTGGCGAAACACAACACTGGCAGACACCTGTTAATAGGGCAAAAGAACTTTCCTTTTTATTGTGTGAGCAGTGTCAAGCATCTCCTGTGGACTACATTGTTGCAGCTATTATGGGCTAGGCATTTATTTTCGGAAGCCCGCTTGTCATATGTTAGTCGCTGAGGTATGTGGCTGGCTTTCTATGAGTGGAAGCCTGACCAACTGCGCTGCGGGTGAAAGGAACCCTCAAACATAAAATAGCCATGGTGTTTGCAAACAGGGAGGAGTGTGGCAAAATACACATTCACTCCCATTCACATATTGTCTGTTGTGCCTTCACATTCCCAGGACAGTGTAAAGATGCAACAACGCAAACACATCATGCTCATTAATTGGGGTGGGTACCAAACCTGCTACTAAACTGGCCTGGTGGCTAAATTATAAAAGACCAAAGTAATAGTCAGTTCCACCCTTAACAGTTCTGTTCACAATCTTGGATAAATTACTCAAGTCACTTCATCATTCTCGTTTCAAACTTGTTGGGCAAACAAAAAGGTTCACAATCTTAGGCAAACCATCTTGTCTCACTCCAGTACATTGTGCCAGAGGCATGACTCGGAGCCAGTCATGCATTGCATGGGCACAGGAAGTCATCCTTGCTGTGCCCGTGTAGTGCTATGCGAGATCGTATTTTGAAATGATCCTTCGTATCATTAAAAAAATAATAATCATCGTCCATTGTGCCATATACAGTCTCTACTCAATCTCAGTCAGTCTCAACTCTATCGAGTTTATATTGTTATTTTGACACGTGAATTGGGTCACCTCTGTTACACTGTGTTAATGTTGATTCATACTCAATCTAACTGCTACACTTATGTAAGTTTGGTTAATATTTTGTTAGTGTTCATCCTAATATTTGTTTTAGTATTTTTCGGAACTAAAAAGTACAGTTAAGAATACTGTAACCGGGTATAGTCACCGACGGACCACTGTCTGTCACTGACAGGTGCCCCCTTTGGTGACGACTGACAGCTCAAAATGCCCCACCTGTCCAGTCTGTTTGTTCGTGGTGTTGAGTGGACTGCATTGAGTATATACTGTAGCTGGAAATGCTTTGCGCTTTTTGTACAGTAGGTGCCGTTATGCACGAGAGAGCTGTAATCCACAAATGAACTAAGACGGAGGAGGCAAAGAAGACGATAATGATTCGCATTTATAGACGAGCGCAGGAGTGCGAGCAACTTGGCTTGAATTCTACCCTGGGCTACAATGTGGAGCTGGATCTTGTTTAAATAAACCATTTTAAACTTTAAATTAAAACCTTTGGGTGTTTTAGGAGTCATTAGGAGCGTGCTCCTGCCATACTTCTGTTGTGAAAGCGCTATATAAATCAGCATGTATTGTATTGTATTGTATTAACAGTTCAATAGATTAAGTTGGCAAATAAGTATGTGTGTCTTTGAATAGCTCTTCGGGCAGACAGCTTATCAGATGCAATCATATATTGTGCACCCCATTTACCATTTTAATCACATTTGATTTTTCATCTGTTGGACTATTATGTGTGTTTTGTTTGTTTGTTTGCAATGGGTGCTGATGAATGATGGACCAGCAACATTCACTAAATTGCTCACCTCTGGTCATGAATAGTGGGTTACTTGGAACATCATAGTCGTATGTTTTTCCTTTTGTTTTGTTTTGTTTTGTTTTTTTCCCCTTTTCCTTCATGGCACGGCAACAGAAGCATCAATGCACATTACAGCAGGCTGTATGCCTCAACATGCTTCATATGTTTGTGTAATTGGTTCATTAAATTGTTTATTAGGTTGCTGCTTCTTATTTCCTCTCTGTGTTGCTCGGTCACTTGTGTTTATGGCAGAAGTCAAGTGGTACAGAGGTTTCCATGGAGATGCTTTCTCCATGGCACCCAAGGGGCATGCTGGCATGGTGTGTGTGTGTGTATGTGTGCGTGTGTGAGAGAGAGTGAACTCTCGCGCACGCACACACACACACACACACGCAAGTTTGCATGCATTTTCTTGTCTGTGTGTAAGGTGTGGTTGAATTCAATGTTCCATTGTTTGTCACTTGCATCATGTCCAATACATGAAAGGAGATTACAACTAAGAATGTGCAGTCCAGTAGAGTCTCCGAAGTGTATGTATCTACACACTTGTGTAGGTGTGGTTTTGAGTCTGCCAAGGTAATGCAATCTTTTATCGAAGAATTTGCTCTCACCGAAGCCTGTCGCTTCTTTTAGCCCTCTAAAAGGCAACATTCAATAGTTATGTTCACCACATTATCACCCTTATTGATTATTTTGAGGTTGGAATTGGATTACTGTCATAGCGACGTGTAAATATGATGTTATTGTTATCTTGGATCATGCATTTCTATGGATATCTGTTGTAATATTTTTGATATCATGCATGCACCATGGTGACTTAATACACATACAGTATTCAAATTCATTGATTGCAGTGCATTGTCATCAAATTGTACAACATGTTATATCTAATGTTGAAATCATTGTAAAACACTTGTGGAATGATTTAGTTGATATCTTACTTTGCCGTTAATGTTTAACGTAAGGTTAGAGTCCGCTTGCTGAGCGGTCATTCGCATAGTCTGACTTTTTTCTTCTTTTTGCTGAAGAGAAATACCTTGACTGACACACACACACACACACACACACACACACACACACACACGTGATGAGAGTGAAGAATCCTTGGAACTGGAAATATAAACAGTTGGGTAGTCAACAATTGTGGAACATTTAATCGACACAAGGACTCTTGACGTAAGTGGAATGTTTTCCTATTGTTATCTATCTTGTGTTGAGACTGGGATGAGGTATGTGGAGTTATACAATAGCATTAGTGTTTTGTTTCTGGAAAATCAGCGGGAAGTACAGGTTTATGATTTTCAACAGCACACTAAATATGTTCTGGCTCACTCTACACCTTTACATTAGCTGAATTGACAGTTTCAAACTTAAATGCTTGGACATTGTTGTCACATTTTTGGTGGCATTAAGTGTCCGACTGTATGATGTAATAAGTGTTACTCCTTTTTTGCCGTAGTTAAAAAAAAATTATAAAGCATGTAATGTTTGTGTAGCGATTAACTGTCAATGCTTGCATCATCTTGACAATCTAAAGCACAGGTGTCAAAGTCCGGTCCTCGAGGACCGGTGTCCTGCATGTTTTTCCATGTCTCCCTGCTGCAACACACCTAATTCTAATGATCAGGATCACTATCAGGCTCTTATAGAGCTTGCTGATGAGCTGATCATTTGGATCAGGTGTGTTGCAGCAGGGAGAGATGGAAAACAAAAACATGCAGGACATCCGCCCTCGAGGACCGCACTTTGACACCTGTGATAGGATCATCTCTGATGTTCTTGACTGTAGGGCTGGGCAGGTATGGGGTGGAAATCAAGATTATTTTTGGTATTGAAGTCTTGATTATAAAAAATATTATTCATTGATTTCAGAATTTATTCTGCTACCAAAACTATCAGTCCCATTGGTAATTCATCACTGCTTATTGAATACATTATTCATGAATGCTCTTATTTTTTATGTCAATTACAAAATTACTTTAATATTAAATATGTGCAATTCCAGCCTCTTGCATTTTCATTCTCCTGCAGCTTAACCTTTACTGCATAGCATCTTTACACACATTCAAACCAGGAATAAGCAACTCACTTTTCTCATTACCATATTCATTTTTATTTTGTTGTTCTATTGTTAGTTTGACAAGTCTTGGCACTCCCCAGTTTAACCTGGGACCTTGGGTATCCTATTTTGTGGCATATCATGTGGAAGTATACGCTGGTATGAAAACAAAAAATCCTAGAATCCTTTAATCAACTCACCTTTAAATATTGCTTGATAGAACAACAAGAAAATAAGTAATAAAGTAAAATAATATCCAAACATAATAGCAATAAAAACCTAAATACAAATATATGCCCTGTGCTCCTGCTGCACATGTGGTGGCTTCTTCGTGGCAGTGTCATGCCGCGCATGCACGGAGTACACACTTAACATTAGGATTATTAATCTAACAGTTTTTTTTCAAAGATTCCGAAGAATCTAGGACAATGTTTATATGCCGTCAAAATTCTGGTTTCGAAAACCTTGGGAATAACCCGGTTACATGCATGAGCACGCAGAGTTACTCATGTACATATCGTAATTGTAATCAATTGGGATATCATTTTTGAAATTGTGATACATAAGTAGGTGTCATAAAAAACCAACAACAAAAAACCAGCGGCAGCGAATTGGATCATGAACAGTCCGGGGTTGATAACATTTGTTTGTGCAATAATCACAAGTGCCCTTGGCTGTCTGTTTGTTGATTGCTATGTATTGTTTTATTTTTTTATATTTATATATTTATGTCTGTCTTTTTATTCAGTTCAGTTGTTTCGCTGCCCTTATTTTTAGCTGTCTGTGTTTTCAATGCACTGCATGTTTCACTGTGGTTGAGAGGAAATAAATGTAATCTATGCTGTATGTTTTACATACAGCATATATGACAATAAAGCTGACTTGACTCACTGACCCACCAGCAGTA